>NC_091288.1:31935174-32275799 GCF_032444005.1 Ranitomeya imitator
ACAGTGGCCACGTAGTATATAGCACGCAGTATAGAACATAGCCCACGTAGTAAATAGCACAGCCACATAGTATATAACACTGCCCACGTAGTATATAACACTGCCCACATAGTATATAACACTGCCCACATAGTATATAACACTGCCCACATAGTATATAACACTGCCCACGTAGTATATAACACTGCCCACGTAGTATATAACACTGCCCACATAGTATATAACACTGCCCACATAGTATATAACACTGCCTATGTAGTATATAGCAGCCACGCGGTATCTAACACAGCCCACGTAGTATACAGCAGTGTGGGCATCATATCCCTGTTAAAAAAAAAAATAATTAAAATAAAAAATAGTTATATACTCACCCCTGGGATCCAGCGAAGCTCCGGCGATATGCGCACAGCTGCCGCCATCTTCCGTTCACAGGATGCATTGCGAAATTACCCAGATGACTTAGCAGTCTCGCAATGCATCGCCGGGAACGGAAGATGGCGGCAGGCGCATGCGGCTCGGCGGACTACGGAGGGTGAGAATAACAGGTTTTTTGTTTTTTTATTATTTTTAACATTACATTTTTTTTACTATTGATGCCGCATAGGCAGCATCAATAGTAAAAAGTTGGGGACACACAGGGTTAATAGCAGCGGTTACGGAGTGTGTTACCCGCGGCATAACGCGGTTCGTTACCGCCGGCATTAACCCTGAGTGAGCGGTGACTGGAGGGGAGTATGCGGGCGCCGGGCACTGACTGCGGGGAGTAAGGAGCGGCCATTTTCTTCTGGACTGTGCCGGTCACTGATTGGTCGTGGCAAAACAGCCACGACCAATCAGCGACTTGGATTTCCATTACAGACAGAGGCCGCGACCAATGAATATCCGTGACAGATAGACAGACAGAAGGACAGACAGAAGTGACTCTTAGACAATTATATAGTAGATACTGCAGTCATCATATTATATAGCACTGTGTACTTACAATTGCTCATTTTGCCTTTCTATACAATTAATTGTTCCGTTTTCCATTAGGTCTATAACATCACATGATTAAAAACTGACTAGCTGAATCCTTCTCTATGTAGAAACAGGTTGATTGTCTCTGCATAAGTCATGAGTCACTGCAAAAGTCTCTGGCCTAGAGAGGAGGGAGCATCTGGGTCAGGAGGTGAAGAGGGGGATGATAAATGCAGGGAAAAGAGATTTCTTATTTCTACATAGAGCAGTGAAAAGAGAAGAATTATCTGGGTAGAAAGGCGAAATTAGCAATTGTACGTACACAGTGCTGTATAATATGATGATTGCAATATATTAAGAGGATAAAAACATTGATAAGAGTGATTCTTTAAATAATTTTAAAAAAAAAGTTTTCAAAAAGGTAATAGTGAAAACACCTCTTACCCCTTCCTAACCTAAAACATAATAGTATGTCCAACGTTGAGACCCCATGTAAGGTGCAGGCTCAGGAGCTGTACCTTCATGAACCAAAGCAAAGCACCCTTAAGAAACCAAATTGCTTACTCTGGTGGTCCCTGCCCGTCCACAATGTACAGAGATAACCATTCGTTTGAGTGGTCAACATGTACTCTTCTACTGTTGTGACCTATTTACTTCTTTCATGTCTATTCAATGACCACAGGGTTCACGGATACGTTTAGGTCTATGGTGACTGGTTGGTTACAAAGGGTTTAGATGGGTTGGAGAGCCTTCAGAGGAGATTAGCGACACCAGGGGAATGCCCACTTGTGGGAAAATTGGGGACATAAGCCTTATAGCTGTCGCACTGTATGTCTATGGCACGATAAGGTTTCTATGGAGACTTTGATGATTACCTTGACACTTTTTATATTAAATTGAACTCACTGTGCAACATAGCAAGTGTTACATGGTCTACAAAGTTCAGGATCCTGAATGATACAACCGGGGTTACTTTTTCCCGTGCCGCAACAAAACATTAGGTTATTTTATTGTACGGTATGACACCATATGGCAATATGAAGGCACTGTGGGCTCCAATTCTATGCTCAACTTAAGCAACAAAAAATACAGAAGAACCCTTAGGTTTAAAGATTTGCCTTTTAGCCATATGAAGGAAGAGCATATACCGTAATTGGAGGCAAGAGGCGATGATGACGTACTCTAACAGGTGTCATACTTGGCCGGCAGATAGTGCACATGCGGTTCTAATTAATAGGATGGGTGCAGGATACCTGCTGACCACAAATGAGACCTGCTGATACCTGGCAGGTGGCCATCAATTCTAAATCAACAATGCCTTACACCTCCTTACTAGAGAGTGGAAGGCGCTGCATAACTACTTTATGACAAGACCCCAATCTATATCCCAATATATCATGTAGCTGACGACATCCCTAGAGCACAAGAGCCCAGAGCATCGATCCTTTGAGCAAACGGCACTACAGCGGTGGAGCACTAAACAGAGCATCGTCACTAATGCTCTTACTGGACCACCAAGATCCCACCTGCAGCTCTCCAAAAGCATTATTTTAAAGGTTTAGAAGAAATTTAAAGGGATTGTCCAGTCAAGGAGCGCAGGTGTTACAAGTTAAAGGTTTTTTTTTTTTTTGCTGGAGTAAAATACTGATGATCTATCTATGCGACAGATAGTCAATATCAGCTGTCAGCTGGGACCACAACAATCAGAAATCTACAGGAGCAACAGCACAGCTCCATACACTGTGTAGTGGCCGTTCTTGGGTACTGCAGCTCGGCTCCCATTGACCTGAATATGATCTGAGCTAAAGCACCCAAGAACAGTCAATAGTTTACATGGTATACAATGCTGTTGTGTTTCAGGTATAAAGCCTATTTATCATTACTGTAGCTTACCCTTGTGCAAACTCCTTTCACTTGCAGTTCCCCGGGCTCAAGTGCAAAATCTGTAAGGGTATGTTTCCACGTTCAGGAAACGCTGAGTGTTTGACGCGTAGAGCCGCAGCATCAAACACGCAGCGTCCAGACGTTACAGCATATTGGAGGGGATTTCATGAAATCCCGTCTCCACTATGCATTAGAAGACGCATGCGGCAGACCCACGGAAACGGACATGCGGCACGTCTTTTAAGAACACAGCATGTCCTTACATTGCAGAAAAAAACGCAAGAACAATGCAGGTGACCTGCCAGTGACCTCAGGTGCAGATTTGGTCAGGATTTTATGCAGGTAAAATCCTGACCAAATCTGCACCTGAGGTCACTGGCAGGTCACCTGCATTGTTCTTGCGTTTTTTCTGCAATGATGCAATCCTGAACGTGGACACATACCCTAACAGAGCCCCAATCTCATGGTGTCTAGGGTACTTTCACACTGGCGTTTTTTGTAATACGTTGCAATGCGTCGTTTAGGGGAAAAAACGCATCCTGCAAAGTTGTTTGCAGGATGCGTTTTTGCCCCATAGCGTAACATTACCGACGCATTGCGACGTATTGACACACGTCGCAACCGTAGTGCGACGGTTGCGCCGTGTTGTGGCGGACCGCCAGGAGCAAAAAACGTAAAATGTAACGTTTTTTGCTCCAGACGGACCGCTTTTTCCGACCGCGCATGCGCGGCCAAAACTCCGCCCCCACCTCCCCGCACCTCACAATGGGGCAGCGGATGCGTCGGAGAATGCATCCGCTGCACCCGTTGTGCGGTGCTAACAACGCTAGCGTCGGAATCTCGGCCCAATGCAATGCGACGGGCCGAATTCCGACGCTAGTGTGAAAGTAGCCTTATGTGTCATCCACTCCAGCCTTGTACAGCACCGTGCTGAATATGGAACGTATGTGAAATGTCTGCTGAAGGAATCAGGTTTTATCGCTTTTAAGACGTTTGCAGTGGGAAATGTACTATATGTAAAAAAAAAAAAAAAAAACATAAATGTGAAGAAGCTTTACACTGCAGTTACAGCGTCCACAGTGTTTATGTGGATGAATAATGATGTCATTAAATGGAGCAGGAACTCCTGACACTGCGATTTCAATTGCTACTACTCATATATATGATGACTGTACTTAAATTGTACCGCCTCTTACCTAAAAATAAAATAAGCCATGACTTACATTGATATTGGAGGATCTAGCTCCATTATTAATATCTTGCAACTGAACCTCCCCGAGATGAGGCCAATACACTGAGCACAAACTGATTAAAGGGGCTATCCAACTTTTATTTATTTATTTAAAACCAGCTGGAAATGTTTTAACACATAAAAAGAAGCTATACTCCCATCGTTATTCCCCCCTGATACAGCGGTGACCCACTTGGACTATGCTCACAAGCATCCAGCATATCACTACTGCAGCAGTGGTCATGTACCATACTACTGGCATCACCACTCAGTGTTGGGAGCCTCGGTGCCAGTACTTTGGCACATGACTGCAGAGGTCACTAATTAATTGGCTGCAGTGATGACTTACTAAGTTACTGGATATTTTTATGCAAAGACTGGGTGGACTGCTCTAGAGTCAGTGTTGGGGGTGGGGGAAAGAGAAAAGTTTGTCTTCTGCTTGGACAAAATATAAACGCTTCAGCCAATCACCAGTTACTGATTTCCCGCAGTGCTCACATGACGTCCCTGACCGAAGTTAATACCAGAGCGCCCAGCGGGGACCCAGTATTGGATATGGGACAAGCAACGACCACTGTTCAATAGAAAGGCAATTTCACCTGGATATGAACCCTCAGACGCACATTCTACTGAAATATACTGCAGGGTTCAGAGACCCGCCGACTCCCTGCACCGCAATACACGCTGCCGGCCAATCAGAAGGCAGCAGCAGATGTTGGCTTGCCCATGACAGGTTGCATATAGCAGTCAAGTCATGCGCTACCCATGCTGGGATGCCGAAGTCAGTTGCCTGCTTCAGCGCTGGTTATAGAGGAGGACGCCACAAGTCATGGGAGCGGGGGAAAGTTAAAATAATTGTTTCTTTTAAAAAAAAAGTGCTGGAGAAGAACGGAAGGGGCCCAGGATGGTGGGCATTGTACCTGGAAGGGGTCCAGGATGGGGCACGTTATACCAGGAAGGGGCCCAGTTGCTACTAGGAGGGCACAGGTCGGGTGGAATTATTACTGGAAGGGGTCAGCATTAGGACACGATTACTGGAAGGGGCCAAGGATGGGGATAATATTCCTGGAAGGGGCCAAGAATGTGCAACAATTCGTTAGCGGCACATAACTTAACTGCGCAGTCTATGGTGGGAGAATGTAGCCAATGAATAAACTCATAGCCAGTGACATCACTTAGTGCCAACTACTGTAGAGATGCCTTTTGGAAGTGTTCAATCCTAAGTCAAAATTTGTGCAAAACATGAAAATTAAACTGTGACTGGAGTTACAGTAAATGTGCCACACTCACATGGTTCCAGGAGGAGACATTTGGAGAACTGTTTTATTGTGGTTATTACACAAGAGAACTTTCCATCACTTGCTATTATTTTTTTCGAGTAAAGTTAAACTCTTGGCTTGAGCTGCAAAATTTACGGTCATAAAATTATTGAGCAAAAATATGATATTGGGACTATTGTTAAAATTTCCAAAAATGTTGGGAACAAAAATAGAATTCAATTTTTTTACTAGATGTTTGTACACAATATAGCAAACCTTCTATTTAAACATATTTAGCCAAAGAAATGGTGCCCCATATTATTTACTCTGCAGTAGGCCCCCTTCACACGTCCGTATAAAACCAGTACCGGTGTCAGTGTTTTCCTGTTATGGTTCAAGAAAAAATGAAATTACAAAGCTTATCCTATACTTTGTACGGCACACGGGTAGCATTTGTGCTGTATGTGTTTTTCATGGACCCATAGACTTGTATTGGTGCCTGTATCGGTGCTGCCACAAAAAAATGGACATGTTTCCATGTGGGTCACACGATTACACAGACCGCGTAAAAAAAACCCTTTTTTTGAGAATCCCACTGCATGCTGGGATACCCAAACAAAGCGGTCACTGCCACAGCTTATTCCCCCTCCCAGAAATGAGGCGTCATCAATGACGTTTGTTTCTGGAGCTGGGCCAGTCCATATACGCTGTGCACTGTATGATGTGCACAATGACAGCGCACTCTCTCGTGGCTCAGATGAGCAGTAATGAGCCATCACCAGAGTGCACTGTCAGAGTACATGCCATGCAGGAGCCAATGACATCACTTGTGCAGGCGGTGCTAGTCGCTGCACACAGTGTTTTCTGACAACGCGCTCTCCTGCCTGTTCATTATTGCTGATCTGAGCCAGCAACAGAGAACGCACTGTCATTGTGCAGATTGCACACTGCACATCGTGTAGGGACTAGTCCAGCCCCTGAAACGAGCGTCACTGATTACGCTTTGTTTCAAGGAGGGGGCTGAGGCAGTTACCACAGACTCTGCCCCCTGATGACTCTTCACTTGAGTATCCCAGCATGCACTGGGATTCTCAAAGTGTCATCAAAAAGGAAGTGAAAAAAAAAAAGAAAAAGAAAAGCAGTTAGTGTAGTTAGGGAAGGATAAGGAATTTTTAATTAAAGTATATTAGAAAATAGATTATATTATGGCACTAAATAAATAGGGATTTAGGAGGAAAATTACTTTTGGACATAGGTCCACCTCTTTAAGAATAGACTCGGTTTTTGAGAACGTAGAGGGTTTAAAATTTGAAGTTTATTTTTAAAACCACTTTGCAATATTACCCATTTAAGAAAATGAGAACATTTGAGGTTCCCCTGCTGGAAACATCTTTTTGGCGAGGAATCACAGCAGAGAACGCACACTCACCCCTCAATATGTGGCAGCTGAAATATTTCATTTTTTTTTTTTTTTTTATCAATACTGGATTATTCTGTGGGTTTTAACTAAGCAAAATTGTATGGTGACTAATATATATATACACAATACAAGATAAAACATCACAAAAAAATAACCAAAACAAATATATATAGAACTTTGTAGCACAAATAATAGAAAACTTTCATTCCGTAAATACAAAGTGTCCTCCTCCTCCACAACATACAAACACACCGGTTCTCTTTAAACTACAACAAAAACATTCCAATCACAAAAGGCACAAAAGAAAAGAAAACAAAAGAGAACAATCACAAATCCCTCCTCCCCTTATGAAAAAAAAAAAGAATAAAAATGTAACTTCTTGTGGTGCTTACTGTGGCCAGTGGATTAGTCAGGAAGTAGCCATTACTGGGCAGGCTGAGCACTCCAGAACAAGGCGAGAGAGGTCTTCAGTGAGGGAGGAAGGATGGAAGAATACATAGTATTATGTCCTGCTTTTTCCTGACCCCAGAGGTCAGCAGATGTCTCAGGGAGCCTTATATTAAAGGCAGGAGAGCAGCAGCCATTGACAATGATCTGCCTGTTTGCACAACAAGTATGCATTGAGTGCCATCCGCTTCTTGTATCTCCCTGCCTGTGTCTCCCTCACTCAGAACATGGCTGTCTTATTCAGAGATTAGCAATTATTGTAATGAGACACTGTGGGATGAGGGTCAAATAGTGCTTCCTGCAGTTTACACATCTTGATTTCCTGGTAAACAGACTGAGAGGCAGGTGGAGCAGTAGGATTAGCTGCAGAGGGAGAGTGCTCACATCAGCAGAACTGGCTGCACAGGCGAGGTGCTGGACTGGGCACTGTTCAGACATCGCAGCGGCTCGTTTCATTAAAAAAGATGCAAAGAAAAGAAGAAAAATAAGTATTATAGGGTCTGGCAGCAGGGAGGTGTATTCAGGACACTGAGACAATGGCCAGCATGGAGAGTGTAGACACAGGACCCAGCCAGGAGCTGGTATTGGGTGTGTTACAGCCCCATATCTCTGCCTTCTGTCTGCTCTGGTGTATGTGACAAGCCTGGGGCGGCTCGGGTTACACAGATCTGGTCCTAATACATTATGGCTGGGTTTACACACTACCCCGTTCTGGTAATTCTTTAGTTTGGACTTTTCTACCGCTTCCTTCCCATTTGCTTATATAGTGTCAACATCTTTTACTTTGTTTTATAAACATTGTCTTCACTCAACAATCTGCGATCCCTTTCGGGATGTCTGTATGGAACAATGAGCTGGAGTGCCCAGGATAAGCCCTCATGCACACGGGGAGAACATGCAAACTTCATGCAGACGGGATCTTTGGTTAGATATAAAACCAGGACCCCGGCGCTGACTGCGGGAGGACCGATGTGTGATAGTAGACAGTGCTGCGAAATATGTTGGCGCTATAGAAATAAAATTATTATTATCACTGGAAAAACATTGTTTTAAAAAAAATGGATACAGTTGATGTTGCCATTTATACACAATATTTGCTAAATTTGGTCATTGTTACTTGCTAGCAAAACAAAGGAGGTGTTATTGCTCTTGGGCAGTATAATGTATCCTTGCCCACATAATGCCCATACTGCTATAAAGAGGCATGTAGGAAAAACATTGTGTCACCATACTGCCAGGAATTCTCTAAAAGCAATGTGAGGCACTGTATAGTTCCACACAAAGTGCCCGCGGGTTTATAATACAGACCCATGCATCATTGGACTGGGGTAGCAAAGACCCACCAGTAGCATTGATTCCGGGGGCCCACTGTTCAGCTACAAACAAAAATTATATTACTCTTTTTCACAAATTGAACCATGATTCTATATAATAATAAATTAGGTAGTGTGCTGAATGAATGATGAGATGCTGCATAGTAAATCCACTGTATTACGCCAACTACTGCTCATGTTGGGCGGTAAGTGACTTACTTCTGCACAGGGGCCCATCGGGGGATTCACCTGTTACCCTATGGGCCAGTCCAAGCCTGGACCTACGTGGTCTTCCGGGTCTAAACATACAGCTTTGCCATATTTGATATAATGTCATTTTGGTTTTACCTAATTAACAATGTCCATCAAGATCCGACGAGTGTCTCAATCAATCATTTTTCATTTCATCGTTAGAACATTCATCAAAGGTTCACAGTCGCAAATTGAAATATTCTGTGCATGAGCAGGCATAAGGACAGGAAGAATCGGTCCTGCCTGGAATTTGGGACTGTTAAATACTCGCACAGACTGTGACGGTCTGCAAAACCGGTCTTTTACCTAAGTAGCAAAACGAGACAAAAGTCAAATTTGACTGCGTTTCGAAATAAGGGGACATTGCTGACCCTTTACATCAGTCTCACAACTCAACAGCGCTTGACCAAGGGCGATTCCTGAAGTGCTCCAGCTCACCTATTGCTGGCTATTGAGGAGCATCCTTAGTTTTGTCTATTCATTGGAGGTTGGTAGTTTCTGTTGGGGTATGTGCACACAGAGTTTTTTAAGGAGCTCCAAAAAAATGCCTAAAAGAATCCCTAAAAAAAAATATAAAAGATGCTTACTACTCATTTCTATAGTAAAACCACTTTGTTATTCATATGTTCAGACTTTCGTACGCGTTTTTTTCTCGTTTCAGGTTTTGAAAGATACCTAATGGCATGTCACATTTTCAGCTCTGCAGACCCTTTATAATAGAGGTCAATGGGAATACTCAGAAGATGGCGGGGCGGATTTTTTTTTTAGCATTTTACCAGAATTTTTGCTGTTATCGGTTTCTTTATTGTTGAATGGAGTAAAAAAAAAGTCTGGAAAATGCCAGTAAAAGTAATCAGTAAATATCTGTGTTAAAATGCCCCAAAATGATAAGTGTCACTCAAAAAACCCACTGGTATTCAGAA
Source organism: Ranitomeya imitator (assembly GCF_032444005.1). Taxonomy (NCBI): domain Eukaryota; kingdom Metazoa; phylum Chordata; class Amphibia; order Anura; family Dendrobatidae; genus Ranitomeya; species Ranitomeya imitator. The sequence continues at coordinate 31,944,861 of NC_091288.1, forward strand.
ACGTTAAAAAAAAATGCTCAGCAAACGACCAAAGGGGTGCAAAAAAACTTCCAAAAAACAAACAAACAGACGATTCCTGAAGCTTCAACCTCTTGAAAAACGTAGCTGGTTTGTGTACATACTCTAAAGAAGGAGGGTTTCTTGATGTGGATTCCACTTGAAAAGTCATTGGTTTTGACAGCCTCAAAAAAGTCTGTGTGCACATAGCCTTATCCTGCTTGTGACGTGAAGAGGTTTTCTGTGATATTTTGAAAATTGCCTAAAAGCGAGCAATTTAATAACATGATAACATAACCATGACTCACCTGAAATCCTCGGCTTTCTAATGCCCTTTATTCAGTAGTCCCCACTGGTCCTACAGCTGGTCTGTGCCATATATTATCTATGTGACCGCTGCAGCTAATAACTGGCGCCAGCCATACAGGCCGTTATGTGGACTATGCACGTTGCTGTAGGACAGCAAAGAAGCCTTGGAACAATGGGGATTTAAGCTACAGTTCTTTTACTATGTTATCACAATGCCCGCTATTACGCATCCGTATACCCCTGTGGGAGTATGAACCGGAATGCTTGGATTGTCCGCATGTCTGCTGACCTGAACTTGACAGCCTCATGTATGCCTATAAGGTTGTCGAGTTTGGGTTGACCAGTCCGTGCTTTGCATTCCACACACAGAACGTGATATACATATGTCTGAATTCAGCCTTAGGCAAAATTCAGAAAGTCCCAGATGAGCCTAAGGAGATTGTTTTATACTCCTGTATTCAAATCATCTGTCCAGGAACTCTAGTGCCATCTATTGGAAGTAGCAATCCTAAAAGTCAATATCGGCCCTTTAAAGAGACTTGCCACGTGACTTAAAGAGGTTGTCCACTACTAGAACAACTGGTTCTTAAACTAAAAGTTTGATCCCGATAAAATAACTCCTTAACTTAGGATAAAAGCCAAATCAGTATCTCAACCGTGTCTGCGAATTGAGATACTGATTTGGCTTTTATCCCAAGTCATATTGCACGACTCGTTAAAGAGTTGATAGTGACTTGTAGGATCGCTATTTCCAACAGGTGGTGCTATACAGTTAAGTCCTATTTTTCTCAGAAGAGGCAATTTGCATATTATATTTCCCAGAGGAGTATTGCACGGCGAATAAGCCTCCTTACCTTGACAAGCCAGAGATGGTATGTCACTCTCCATAAGGAGGAACTCTACCCCTTAGACTCCTTTACGATAAGAAGCCAAACCCAGAACTCCATTTGCAGACACATATTTCTGGGCATCTACCCCTCATCAGTGCGAAGCAAGAGAAATGGTTTGGTTGGATGAGAGGCTTTTGACAGGGGGGTTCGTAACTTTATTCCTTGTGTAGAGCGCCAAGTCGGTGTAGAGAGACTTATAGGCTACTCTTTTGAGAGTTGATATTGACTTGTAGGATTGCTACTTCTGAAACACTAGAGTCATGTCCTCTTCCTCTCTGAAGAGTAGATTTTCTTATCCAAATTCCCATTGTATGACCTATACGTCTCCCTATGCCAACTTGGCGCTCAGAGACTTTACCCCTTATAATTTTGTATGAAATTTTACTTATTTATTATTATTGTTTATTTTTTTGTTGCAGGAGCAGCCAAACAGTGATCCCTTTTTACCATGGAGTCCCTTTACAAAGAACTGTAGCCACATTAAACTTGTTTTATGTACATAAAAATAATTTAGGGAACAGTTACAACTTTATGGAGCTGTTTAATTAACCAAGGGGTGCTGAGCCCCCTCCTGCCATGGGCGTTTAGGCACTGTCCTCATTCCTAATGTCTTAGAGGGCAATTCATCAAAGCTTATTCTGGCGTAAAAAAGGTTTGAACAGTCTATTATTTTTGCCAAACATGGATCTATACAAAAATTGGACACCTGTTGGCATTTTCATGACCGTTTGAAGCAGCTCCGCCAAAATGGGCAGAGCTGGGGAGGAGCCGGGACAGATTGCGTTTATGCCCACTTGTAAAAATCTGCAAAAAGTTTTGGCGTTTTTTTAAGGCAGAAATGCTACTCCAGTCTTTGACTGGAGTAGCATTCCTGACAAGGCGGGCCCTTCATTAAAGGGATTGTCTGGGACTTTAACACTGATAGCATATTCTTAGGATACGATCAGCTGTCTCCGGTATTGGCCGTAACTGCTCAGTTGCAAAGCGGCACAGCCGAACTCTGTTGACAAAATACTGGGGCCGCGGCCACTATACAGTCGACAGAGCTGGGCTGTTCAGCTCCGCAACTGAGCAGTTCCGGCTGTCAACGGTGACAGCAGAAATGGGTGAGGGTGCCTGGTGTCGCACCCCTACCGATCAGATATTGACGACCTATCCTAAGGATAGGCTATAAGTGTTAAAGTTCTGGACAGCGCAATGTAAGTCTTAATGAATCTGTCCCCTAGTCCTTTCCTTTTTGGACAGCTAAGTTTTAGCTTTTTAGAGCTATGAATCTTTATCTAAAAGTAAAGTACCCCACAGAGGGGGCTGCCCTCTTTCTACAAAATACGAGCTAATAAGCATTGCGTTATTTTTTTTTTTGTCTTTTATCGGTAGCATTATACAATAAATGAGCGTAAAACATAAAGGCAACAGGAATCAATCCCACCATGAATAGCACGGAGGTTGTACTAATGACATTTTGAAATATATGGGGGAAGTCATGGGGGATGGTGACCACCATGACCAGTCAGGAGAAAACAAAGAAACAGAAAACACTGAGCTGTATTAACTCGAAGATTCTTGCTCCTTAATTATCTGGAATCTCATAGAGGTCTGATCACATCCCAGTTAACGATTAAATGATAATAACCCAACCTACCGGGAGAAGAACACTGAAAAGCCTATTTTTATCTGCTTGGCTGGGGACTACTGTCTGCATTGAAATACCTAACAAGACACTATAGGGAGTCCCAGAAAAGTCCGTGATCTTACATTTCCCAGTTAAATTAAATATATTAACGACACTTCTTTTTAAAGATGAAAGGGAAAATAAATTAAAAGTAGGTTTAGTGGAGTTATCCTGAAGTAGAGGGAAAATGCATGCAACTGATGTACAGAAAACATGTATATATATATATATATATATATATATATATATATATATATATATACACCATGGTGTGTAGCCAGTATTCACTTCACACATGTACTATTGTGTACCATGGCTATGACGGCTGCAACAGCGCCACCTACAGGCTAGTAGGATAACTGCCCTATGGCACAGGATGCTGTGTGTCTGTTCAATAGCAATCATTTTACATTACTGTGATAATTTGTTAAATAAACTGTAGGAAAAGTGTTGAATTTTGCTGAAAAAATGTCAATAGGTGGACCACTTGGGGTTAAAGCCTATGGCCAATGGTAGATTCCCTGATGGCCATGTCAGTACCTGCCGCTGCAGACACGGGCTTGGATGATGCTTGGTCTTAGAGGGACATTACTAAACAGATTTCATTGACTTGATGAGACCGGTGTACTTACTTTTAAAATCCATATTGGCATGGCTGTAAAAACCTGAAATTAAAATGAGCATTCATAAAAATGCACGTTTTAATATTAGCCAGAGGAACCTTCAAAGAGGATTATAAAGCCATTCTGACATTGATTTACATAGTATGTAGATGGGCTAATAATATTTTTTTTTAGAATTCGGGTTCGTCAAAAAATTGTACACTGTTCGGCCTTTACAGGCTCTTTGTTTCCCTGCACAGTCAACTTTGATGTGGTCTGTGGTTATAAATCAGATGAGTAGAGCCCAACAGAGACTGATAGAGAGAGAAGATGCATTTACAACAGCAGAATTTTCCATTGTTAAACTACTCAATTGGTAAATATTTCCCAGTCGGTGTAGTTTAAAGGGGTTTTTCCATCTTCAAGATCCTATCCTATTATGTGCTAGATGTAATAATATTAGCAAATGCCCCCAATTAGAAATGTAGTATAGTTCTTCTGATTCACAGTGTTGCTTACCCCATTTGCAGGGCATTGAAGTAGCTTAGGTATCCATGGTTACAACCACTCCTACAGTGACATTTAGCTAGTTGCTAGTGGTTGTAACCATGGATACCTAAGCTACTCCAATGCCCTGCAAATGGGGTAAGCAACACTGTGAATCAAAAGAACTATACTACATTTCTAATTGGAAGTATTTGCTAATATTATTACACCTACTACAGATTGGTATGGGATCTTGTAGATGGGAATATCCCTTTAATCCTTCCTGAGATGTGCACTGAACCATCTGTAATAGATCGTTCTGTGTGCATAGGCTGCCACCGTTTACACAAGATGATGGCTGCCGAAAAAGATGATTTTTTTTTGTGCCATTTTGCTCATTCGTTGGGCTCCAAAAACGCTTCCTTTGGACCATCAGAGTGAGCTCAATGACCGATCCTCAGTTAACTCATTATGCAGCCATCAATATCCAGTGCAGCACAGAAGCTGTAGAAGAGAAATAGACTGAACATTTTTAATAAATTATTATTATTATTTAATGGCCTTCAGCTCCATCTTCAGCCAAGGCGACTTGATGGATTGACGGTTGAGGGTGCCAACAATTTTGTTTTGCCCATTTTTGGGGTTTTATGTGAACCAGAGGTAGGAATCCTAAAAGGAAATAAACATGTGTATAACAAAATATGTGTAATTGTAATAATTTGCTGGGAGAAATTCTTCATTTTCTGGAACAATGTCAAGGTTGCCATCACTTTTAGCCATGACTGTATAAAGAGAAGAATTATAAGGTATATCTCTTTATAGGTGTTCACCAAAAATGCAGCATAAAACTCATGGGACTGAGAATATTAAACATTTGAGTGTTGCTTTATTGTGTCATCTAATCATACAGAGATTTCCGGCCTCTATCGGCAGTATGTTTTCTTGTTCCTGATTCTCGGCTATTGCTTGGCAACTTAAAAACAAGGCTGATTATTTTGACCTCCCTGCACCATACTGTAGGATAGCGGTGTGTGCCGATGAGAGACTCGGGGATATGAATATTCAGAGCATGCTATGGTTTCTACATTGCTCAAGTCCATTGCAGTCACCAGTCAACGAAACAGACAAAGTGACCCAAAGTCGGCGACTCGTTATACCCTGATCACTTGGTGCCACGGAGGGCAACACTTATGCATCGTTGGCTTCAATTCATCCATGCCAAAAATCTGCATGGGGTTACGCTGTTTTTTTAAAAAATAACATTGTAAACTGATGCAAATAAAAGTGATGTGTAATATCTAATAATGCCTAATAATCCAAGTGTAATAGGACTATAGTGTCAACTTATAAAAATGGTAATTTTTTTAATTTATTTCTTTTGTTTTGAGAAGCTATTGCAATTGTTTATGTTGCGTTTATGGCACAAAAATGAGGGTCGTCAATAGAAAAGCAAAACGAAGGAAAAAAACCTAATTAGTACCGTACCTCCCCTGCAGCCACACCGCCTGACCTGTAAATTTCCATTGTGGCGTTCATGTTATTAGCTAAGGACATTGTCTTTAACTTTCGGTTGGCAGATATAGCTATTCTTCACTTTTGTACACTACGCACTGCGTTTTACCTGTGGATTTACCGCAGATTTCCTGCAGGTTTTGTGCGGATTACACCTGCGGTTTGACACCTGTGGATTCCTATTGAGGAGCAGGTGTAAACCGCTGCGGAATCCACACAAAGAATTGACATGCTGCGGAAAATACAACACAGCGTTTCCACGCGGTATTTTACGCACCATGGGCACAGCGGATTTGGTTTTCCATAGGTTTACATGGTACTGTAAACCAGATGGAAAACAGCTGTGAGTCCGCTGCGGATCCGCAGCAAAATCCGCAACGTGTGCACACGGCCTAAAAGGTGATTGAGGTTGATGTTTATGGCCAGATAGAGATCATCATTTTGTCTATGGTCGGCATTCAAAAAAAAAAAAAAAAGTTACATTTGGATAATTCTTGCAAGCAGAAATACCCCAAATCGTAATAGTTTATGGTCTGTCACAGTGAAACATTCCCATGTGTGCTCACGTTTCCATAAGCTCCCATCCAGGGCCTCCATTCATTTACCTGGGTGCCACGGCTCACACGGACTTTGAAAACAAAGCTCTTTCATTTGCGAGTGTCTCATATGATCTGAATTGCATTAATTATGCAACACTGGTATATGAACGATCACCTGCACCTCCTACGAAGCGTGGATCCCTACAGAAGAAAACCTTCTGAGCGGAGTATTATATTATTTCCTTACGTTTTACTCAATTAGTCTGCTTTATGAAAACAATTATTATGTGTAATGATTGCATTGTTTTTAATTCTAACTGTAAATGAAAAGCCTGGATGGTGTTCATGTGGTAACGTTTCTTGACTACACACTATAATTTGTTATAACGGGGATTATCGGCCATAGGTATTTAATGGCATATATGCAGGATAGGTCATCGATAGCAGATTAGTGGGGGTCCGACACCCAGCGTACCCATAGATCAGCTGACTCTTGTACTGACAGCAAGAGCAAATTCAGCGGCCACTGCTGGGCGCCGTAGTACAGCTGCTATGCAAAAGAAAAGGAGCTACACGGTAGTAGGCGGCAGCGGCCGCTACACTTTGGATCTTCGCTCAGCACCTCCGTTCAGTGTTTACACCTGGCTGCCATTGGAGGAAAAGACGGCTGATCAGGGGGGCCCCAGGTGCTACTGATGAACTAACTTATAGATAGGTCATTAAGTACCTATGCCCGCTAAAGCAGCACTAAACTTAGTTTTGTCTAGTTGGCCCTGAACGGGGGTGCATGACATAGAGGGGTTTTTTTGGTAGTTGTTGAATCCCTATGATCTTGTACGCAGTATAATAGCAAGCTTTCAAACACTCCCGAAATATCAGAGAGGCAACCGGAATAATTCGAGATCTACCAGTTGCCCGGATGAATGGTCAAATCTCCCACTCTCTGAAGATTTCCTCCAAGATGCTGCCTCAACAGACCGAGCCCAAAAGTGGAAGGGACATGGCATGGTATCTCTGTTAGGCTACTTTCACACTAGCGTTTTTTGCAATATGTCGCAATGCGTCGTTTATGGGAAAAAAACGCATCCTGCAAAGTTGTTTGCAGGATGCGTTTTTGCCCCATAGATTAACATTAGCAACGCATTGACACACGTCGCATCCGTCGTGTGACGGTTGGGCCGTGTTGTGGCAGACCGCCGGGAGCAAAAAACGTTACACGTAACGTTTTTTGCTGCCGACGGACTGCTTTTTCCGACCGCGCATGCGCGGCCGGAACTCCGCCCCCACCTCCCCGCACCTTACAATGGGGCAGCGGATGTGCAGGAAAAATGCATCCGCTGCCTCCGTTGTGCGGCGCATTCACTGCTAGCGTCGGAACCTCGGCCCGACGCACTGCGACGGGCCGAGTCCGACGCTAGTGTGAAAGTAGCCTAAGCCAGTCAGATGACTAAACTATCAGCAGCAAAAGTAGAAAAGTATCTTGGCAGCAGTCACTCCATGTCATTCCTCATCTCTGGGTGAGTCATTTATCAGGTATCTCTAAAAATAAATTCACATAAGCAAATCGCTTTAAGTGGAAAATTTGCTGGTTAATGAGGCTGAGAAGCACAAAAATATAAAATAAAATAAAAAAAATATATGAAACATGTTTGCCTTCCTGAATTGCTCCATATCCGCTGCCCCCCTATTTATTTTCTGTATGTCTGAGAAAGTGAATGTGAGACAGGACACCCATGTACACTCGATGGTCATCCTGTACTGTCAAAATCTGTGGGTTCTACAGTAATTGATCTACGGTGATACCAAAGTGAAATCTGACGCCGGGTTTTTGCTACCTAATCCCAAAGCAAGATAATGTAGAGGTCTGAGACCCTGATTCTAGCGATGTGTCATTTACTGGGTGGCTTGCTGTAGTTTTGATAAAATCAGTTTTATCAACAGGAGATTATGACTAGAGGACTAGTTTTAGTTCAATAAGGGTTGTTCCTGTAGTGGACAACCCCTTTAAGTCTGATAGTAAAAAGGGATACTTAGACTAAAAATGCCTGAAAACTGGGACCAGCAGAGTGATGAAAAATGGTACGATTTTATCATATGTAAAAAAAAAAAATTGTATGTTAAATGTATCTTTCAATTTTTCATATCACTAGTTAAAGTATATATATATATATATATATATATATATATATATATATATATATATATATATATATTTAAATATCCTGCAATTTTCACACTAGCCACTATTTCTTGTACCAATGACTTTTCAGCAGTATTGTTATCATCACATACGGGACTTCAATGACCGGTAACACCTCTATGTGCAGCAGATCTCACCATTCTCAATAGGTCAATGATTCAGAGACAGTCTATTGCTATGTCCATGATGTGGCTGCTGAAAAGTCATCTGCACAGAACAGGAAGTATGAGTCTAGTGTTAGGGTCTGTTTCCACGTGCAGGAAACGCTGCGTGTCTGACGCTGCATAGAGCCGCAGCGTCAGACACGCAGCGTCCAGATGTTACAGCATAGTGGAGGGGATTGAATGAAATCCCGTCTCCACTATGCGTGGTAACACGCACGCGGCAGCCCTGCGACTCCGGAAATGCTGCGCGTCTTTTCAGATTGCAGCATGTCCGTATATCTTGCGGCGACGCTGCGTCGCCGCAAGATATAGCACAGGGCCCTATGGTGGGGAGCGATGATCCTGGATGTGTGGTATGAACACCGCCGGCCATCCTGAAAGTGGACACATACCCTTAGGCTTAGTGACCAGTGTGAAAATTGCAAGATTTCTCTTTTTTAATAAAATGATATGGGAAAAAAATAAATAAATAAAAAAAACAGTAAAAATATTTTAACAATATATTTAACATAAACAATCATTTTCTGGTTACTCAGTCCCTTAAATAGTTTGCTTTGCACTTTATAGGCATCCGAATAGCTTACAAAGCCTATCAATGCAATGACAAAATGTGCAGATCTTCAGTAAGATGTATAGTAAATTCTCATTAAAAAATATAGAAAAAAAATACAAAATAAGCGCTGCCCATATCTGCTGTCTAGTACAACGTAGGGAAAATAATCCTCCTCCGGAGCCTCTCCTCGGGGAGAAATACATAGAATTTGGAATGAGTGTTTTGCAAGGCCCAGCACATACATGGGCAGGTGGTTCATATTTCTTTTTAATCACCATCACAACGAAAATTTTGGCATGAACAGATAGAAGAGAGAGTGAGGAAAATTATCTCTTGTCGGCACTGTGGTCAGAATAGAAGTAGTCAGAGCCAAAAATCCAATGGTGGAACATATCTGTATTGCAGGTTGGGGATTTGTTATCCAAATTTAAAGTGGTGAAATTAATTTTCAGTCTAGTGCCGCTGATAATCGCAAAGTGTTTGGTAATTTACTTATGATCAGTTGGTATTAAATTGGCCCGGACACACAAAACAAGGTCCTATAAATTCACAATTAGATAATTAAGAAGCTTTAATCAAGGGACATTGTTCACACTGCTGATGATTGATCTCACAAGTAGATTTAAGGTACCTTCACACTGAGCAACTTTAGAATGATAACGATAGTGATCCGTGACGTTGCAGCGTCCTGGATAGCGATATCGTTGTGTTTGACACGCAGCAGCGATCAGGATCCTGCTGTGACATCGCTGGTCGGAGCTAGAAGGCCAGAACTTTATTTCGTCACTGGATCACCCGCTGACATTACTGAATCGGCGTGTGTGACGCCGATCCAGCGATGTGTTCACTTGTAACCAGGGTTACCAACGATGCCGAAGTCCCCAGGTAACCAGGGTAAACATCGGGTTACTAAGCGCAGGGCCGCGCTTAGTAACCCGATATTTACCCTGGTTACCATTGTAAATGTAAAAAAAAAAACAGTACATACTTACATTCCGGTGTCTGTCGCGTCCCCCGGCGTCAGCTTCCCTGCACTGTGTCAGCGCCAGCCGTAAAGCAGAGCACAGCGGTGACGTCACCACTGTGCTTTACGGCCGGCGCTTACACAGTGCAGGGAAGCTGACGCCGGGGGACGCGACAGACACCGGAATGTAAGTATGTAGTGTTTGGTTTTTTTTACATTTACAATGGTAACCAGGGTAAACGTCCGGGTTACTAAGCGCAGCCCTGCGCTTAGTAACCCGATGTTTACCCTGGTTACCTGGGGACTTCGGCATCGTTGGTCGCTGGGGAGCTGTCTGTGTGACAGCTCCCCAGCGACCACACAAACAACTAAACAGCGACGCTGCAGCGATCGACATCGTCGTCTATATCGCTGCAGCGTCGCTTAATGTGACGGTACCTTTACCTTTAAACAGAATGACCTATTGTTTAAATTATGCTTTTATGATTCAATTTTTTTTATTGTTTTTTTTTTTTTTAGTTTTTTTTAATGTATTCAGTATATACAGTATTACTATCAATGTTAAAAAAAAAAAAAAAAAAAAGTGCAATTTTCCCCACTGGTCACTAGGCCTAATATTCTTTATTCTTTCTTTGAGCTCTTCACATATCATTAGCTGCAATAGCTGTGAACATGCGCAGAAATAGATGTGAGTTGGGAGGTAGCAGGAGCTGCTGGGTCCTAAGACATGCAATTTGCTCTGATTTGCAGGCAAAAGACTGAATTTCCCCTGTAACTGGGGCTAATATATGAGCCTTAGTTACAGGGGAAATTCGATTTAAAAAGTATTTAAATATTGAAATGCCTACAAAAGGTCTTTTATGACCTTATGGGTGCGAAAAGTTTTAAATAAATGAAAAAATAATAAACAAATAAAATGCAGAGAATAAAATAAATAAGAATAAAAAAAAAAGTCAAGGCCAACACAAATAGCTGCTACTAGCCTCACTCTCATAAATAAAATATAATAAACAAAACATTTGTCTGATATGGAAGTGAATACTTTTCTGCCCAATGATGACAGAAGTATTCTAGGAGTGATACCTTTATTGGCTAACCAGAAAATAATCAATCTGTCAGTCTGATATGGAAAAAAATTGTTACAAAATGGGGAACATATTTTAAAATGTTTTTGAGTTGTTTTTTTTTGTGGTCATTAAAAAATATGAAAACAAGGGAGAAGAAGTTATCAGCCCTAGTTTCTGGGGAAATCAGATTTTAATAAAAACCTTTTATGACCTTATGGGGCAAAATGTTTTAACTAAATTTAAAAAAAAAAAAAAAATACAAATCAGAGAAAAAAAAGATGCAAAAATTACTTTAATGTCCAAAAGGTCAATATTTTTAAACCACATATAAGAAAATACCCTGAAAATGTGCCTAGTCGGGAACGGGGGATAAATGGCCTGGTCTTGAACTGCTTAAATTCAATTTCCACATAATACCGCCATACAATGCTAAATAGTACTGGGTGATTTGAGTTTGCTCCAAATGTTTGGGGGCAAAAAATTGGAATATTGGTTGTTATTTTGGTTTCCCACAAACATATGAAGATAAGAAATGGCAGAATATAATTTTTTATCAAGTGATTTGCTTCTGTTTTAGCTGAAAATGTGCCATTCTATCAGATATAGGGGTTCCGCCCACAATATGGCTGCCTCTGGTGTTTATAGACCAAGTGCGAGGATGTCTTGAACACAAAAGGCGACGTTCATCCCCGTAAAACACAGAAGAGCATAAGATAAATGCTTGGCATCTGCAGGGGAGGTGAACGAGACCTAACAGCAATAACAGAGATGCCAAGATGACAAAACGACTGCTGATGAATATGGTTCAGATGCGCGAAGCAATGAGAAAGAGGAAGAAAAAAATAAAAAAGAAAAGACGGCTACCGGAGAATTGTGTTAATTTATCTCCACACTTACTGCCCTGGTGAGGTAATGGATATGGATGGACAGATGTATAAATAGAATGCAAAGAAGGTCTGTTTAGCTGGCAGTAATATGATCTGTGACATCGAAAACGTGCGAAGCACAAATGAGAATCCATTTGGAAGACATATCACCTGCAATCAATTTCCTAAAGGTCAATACCAAACGGAAAGCCAAGTTTTTCTTCCCCCACCCCCCCGAGCAGCCTCAAAGCATTGCCGCAATTTGCATATGCAAAAAAAATATATTTAAAAGATGCGCATAAAGATAGCAGTAAGAAGAATTAAAGGCATTACCGACGCGGGAGAAGAGGGTTTTTTTTTTTTTAAATAATCTTTAATTCATAAAGAAACAGCCAATTCCGCAGAGACGTACACAGGGGATGCAAATAAAATGACAAATGATTAATGACAGAGGTGTTGCGGATCTTTCGTTCTCAGGTTCTTCAGATTTTGCCTTCGAGATGAGATTTTCATGTGATGCCTTAAAGAGGTCTAAAAAGAGATAATTACTATCTTAATATTATCTTGTCGTCTAAGAGTTTGTCTCAGGAGCGTATATAAAAGTCATGGTCCCCAAATCAAAACCCAAGCTGTGTCCATGCAACATCTATTCGACTTGTGCGTATTCAGCGAGTTCTTCAACCAGAAGACGGTGTTTATTTTACCTACGGCGCATTTCGGTCATCTTTTGTGGCTTCTTATTTTAAATGAAATTATGAGACATGTCCCAGTGTGAGACATGTAATGACTGACAGTCTGCCCTCTTGATCTACATGTCTCACACTGGTAACGCTTATCTTCATGTATAATAAGCTCTGGAGGCAGATTATCAGGGAGATCTATGTCCAGCCCATAGATCTTAACAGCTCATTTACATATAAGAAAAATATGGATTTGGATCGCAGATATCAAGGTATCATTTTATTCAGCTTCCAATGGCTTAAGAGGGTTGATCCCACTAAAAGATTCCCTTTAAAGAGTAAATAAACTTTTTAAGATTTTGTTTTGACAGGCAAATTGCCTCTTCAGAGAGAAAGAGGACTTGAACGCTATAGAACCAATTGTTATTAAGCAGCAATCCAACAAGTCACTTTCGACCCTTTAACGAGCCTTGCAATATGACTTAGGATAAAAGCCAAATCACAATCAATTTGCAGACACGGTGTTTCGGGTTATTGTCCCCCATCAGTGCAAAGTATGAGAACTGATTTGGCTAGGTGAGAGGCTCTGGATTGAGGTTTAAGGGGTAAGGATTCTCCTTGTGGAGAGTGACATACCAGCTCTAGGCTTGCCAAGGTAAGGAGGCTTATTCGCCATGCAATGCAACTCTGGGAAATTTAATATGCAAATTGCCTCTTCAGAGAGGAAGAGGACTTGAACTTGTTGGAAGCTTTTTAATCCTGTGCAAAAGACATCTTAGAAGTGTGCATCAGGATTGCAGAGTATGGATGCAATAGAAGGTCATAGGGGCCGATTCATCATTTGTGGGGGGTTCATTTCAGTGTCACTTCACTGTTTTGTCTTTCTATTTATCTTGGCGTATTTTGTGTCCAATTAATTTAAATACAAATTCAAAGTTGCTTTTTTTTTGCACCTTTTTGGAGTAGAAAGTCGCATGATCTCAAAAATGTTGCAGATTGGTTCTCAGCTGTGCAAAAATTAAAACAATTTTACAGATTTTCCACTACACTGGGTTACTGGAGTACAACTGTGTAGATATTTAGCAACATTTTGAAAAGTCGCCATTGCTGAATTAGGCGCTAAACCATCTGGATAATTAAAACCTTGCCTATAATGCAGAGGTAAGAAAAGGACAGACAGAACCAATATAATTTTTAAAAAAAAGTATCGTAGTAAATTAAAAAATGAATAATAAAAATAAATTAAAAGAAAAGCCACTATTCCAACCATTTTTACACCGGAATAAAAGGCCTAAAGGAATGATGAATCAGTGCCATAGACTTTGTATTATTGCATCTGTGCTCAGCTCTGAGCGTGCGCTCTGGCAGGAGCTTTGTGCTTTCGCCTCCTAAGAGGTCTTTTGAGAGATCGGTGGGGCTCGCATGACCCTGATCCTCCCCAAATATTCAGTGAGAAGTCATGTATCCGTGCTCCAGTCTATACGCGCTCTTGCCTTGCACTTCTAAAGGGTCTTTTCAGCAATTGGAGGGTGTCCCAGGACCCAGACCTGTAGAGAATTGCAATTTAAGGACAAGCTTTGAGTCCACGGCAACATTGCAAAGAAACAAATGTGCAATTATAGGGTATTCTGCACATTTGTGATATGAAAATATATACAAAAAATGTTTCTGCTCATTGTAAGTCTGTTATGTCTGAACATACCCTTGTGCCTTATGCATTATATTCTGAATGTGGGAAGTAAAGATGATGGCCCAGTCCAGCTGTGACTATATTTTAGACCCCCATTTTATTTTTTTTTTGGCGTCACACAATCTATACCATCCTGTGTAATTGCTCTTTATGCATAAATATGTTATAAACTGCCTGCTATGCACGCAATTCCCGACAGCATCAGTGCAAATTAAAAAAGCACATATTATAGTTTTCCAGCAGCTGTGATCGGCTCTTAAGGGCTTCTGGTAATTACAAGGAAATCCATGTTAACAACACACAAGAAGACATGTTGTTTAATATGAGATGACCAACAGTCTAACACCCATCTATGAAAAATGGCCAACAGCTACCCTTACTTACCTCAATTGCCAGGCCATATACAGCACAAGTAGTCCAAGATGGCCAACATGAGGCCAATGAATGTGACCAAAATCAGACTGCCTCATCCTTCTTTTTGATGAGTAGTTATCTATCACAAGGCTCCTTCTCAGCCAAGATCTTCATATCAGCAGATGTGAGAAGGGGCAAACAGCCAGAGGAACACAAGTCTTTCTTGTCCTGCATCCGATGGCTAGAGGATCATTGAGCACCAGACTTGCCCTGCTCCTGAGATGGCACGGTGCAGGAAACTCACCGGAAGGGGACTTTATTCTCATCTTTCAAGACATATTGCTCCTTCCCAACCGATGGACTTCTTGGCTGTCTGTAACTACCATAGGCTTCAATATGGAGTCAAACAGATTTGTTGCCACTTCTTCATATAGATATTTAATGGATATTATATGAAGAAAGGCATATAGATTAGATCAGTATTCCCCAAGTCCGGTCCTCAAGAGCCACCAACAGGTCATGTTTTCAGGATTTCCTTAGTATTGCCCAGGTGATGGAATTATTGCCTGTGTAGGTGAAGCAATTATCACCTGGGCAATACTAAGGAAATCCTGAAAACATGACCTGTTTCTTGGCTGTTGAGGACCGGACTTGGGGAACACTGGATTAGATGGATGGATGGATGGATAGATAATAATAATAGATAGATAGATAGCAAAATAGATAGCTTTCTCAAACCATGAAAAGCCCAAACAGAACTCACATATGAATAAAGGCCACAGTTTTTTCACTATCCCACGTCTTGGGTGCTGCCTTTTTTTGGGTACCCTGAGGCTTGCACCTGTTTCCTCTATCAGTGTTGTATAGTGCTGCTTTCTTTTGAGGATAGAGATGGATGGATGGTGGGCAGCATGATAATAAATAATCTTTATTTTTATATAGTGCTAACATATTCCGCAGCGCTTTAAAATTTTTTCACACATTATCATCGCTGTCCCCGATGGGGCTCACAATCTAGAATCCCTATCAGTATGTCTTTGGAATGTGGGAGGAAACCGGAGATCCCGGAGGAAACCCACGCAAACACAGAGAGAACATGCAAACTCCTTGCAGATGTTGTCTTGGTGGGATTTGAACCCCGGATCCCAGCACTACAAGGCTGCTGTGATATCCACTGCACCACCGTGTTGCCCACATGGCTCAGTGGTACTTACCACTGTTCCTTTGCAGCACTGGGGTCCTGGGTTAAAATCCCACCAAGGACATCTGCAAGGAGTTTGTATGTTCTCCCCGTGTTTGCGTGGGTTTCCTGCCACACTTCAAAGACAGTGATAGGGAATTTAGATTGTGAGCCCCTATGGGAAATGTGATGATAATGTCTGCGGAAATGAATGGTGTTATATAAGTGAGTAAAATAAATGAAATAGAGTGAAAAAAGGAAAAAGTAGAAAACACAATTTGAGACACATAACAATTAGATAGATAGATAGATAGAAGATAGATAATAGATAGATGATATGTGCTGGCTGAACAGACACGATTTCGCTCATTTTGTGTTTCCAGAACATTTCTTACGATAAATAGATGCACAAAAGTGTTAAATGGAAGGACATCCAAGTCTATCTCCTCACATAAATGAGGGAGCACACACACTCAGCCTTTGAGAATACAATATTCATTTTGCTGCAGAAGAACAGACATTGCATAACAATGAGATTTGCTAATGAAATCAACCATCAACCTGGAATACAGATGTATTAAACCAAGACCTCAGTGTCATTTTCTTTTTGCATCATTTCTCTGCTCACTCTGTTTTTTTTTTTTCTTCTAAACCTTTCAATATTTCTGCCTCTATTGCTCCAAGCGAGATATTTTGTGGATGCAGTGAGTGGATGACTTTCTACATTTACAGGGACAAAATTGCCAATTGTACTTATGCATATTGCAGTTAGATAGTAAGCTGGTGGGGGAGGGGTGATAGGGATAATAACAACAATAGAGGCTGAGTGGAGAACTGGGGGAGGGTCAAGATGCTGCCCAAATCTGGGTTATGTACTAAGCAGCACTCAAGAGATTGGTCCTTTAACCATTTTTAAAAAAAAAACATTTTTTACAACTGGGGCTTATTCATCTGATTTGGTAAGTAAAAAAAAAAAGCAATAAAGCGATGACACAAAGTAACAATCATTGTAGCATTTAAATAACTAAATATGTGCAATCAAAAACAAAACATTTCAGTAGTAGTAGTAATAGTAGCAGCTACACTTGTCATTGTGGTTCTCTGGGCCTGTATAAATAAAGTTTATTGACAAGACCACAGGAAGTGGTCACAGTTTGTAATGTACACTATGTCTCATTTTGGTTCCAATACTGTAATCTAAGAGACTGCGGTTTAGGAAGCTTAGGAGTGCGTTTAAACACCAAATATCCGAAGGAAAGAAGGAGAGGGTTGTCCTCATCTTCTAATTACTTTATTTATGTGCTCCTGGAGAACCCTTTTAAGGTGCTTGTCAGGGATCTTAAACATTTTGCTACGTGCAGAGAAGCTTGATCGGTGAATATGGAATTTGTGATAAAAAAAATTTGCACCCTGCACTCTTGAGTCTTCATGAAAGCAGAGTCTAAAAGTTGGCAAGTACCTCATACAGGCATGTTACTCATATATCCCAACTTTCAAAGATAATAATAATCTTTATTTTTTATATAGCGCTAACATATTCCGCAGCGCTTTACATTTTGCACACATTATCATCGCTGTCCCCGATGGGGCTCACAATCTAAATTCCCTATCAGTATGTCTTTGGAATGTGGGAGGAAACCGGAGAACCCGGAGGAAACCCACGCAAACACGGAGAGAACATACAAACTCTTTGCAGATGTTGTCCTGGGTGGGGCTTGAGCCCAGGACTCCAGCGCTGCAAGGCTGCTGTGCTAACCACTGCGCCACCCGACCGTGCTGCCCCAAAGATGAGAAAAAAAGACACATACTGTGGCAATTTTATGTTATACCAGTAGCCTAACCTCACCCAATATTTTAGATGTCGCCACACAGAAATATTGCTACTAGTGAAGCCCATGGAATTCTATTAAATCCACGTTTCTTAGTATTGTACCACTTTTATGGCCCACACAGTGCCCCCCTCAGTATAAGACACCCACAGAGCCCCCCTAACACAGAATGATGCCTCTATGGTACATTCCCCCACATACAATATGATGTTCCCACAATAGATACTTCCCCACAAAGTATCATGCCTTCACACAAAGTGTGGTGTCCCCCACATACAGAATATTGCCCCCACAATACCTTACAACACAGCCACCCACAAAGTGTGATGCCCTCATAGTCACCCACACACAGTATGATACCCCAACATACAATATAATGCCCAGCGCCCCCCATATTCAGTATGATACCCCCACTGTACATTCCCTCACAGTTCCTCCATAAAGTATGGTGCCTCACACACAATATGATGCCTGCAGTGTTTTCAACACAGTCTGATGTCCTCAAAGCACTTCACCCAATATACTGCCCTTACAGCCATCCAAACACAGAATTATACCCCCCACAATCCTCGCACACAGTATGATTCCCCCACAATCCCCACATGCAGCATGATGCCCCAGTGTTCACCACACGGAGTAGGATGCTTCCATGGTACTTTCCCTTTCAGCCTCCCACACAGTATTATGCCTGTAGAGTCCACCACATAGTACAAAAACCCCAGTGTTTTATACACCGTATAATACCCTCATAGTACATTCCTTCGCACAGTATAATGCCTCCCACAGAAACCCACATACCGCATAATGCATCCCACTCCTTTACACACACACACAGTATGATGCTTCCCACAGTCCCCCCACACACAGTATGATGCCTCCCACATTCCCTCCACACAAAGTAAGATGTTTCATACAGTCTCCCAACCACTATGATGTCCCTGCTCTCCCCCACTCAGTATGATGCCCCTAGTATCCACCCCACAGAGTATGATGCCCCTAGTATCCACCCCACACAGTATGATGCCCCTAGTATCCACCAAACACTATGATGCCCCGAGTATCCACCCCACAGAGTATGATGCCCCTAGGTTCCACCCCACAGAGTATGGTGCCCCTAGTATCCAACCCACACAGTATGATGCCTCTAGTATCCACCCCACACTATGATGCCCTTAGTATCCACCCCACAGAGTATGATGCCCCTAGTATCCACCCCACAGAGTATGATGCCCCTAGTATCCACCCCACAGAGTATGATGCCCCTAGTATCCATCCCACACAGTATGATGCCCCTAGTATCCACCCCACAGAGTATGATGCCCCTAGTATCCACCCCACACAGTAAGATGCCTCTAGTATCCACCCCACACAGTATGATGCCTCTAGTATCCACCCCACACTTATCCACCCCACACAGTATGATGCCTCTAGTATCCACCCCACAGAGTATGATGCCCCTAGTATCCACCCCACACAGTATGATGCCCCTAGTATCCACCCAGCACATTATGATGCCCCTAGTATCCACCCCACACAATATGATGCCCCTAGTATCCACCCCACAGAGTATGATGCCCCTAGCATCCACCCTACAGAGTATGATGCCCCTAGTATCCACCCCACACACAGTATGATGCCTCTAGTATCCACCCAACACAGTATGATGCCCCTAGTATCCACCCCACACAGTATGATGCCCCTAGTATCCACCCAGCACATTATGATGCCCCTAGTATCCACCCCACACAATATGATGCCCCTAGTATCCACCCCACAGAGTATGATGCCCCTAGCATCCACCCTACAGAGTATGATGCCCCTAGTATCCACCCCACACACAGTATGATGCCTCTAGTATCCACCCAACACAGTATGATGCCCCTAGTATCCACCCCACACAGTATGATGCCCCTAGTATCCACCCAGCACATTATGATGCCCCTAGTATCCGCCCCACACAGTATCATGCCCCCACACCAGCATCCCAATTGCCTGTGTGTCCTAGTTCTCTGCTGAGCTGGTCTCTGCTGCCAGTCATTTTACCTGAGAGCGTCACATAACTTGAAGGTCTTTATAGGTCCTTAAGTCTCTATCTAGAAGACTAAGGCCTTGATGAATCAGGTGTGTCTTAAAAGTGGCACACCCCTCCGTGTGCCTTGCAACACATAGCTGTTGTCCAATCAATCATTTGGCTGACCGTTAACTAATGTGTATGGGGGCTAAAGGAGCAATCATCCAAATCTGCCTGGTCTCCGAGTCATTTCATAGTTTTTTTTAAATTTGAAACTAGACCCAAGTCCATCAAATTCAACCAATAACCTACGATGTTGATCCAGAGGAAGACAAAACCCCCATGAAGCAAACGCCAATTGTCCCATATTAGCGAAAAGATTCCTTCCCGACGCCACATACGGCAATCAGACTAGTGCCCTGGATCAGCTTCCCATGGATGCAGGGACTATTGATCCTGTGAATGGTACATATAGGAGATACATATTTTATTCTACAGTTACAGGTCCCCATTCGTTTTTTGCACAATTACCTGGACACCTGTTTTTCTACAATCCCCACAAAGACTGAATGCAAGAAACAACAGATTTGCTGCTGTGACAGAGTAGCGCACTTAGGTCTTCCAGGCCCATATGTTCAGCTTCACAGAGTCCATATGTCCGCATGTATTATGTCAATGCTGGCACAATATGTCCATGCACTTGCATAAATCATACATGTGAGGACACTTGATACTTAAGCCAACCTCCATACAAAGCATTAAAAAGCTTTATTGAATCCTTAGTCCCTGCCTCCCAGTCCAAAACTGTATCTGAGGAAAGGGGATCTTTCAGCGGGGACCCCACTGATTCTGCTGATTCCATTAAAAAAGTCTTAATAGAAAATAATATTGTTAGTGGAGGGGCTCCCAATTTAGAGGACACCTAATTATTAGTCAAAAATAACCTTAAGTAAAACTAACATACTTTATATTGATGTCTATTGCTTTTACAGTGCCAGCATATTCTGCAGGGTTGTACAGAGATTACCACCACTTATATCTGCCCTTGTGTATAGTGGAGCTTACAATCTAATTTCCACACAAATGGATCCATTTTTTAGGAAGCTACATTAAGACTATGTTCACACGTTGCGTTTTTACAGCTTTTTTTTTTGTGCAAATTTTCACCTGCGTTTTTACAGTACCAGCAAAGTCTATGTGATTTCAGAAACCTCATACACACACATTGGGTTTTTTTCCTGACTGTTTTCTCAAAGAGCTAGTTTTTTTTTTTATAAACACAGCATGTCACTTATTTTTTTTCAGTGTTTTTCCACCCATTGAAAGCAATGGGTAGTGCACAAATGCTTAAAAAAAAGCAGGTATCAGGTTTTGCTGCGTTTTTGGTGACAAAACCTGATGAAGTTGAATCAGGTTATTTTTTATTATGCATTAAACTTTATCAGCATGCACAAAAGACAAATGTATCCTGACAAAAATGCACTAAAAAAACAAATCAAAAACCCAGCAAAAACTAAGCAAAAAAACCCCCGATCTACATAAAAACACACAAATATACTTAAAGTACATACTAGAGTAGAGCAAAAGATTATCAGGACCCTGGTTCACCAGCTACATTGAAAGTCCATGACACCCGGGCCAAAGCACTACGAATCTCCTACTACTTCATCAAGGTGCAACATCAAGGTGCCTCTTCTCATTAGTAGGACCCTAGAGGTCATGCACGCATTGCACTTCAACATAATGAAGTCGTGGTGGCCTACTAATCAGAGGAGGTGTCGGGGATGCCACAGGCAGTAGGAGGTTCCCAGTGCTCTGGTGGCGACAGATTCCTAACGTGGCTGCTGGACTACGGAGGTGGCCACTGAAACAGGGCTTTGTAAGTCTTTTTTTCTTAACTGCAGTGTATACAAAACATATGTACACTGCACATGCATAGATACACAAACACAGGATGCATAGACACAGATATACATGTATGCACAAACAAACAGGTGCATCTCACAAATTTAGAATATCATCAAAAAGTTAATTTATTTCAGTTCTTCAATGCAAAAAGTGAATCTCATATATTTTATAGAGTCATTACAAACAGAGTACTCTAGTTCAATAGTTTATTTCTGTTAATGTTGATGATTATGGCTTACAGCCAATGAAAACCCAAAAGTAATTATCTCAGTAAATTAGAATGCTTTATAACACCAGCTTCAAAAATGAATTTAAAATCCGAAATGTTGCCCTACTGAAATGTATGCTCAGTAAATGCACTCAATACTTAGTCAGGGCTCCTTTTGCATCAGTTACTGCATCAATGCGGCGTGGCATGGGGGTGATCAGCCTGTGGCACTGCTGAGGGGTTATGGAAGCCCAGGTTGCTTTGATAGCAGCCTTCAGCTTGTCTGCATTGTTGGATCTGGTGTCTCTCATCTTCCTCTTGACAATATCCTATAGATTCACTATGGGGTTAAGGTCAGGCGAGTTTGCTGCCAATCAAGCACAGAGATACTGTTGTTTTTAAACCAGGTATTGGTACTTTTGGTAGTGTGGACAGGTACCAAGTCCTGCTGGAGAATGACATTTCCATCTCCAAAAAGCTTGTCGGCAGAGGGAAGTATGAAGTGCTCTAAAATTTCCTGGTAGACGGCTGTGCTGACTTTGGTATTGATAAAACACAGTGGACCTACACCAGCAGATGACATGGCTCCCCAAACCATCATAGAGTTTGGAAACATCACATTAGACCTCAAGCAGCTTGGATTGTGGCATCTCCACTCTTCCTCCAGACTCTGGGACCTTTATTCCCAAATGAAATTCAAAATTTACTTTTATCTGAAAACCACACATTGGACCACTGAGCAACAGTCCTTTTCTTTTTCTCCTTCGCCCAGGTAAGATGCTTCTGGCATTGTCTATTGGTCCATGTCCTGGATACGTCTGTGTGTGGTGGCTCTTGAAGCAATGACTCCAGCCTTCAAAATTGAAGGCATGCTGAACCAGCATGGCTACCACAGCATCTTGCAGCGACATGCTATTCCATCCGGTTTGCGTTTAGTTGGACCATCATTTATTTTTCAACAGGACAATGACCCCGAACACACCTCCAAGCTGTGTAAGACTATTTGACCAAGAAGGAGAGTGATGGGGTGCTACGCCAGATGACATGGCCTCCACAGTCTCCAGACCTGAACCCAATCGAGAGGGTTTGGGGTGAGCTGGACCGCAGAGTGAAGGCAAAAGGGCCAACAAGTGCTAAGCATCTCTGGGAACTCCTTCAAGATTGTTGGAAGACCATTTCCGGTGACTACCTCTTGAAGCTCATCAAGAGAATGCCAAGAGTGTGCAAAGCAGTCATCAAAGCAAAAGGTGGCTACTTTGAAGAACCTAGAATATAAGACATAATTTCAGTTGTTTCACACTTTTTTGTTAAGTACCGGTATATAATTCCACATGTGTTAATTCATAGTTTTAGAAAAAGTGCACAAGCAACCGGTATAACCGCAGCCTTGAAAGGATTGGTAGGAAAAGGCCATTCAAAAATTTGGGGGAGATTCACAATGAGTGGACTGCTGCTGGAGTCATTGCTTCAAGAGCCACAAAACACAGAGGTATCCAGGACATGGGCTACAAGTGTCGCATTCCTTGTGTCAAGCCACTTATGACCAATAGACAACGCCAGAAGCGTCTTACCTGGGCCAAGGAGAAGAAGAACTGGACTGTTGCTCAGTGGTCCAATGTGTGGTTTTCAGATAAATGTAAATTTTGCATTTCATTTGGAAATCAAGGCCTTCAGTGTGAATGTACAATTTTCATAGTCAAAAAAATAAAGAAAAATCTTTAAATGGTAAGGTGTGTCCAAACTTTTGGTCTATACCGCATATATATATATACACTGAATGTGTGTGCGTGTGTGTGTGTATGTCTGGGATTGGCATCTGCACCATCGCAGCTACAGCCACAAAATTCTGCACAGTCACACGTCTGGACCCCGAGAGCTTCATAGGCTATGTTGTGAGGCGAAATTTTAACCCCGCGCGTTCCAATTCACCAAACTATTTTTCCCCTATCTACATAATGGGGAAAAGTGAAAGGAAAAGTGTTGGAGGCAAATTGACAGCTGCCAGATATGAACAAGGGGGACTTAAAGAGTGAGAGCGATGGCGCCAAAGAGTATATACCGCACAGTTGCTAAGGTGGGGCCCCGACATGGGATACTCACCACACACGGGGATATGAACACACACACACAAAATGCGCCACGCACTACCACGTGCTTGAACACATATCACCCTCAGCACACATTTCACCACACATACACCAACCTCGCCACATAAAAGTCGAAACACAAAAGTCGCCGCTCGAAACTCGCCACGCGCAAAACACGCCACGTGCAAAACTAGTCTCGCGCAAAACCTGCCACACGTGCAAAACTCACCTCATGGAAAACTCGCCACACACAGAAAAAATTGCCACATGCACAAAAGTTGCAACACATGCAAAAGTTGCCTCACACAAAACTTGCACATACTCAAAATGCACCACACATAAAACTCGCCACGCACAAAACTCGCCATGTGCAAAACTTGCTGCACACAACTTGCTACCCTAACCTGTCACATGCAACTCGACACAAAAAGTTGCTACACGCATGTCGCCACACAAAACTCATCTCACAAAAGTCGCTACATGCATGTCGCCACACGCAACTCAACACACACAACTTGACACCTGAAACTCGCCCTAAAACACACACAAGTCTGGTATTATCCTTCAAAAATAAAAATCAGATTAATAAGCAGACAAACTACAAGAGCAACAACTGTACCATATAGGAAATACAGCAGCTGTCAGTCACATGACCTGTCTATTATGTGTATGTGTGAGCTAATATATACTGCCAGGGGGGAGGGCTTCCTGTTGGCTGGGGATTTATCAGGCTGCCAATTTAGCTTACAAATACTGAGGTAAAAATACTGACCAAATAACGTGTGAACACGGTTTAATACAGGAGGAGATGACATACAGGTACATACTATATACAGGGGAGATGACACACACATATATACTATATACAGGGGAGATGACACAGGTATATACTATATACAGGAGGAGATGACACACACATATATACTATATACAGGGGAGATTACACAGGTATATACTATATACAGGAGGAGATGACACACTGGTATATACAGGGGAGATGACATACAGGTTACAGGTACATACTATATACAGGGGAGATGACACACAGGTATATACTATATACAGGGGAGATGACACAGGTATATACTATATACAGGGGAGATGACACACAAGTATATACTATATACAGGAGGAGATGACACAGGTATATACTATATAAAGGAGCAGATGACACAGGTATATACTATATACAGGAGGAGATGACTTACAGGTATATACTATATACAGGAGGAGATGACACACGTATATACTATATACAGGAGAGATGATATACAGGTATATACTATATAAAAGAGGAGATGACACATAGGTATATAGAGGAGGAGATGACATACAGCAGGTATATACTATATACAGGGGAGATGACATACAGGTATATACTATATACAGGAGGTGACATACAGGTATATACTATATATAGGAGATGACATACAGGTATATAGTATATACAGAAGAGATGACATACAGGTATATACTATATACAGGAGGAGATGACACATAGGTATATACAATAAACAGGAGGAGATGACATACAGCAGGTATATACTATTTACAGGGGAGATTACATACAGGTATATACTATATACAAGAGAAGACATAGGGGTATACTATATATAAGGGAGATGACAAACATGTATATACTGAGGGGAAAATGAGAAGTGTGAGGTGAAAATGAGGGGTGTGAGGTGAAAATGAAAAGTTGTGAGTGCAAAATGAGAGGAGTGAGGAAAAATAGTGGAGTGATCGGAAAATGACAGATGTGAGGTCGAAATGACAAGTGTTAGGGGGGAATGAGAGGAGTGAGGGAGAAAATGAGAGGTGTGAGGGAGAAAATGAGAGGTGTAAGGGAGAAAATGAAAGATGTGAGGGGGAAAATGAGAGATGTGAGGGGGAAAATGAGAGGCATGATGGGAAAATAAGAGAAGTGAGGTGCTATAACTAACCACAGATATTTACTATGCCCAGGCAACGCCGGGCTCTTCAGCTAGTGTATATATATACAAACAACAACAAACAACACAAAAACACACACATATACATGGTATGCAAAACATATATACACATACGTGCACATTTATACACACACACACATAAATATATTTTCATATACACACTGATACAAAGAACACCTAATCAGGCAAATATTAAAACAGACATACATAAAATAAAAAAATATATACAAATAGATGTAGTATACATGTATATATGCACAACTGATACATACAGAACATACATATGCAAATACACACCTGTATAAATATATAACACATGTAAACATATCACAAATACAGAACACACATATTTATCCATATATACACATAATATACACACAATATACACACCCAATATTTTGCTTTCGAACAGATAATTCCATAGAATTAACCCTTAGGATACTCATAGACTAAGGTGGTAATAGTTCAGCGTGCAATCCATTTATGCTAAATCAGCAATAACCGTGGAGAATTGTTACGTTAATGGCGGAAAACAGCAACTTTATTAGGAAGCTGCATTAATGTGAATAAATCATTTACAGCAGCTAATATTTCCATGTAAAAAGAAAATCCTATTACAAGCATGTGTGCAGAGTATTTCTACAAATACCGGGGCCTATAAAAGATCACTCCTAAAATAGTGGCAGTAAAACATGTTTATGCCGCTTTGTAATGAAACAACTCAATTTGTACTGAATTATGGGGCTGCCATTTCTCTACTTTTAGGTGATAGAAAGGAAGGACAATTTATTAAAGCGCAGGAGAACTCGGGAAGGTCACAGGCAGCGAGCAGAGCTGCGAGCAAACACAGCGACGATGCTCCAAAGCTGCCATTTTTCTTCCTCGACACAGACTCCATCTGCCACAGACCCATTTGTGGCCTCCGAGTCAGAATATCAATGATATCTAACCATTCCGCTAGTCTGCTTTCACCTTGACATCACCTCTGAAATACACAGAAAGCTCAAGCTCCGCATCAAGCTCTGGGCACCGGCTTTATCTGGCAGACAGAGGATTTCAGTGTCATACACATCAACTGCCATGTTAACACACAGACATTTATCCCTCATCAAACAAGAGGGTGGATAGCTGAGTGCATATGTCATAGATAGACAGATAAATAGATAAGATAGATAATAGATAGATAGATAGAAAGATAGATAGATAATAGATAGATAATAGATAGATAGATGATTGATAGATAGATGATTGATAGATGATAGATACATGATTGATAGATGATAGATAGATAGATAGATAGATGATAGATAGATAGATAGATAGATAGATAGATGATTGATAGATAGAGATAGATAGATAATAGATAGATAGATGATTGATAGATAGAGATAGATAGATAATAGATAGATAGATGATTGATAGATAGAGATAGATAGATACATAATAGAAAGATATGAGAGAGAGATAGAAAGATGACAGAAGGTAGATAGATATGAAATAGAAGATAGATAGTGGGGTAGATATCTAGATAGATTAATAGATAGATATGAGAGATAGATTAATAGATACTATAGATAATAGATAGATGATAGACAGATAATAGATAGATATCGTAGATATGAGATAATAGATAGATATGAGAGAGATAGAAAGATGACAGAAGGTAGATAGATATGAAATAGATAGAAGATAGATAGAGGGGTAGATATCCAGATAGATAATAGATTAATAGATAGATTGATAGATAATAGATTGATAGATAGATGATAGATAGATAGATAGATAGATAGATAGATAGATAGATAGATAGATAGATAGATAGAGGCAGTAGAGTTGCTTAGTGGTTAGCACTGCACCCTGGGGTCCTGGGTACAAATCCCACCAAGGAAATCATCTACAATGAGTTTGTATGGCATACTGACAGGGAATTTAAATTGTGAGCCTGAATGGGGACAGTGATGATAATGCCCGTAAAGTGCGGTGGAATATAATGGTGCTATATACAATAAGTGAGTAAAATAGATATATCTAGGTAGATCAACAGATAGATATATAAATACATAAATAAACATATAAACAGATGATAGATAAACTGAGAAAATAGCTGATTCACTCTTAACAGACTATATGCCCAGTGTTCAATGAAAATATATGAGATACATATTTTTGTTCTATTCATTATTGCATTTGTGTCCTTTTTTTCAGGTTTTGGTGTTTTTCGCCTGCGCCTTTTTGAGTATATTTTATATGTGATCACCTTTTTTTTTATGTTCATCTATGTGAGCAGGGTTTGGGGTTGTTGGGCTCAATTATCAATTGTGAGTTTTAAAAAAGTCACGCATTTTTGGAGCAAATTGAATATATTCCAGTCTCCCCCCCTTAATCTCAAAGTTATTTTATGAAGATATTACCTCGAGTTTTGCTACTTTGTAAGTGTAATATGTGACATTTTGCTTTAAAAGGGTGCAGAAAAAGAAAGGTAAAAAAAAAATGAAGAGCATTTTATTTTGTGCGTCAACAAATACCACAAAACAAAAAATAAGTAAATAAAACTGACATAAAAATGTGCAAATGTTGGATTGGGTCAAAGTGACTAGGAAAGAGCATCTCAAGTTTTGAAAAAGTTTGTTAAGCCCTGATCTTGAAGAAAGAACAAAATAGTGAATGGTACAGGCATATAGTAAGATATAGAAGAGATATAGTAAGATTTATACAACTTCCATTGAGCACAATGCTAGTATACAGTCTTATGTAGTTAGCGCCACCTAGTGGTGGCTGCGGGCAACCTGAATTATTTCATTCATCAAAACAAAGACCCTCATCTTCTCCCATCTGAAAGGATAGGCTAAAGGGACTTTTTGTGCCCCCTAGACTCTAAGGGTTCAGGCATGATTGCAACCCTGTGCTCTCAGCAATTTTCACAACTCTTATACATATGAAGAGAGAGAACTGTGCAGGCAATCGTTCCATTTGTGGCATTGCACCTCAGACTGCCATTCTCCCTCCAGATGTGGGTTCCAGTATATTAGGTGCTAGCACTTTTATTGCAGATTATCACATTCATGCACAGATATAGGCAGGAAGATAGACTCATTTTTGTGAAATTCTGGGAATATTGTACATTTCTAACAACGAAACTGGAAAACAACGCACAAACCCGTGGTAATTATGTGCATGATTATTAACACGGCTGGAAACCTCAATTAGTTTGTTAGCTTGGGGCAAATGATAAACTAAACATTACATGATTAATAAAATAGCTCCAGATCCAAATAAATTGTGTAAATATATAATTGCATTTTCTCTGATTGAAGATCTGGGTTTTCTTGATTGGGTTGTGTCTTTTTCAACAAATATATTTGCATTCGCTCATTTTGTTTATGTATTTATGTATAATCAAGTGCAGACACTTAAGGGGGGATTCCGACCTCAGGCATTTATGGCTGATCTAGAGAATAAGGGACCCTCATAGCAATTATTAGAGAGAACGATGCACGCATGGCCATGGGCATGAGCCCAGTGTGAGTGAGGGGCAAAGTGACTGTTGTCCTGAGTACAAATTTAAAAAAAAGAAAAGAAAAGGAGAAGAGGTGCCATTAGATTCGGACTTCTGGCCGGGAGCCTAGGACTTCTGGCCGGGAGCCTCAAACTTCAGGCCGGGAGCCTCAAACTTCAGGCCAGGAGCCTCAGACTTCAGGCCGGGAGCCTCAGACTTCAGGCCGGGAGCTTCAGACTTCAGGCCGGCAACCTCAGACTTCAGGCCGAGAGCCTCAGACTTCAGGCCGAGAGCCTCAGACTTCAGGCCGGGAGCTTCAGACTTCAGGCCGGGAACCTCAGACTTCAGGCCGAGAGCCTCAGACTTCAGGCCGAGAGCCTCAGACTTCAGGCCGGGAGCTTCAGACTTCAGGCCGGGAGCTTCAGACTTCAGGCCAGGAGCCTCAGACTTCAGGCCGAGAGCCTCAGACTTCAGGCCGAGAGCCTCAGACTTCAGGCCGAGAGCCTCAGACTTCAGGCCGAGAGCCTCAGACTTCAGGCCGGGAGCTTCAGACTTCAGGCCGGGGGCTTCAGACTTCAGGCCAGGAGCCTCAGACTTCAGGCCGAGAGCCTCAGACTTCAGGCCGAGAGCCTCAGACTTCAGGCCGGGCGCTTCAGACTTCAGGCCGGGAGCTTCAGACTTCAGGCCGGGAGCCTCAGACTTCAGGCCGGGAGCCTCAGACTTCAGGCCAGGAGCCTCAGACTTCAGGCCGAGAGCCTCAGACTTCAGGCCGGGAGCCTCAGACTTCAGGCCGGGAGCCTCAGACTTCAGGCTGGAAGCTTCAGACTTCAGGCCGGGAGCCTCAGACTTCAGGCCGAGAGCCTCAGACTTCAGGCCGGGAGCCTCAGACTTCAGGCCGGGGGCTTCAGACTTCAGGCCAGGAGCTTCAGACTTCAGGCCAGGAGCCTCAGACTTCAGGCCGAGAGCCTCAGACTTCAGGCCGAGAGCCTCAGACTTCAGGCCGGGAGCTTCAGACTTCAGGCCGGGAGCTTCAGACTTCAGGCCGGGAGCTTCAGACTTCAGGCCGGGAGCTTCAGACTTCAGGCCGGGAGCCTCAGACTTCAGGCTGGAAGCTTCAGACTTCAGGCCAGGAGCCTCAGACTTCAGGCCGGGAGCCTCAGACTTCAGGCCAGGAGCCTCAGACTTCAGGCCAGGAGCTTCAGACTTCAGGCCGGGAGCTTCAGACTTCAGGCCAGGAGCCTCAGACTTCAGGCCGGGAGCTTCAGACTTCAGGCCGGGAGCTTCAGACTTCAGGCCAGGAGCTTCAGACTTAAGGCCGGGAGCTTCAGACTTCTGGCCGGGAGCCTCAGGCACTGTTGACACTGATACATTTGGATCCTCTGCAAGAGCAGACAGCGCAATAAGATCCCCGCATGGTGTCACCTGTGCCGGACCCCTCTGTGTACAGGGTAGAAGAGGACTTCTTGCTTGGATTGGTCTGTAAAAACTTTACTTTTTGTAAACAGTGGCACAAAGCTGGCATTGTTGTTTTTGGAGGGGACATTCAGATGGCATTATTTATTTTTAAGAAGACACTCTTAAGGAATTAATACTTTTTAAGTAGGGCACTCTTGGGGCATTATTTGTTTTAAAGGTCACTCAGGGGGCATTTTTTCTTTGTTTGAGGACTCACTCAGGGGGCATTATTACTGGGTAGGAGGGTGCAATACTTCACTTGGCACTGGCAACATGTACCACTGGTCAGGGGACCTCTGTACTTGACGTAGGTGCAGGTTCCAAATGTGGGACTGACTTCTATCAGATGTTGTTGATATAACCCTGTAAGCTCGTATATTGACAGGAGCGGACATATCATTGGTGCAACCTGGAGGGGCCCAAGACATAAGGGGGCCACTACTACCTCCAAAGCAGGTGGAATTGTGCATTATGAGGGGATTATTTTTCCTGCAGAAGGGTCCTCTTTTGTCTGTGTCTGTGTCCTCCACTATGCTAATATATGTATACAAATAGCTACAATATATATAGTAGCACATATATCGGCTTTTTTGTGTAGGCACACATACATACACTACTTACAGAATGTATATAGCTGTTTTCATGCAGCTCTCTTGGCTTACACTGCATATTTAATCATCTGCTTTGTGTGTTTTCCTGAGCACGTTCATCTATGATGTTATGTAGAAAATATTGCTATAAAATGAGGTTACACCATATTTTTTCTGCTTGCAGGATTTCAGTAATCAGTGTCAAAGCAAATGACTTTATTTTGTGTCCTGTCTGCGCAAACATATACACATAAATTGCCATTTTAATTAGTGGAGCTAATTACTTGTGACTATCAGCCCAGCTCATAGATCTCCAATCAAGGGCGAGAGTTGCGGCTGGAATTTGTGGTGACATCAGTCAGACGGCTTTTGCTGGCAAATAAATCGTTTATCAGGCTTACTGTACAGATGGCGAGTGGAAGGGCTTACATACCCGGCATTGTCTATGGTGGGCTATAGTATTAATAATGCCTATAAATCTTATGTGTGGTGCTATATACATTAACACATATATACAAACGGAAAAACATTTATACTAGGTGCAGTGCATATACATTGTGTGTGTGTGTGTGTGTGTATATATATATATATATATATATATATATATATATATACACTAGATGGTGGCCCGATTCTAATGCACCGGGTATTCTAGAATATGTATGTACGTCGTGCTGTGAGTGGGGGTTAAATTCCGCGCCAATATCACTGATTGGTCGCGCCCGGCCTACCGATCAGCGAAGCGTGGTTCAAATCTGGCACCAATTCACGGCCGGACTGCGCCTGTCGCTAATTGGTCGTGGCTGGGCACGACCAATGACCGAAGCAGTGTTTAAATACCGCGCCAATATCGCTGATTGGTAGCTGATAGGTGGCCGCTACCAATCACTGAAGCGGTGTTTAAATCCCGCGCCAATATCGCTGATTGGTCGCGGCCGGACACGACCAATGACCGAAGCGGTGTTTAAATACCGCGCCAATATCGCTGATTGGTCGTGGCCGGCCGGGCGCGACCAATCAGCGAAGCGTGGTTTAAATCCCGCGTCAATTCACAGCCGGACTGCGTCTGTCGCTGATTGGTCGCAGGATGTCTGGGATTCGGGGCGCTGGATGTCGGGGGTTTGAGGTGCAGGATATAGTACAGCCACGTAGTATATAACTCAGCCACGTAGTATATAACACAGCCACGTAGTATATAGCACAGCCACGTAGTATATAGCACAGCCACGTAGTACATAGCACAGCCACATAGTATATAGCACAACCACGTAGTATATAGCACAGCCACATAGTATATAGCACAGCCCACGCAGTATATAACACTTCCCACGTAGTATATATCAGTCACGCAGTATACAGCAGTGTGGGCACCATATCTCTTTAAAAAAAAAATTAAAATAAAAAATAGTTATATACTCACCCTCCGGCATCCATCGAAGTTGTCCCGATGCGTGCGAGTCTGCCACCAGCTTCCGTTCATAGAGATGCATTGCGAAATTACCCAGATGACTTAGCGGTCTTTCGAGACCGGTAAGTCATCTGAGTAATGCATCTTTGGGAACGGAAGCTGGCGGCAGCCTCGCTGCTCGCACGCATCGGTGGACGGCGGAAGGTGAGAATAGCACCATTTTTTATTTTTGAAAATTATTTTTAACATTAGATCTTTTTACTATTGATGCTACATAGGCAGCATCAATAGTAAAAAGTTTGTCACACAGGGTTAATAGCAGCGTTAACAGACTGCGTTACACCGCGTTATGCTGTGGCGTAACGCAGTCGGTTTAACGGACTGCTAAAACGCTATGCGGGCGCTGACTAGGGGGAGTATGGTGCCATGTGTTATTTATACTATTGATGAGATATCATCTTGGACAGGCCTCATGGGGGAGTTGTTTTGTATATTTTTAACTGTTTTTAACTATTTTTGTTACCAATAAAGCTGTTCTTCTTTTTTCATATACCTGATTGGTGGTGTGCAGATTATATTGTGGCTCCTTTTCTCCCTATTCCGACTAGGGGGAGTATGGAGGGGGCACTAACTGCAGGGGAGTAGGGAGTGGCCATTTCGCGGCCGGATTGTGCCCGTCGCTGATTGGTTGCTTCCGGCTGGCCGCGACCAATCAGCGACTTAGGATTTCTGTGACAGACAAACAGACGGAAGTGCCCCTTAGACGATTTTATATAGAGGTATATATATATACACACACACACACGTTAAATGAATTTGACATTTACACCTAACAAGTAAAATAAATTGTAATATATGTGTATATCCTACTATAAACATATACAATATAAAATCAACTCACTTAGCTGGACTTATGTACAGTTCATATACACATATAAGAAAAATATAACTGCAAAAATATACAGTTTATATACACAATTGAACTTTAATATGAATTTCTTGGGTTAATTTGATAAGGGTACTTGCATTAATTTTGTGAACTTCATGCATATCAGGTAAAATCTGGGCCATTTCCTTTAAAAAGGATCTGTCAATTGTCATTAAAGGGATTGTCCATTATGTGTACAACCCCTTTTTCAATAACTATACTCCCCCCTTGCAAAATAAATACAGCCTGTACTCCCCTCCAATGCTGACGCCATTCCAGTGATGTCAGCGCCGGGTTTCCCTGGGATTGCGTGAATTTGTTATGTCACATGAGCCTTGCAGCCAATCAGCAGCCGCTAATGGTCCCCATGAAGTGGACACCCGGAGCAGTAGCAGCTCCTACTCCCTCTGGTTGGCCCATCGCTGACATCGCAGGAACGGCGCTGGCACTAGAGGTGAGTAAAGGCTGTTTTTATTGTACATGGGGGAATATAATAAATGAGACAGGGTTGTTCGAGTACTGGACACCCCCTTTAATATATATTTATTTTATCTGGTGTAAATGCCGCTGTTCTTCTGAATCCAGTGTTATTGTTCTTTCCTTCCTGCGCCTCTCCATTCCTGAGATATGACCTTCTCTTCCCAGCATGTAAATGTAGTATTATTATCCAATGGGGCGTGGTTATCAAATCTTCTGTGGGCATCTTCATGAGGACAACGCCTACTTGAATAATATGACTGGATTTATGGTATATACAGGGGAGAGGAGGTCATATTTCAGGAATGGAGAGGTGCAGGAACAAAAGAAAAACACCGGATTCAAAATAATAGGCGCATTTACACCAGGAACAAAAATATATATCTACTATATAAAGCTGAATGTGTGTATGTGTATGTGTGTGTGTATGTCCGGGATTGGCATCTGCACCGTCGCAGCTACAGCCACAAAATTTTGCACAGTCACACGTCTGGACCCCGAGAGCGTCATAGGCTATGTTGTGAGGCTAAATTTTAACCCCGCGCGTTCCAATTCACCAAACAATTTTGCCCCCATCTACATAATGGGGAAAAAAGTGAAAGGAAAAGTGTTGGAGGCGTCGCAGCTACAGCAACAAAATTTTGCACAGTCACACGTCTGGACCCTGAGAGCGTCATAGGCTATGTTGTGAGGTGAAATTTTAACCCCGCGCTTTCCAATTCACCAAACAATTTTGCCCCTATCTACATAATGGGAAAAAATGAAAGAAAAAGTGTAGGAGGCAAATTGACAGCTGCCAGATGTGAACAAGGGGGACTTAAAGAATGAGAGCGATGGCGCCAAAGAGTATATACCGTACAGTTGCTAAGGTGGGGCCCCGAAATGGGATACTCACCACACACGGGGATATGAACACACACAAAATGCGCCACACACTACCATGTGCTTGAACACATATTACCCTCAGCACACATTTCACCACAAATACACCAACCTCGCCACATAAAAGTCGAAACACAAAAGTCGCCACTCAAAACTCGCCACGCGCAGAACTCGCCACATGCAAAAACTAGGCTCACGCAAAACTCGCCACAAGTGCAAAACTCACCTCATGGAAAACTCGCCACACGCAAAACTTGCACACGCGGAAAAATTGCCACATGCACAAAAGTTGCAACACATGCAAAAGTTGCCTCACACAAAACTTGCACATACTCAAAAGGCACCACACATAAAACTCGCCACGCGCAAAACTCGCCATGCGCAAAACTTGCTGCACACAACTTGCTACACTAACATGTCACATGCAACTCGACACAAAAAGTTGCTACACGCATGTTGCCACATGCAACTCAACACACACAACTTGACAAACGAAACTCACCCTAAAACACACACAAGTCTGGTATCCTTCAAAAATAAAAACCTGATTAATAAGCAGACAAACTATAAGAGCAACAACTGTACTATATAGGAAATCCGGCAGCTGTCAGTCACATGACCTGTCTATTATGTGTATGTGTGAGCTAATATATGCTGCCAGGGGGAGGGCTTCCTGTTGGCTGGGGATGTATCAGGCTGCCAATTTAGCTTACAAATACTGAGGTAAAAATACTGAGCAAATAACATGTGAACGAGGTCTAATACAGGAGGAGATGACACACAGGTATATACTATATACAGGGGAGATGACACACAGATATATACTATATACAGGAGAGATGACACACAGGTATATACTATATAGAGGAGGAGATGACATACAGGTACATGTATACACAGGAGGAGATGACATACAGGTATATACTATATACAAGAGGAGATGACACACAGGTATATACTATATATAGGAGCAGATGACCTACAGGTATATACTATATACAGGAGGAGATGACATACAGGTATATGCTATATATAGAAGATGACATACAGGTATATACTATATACAGGAGGAGATGACACACAGATATATACTATATACAGGAGGAGATGACATACAGGTATATACTATATATAGAAGGAGATGACATACAGGTATATACTATATATAAGAGGAGATGACATACAGGTATATACTATATACAGGGGAGATGACACACAGCAGGTATATACTATATACAGGGGAGATGACATACAGGTATATACTATATACAGGAGATGACATACAGGTGTATAATATATATAAGGCAGATGACAAACATGTATATACTGAGGTGAAAATGAGAGGTGTGAGGTGAAAATGAAAAGGTGTGAGTGCAAAATGAGAGGAGTGAGGGAAAATAGTGGAGTGATCAGAAAATGACAGATGTGAGGTCGAAATGACAAGTGTTAGGGGGGAATGAGAGGAGTGAGGGAGAAAATGAGAGGTGTGAGGGAGAAAATGAGAGATGTGAGGGGGAAAATGAAAGATGCGATTGGGAAAATGAGAGGCGTGATGGGAAAATAAGAGACGTGAGGTGCTATAACTAACCACAGATATTTACTATGCCCAGGCAACGCTGGGCTCTTCAGCTAGTTTATGATAATTGCAAGTCTTCTTGAATTGTCATTTCTTATATAAATATCCTCCACTGTTTTCTCTTCCAATAAACTCTTGATTTATTTAAAAAATATTGACAGATTAATTTTTTTTATATTTATTATCGCCAACATATTCAGCAGTGCTGTACAGAGATTGTCATCTCTGTCATTGGGGCTCACAATTAGTGATGAGCGAATTTACTCGTTACTTGAGATTTAGTTTTTTCGCCGCTGCTGAATGATTTACAGCTACTAGCCAGCTTGATTACATGTGGGGATTCCCTAGCAACCAGGCAACCCCCACATGTACTTATGCTGGCTAACAGATGTAAATCATTCAGCTGCGGCGATGAAAACTAAATCTCCGAGCACTAAAAAATACTCGGAGAACCCCCGAGCATGCTCGAGAAATCTCGAGTAAGGCCGGGATCACACATGCGAGAAACACGTCCGTCTCTCGCATGTGAAATCCAAGCTCTGGCGCCGACACTTGGGAGCGGAGCGTGCGGCTCCATGTGTTGCTATGCGGCCGCACGCTCCGCTCTGGAGTGCCGGCGCCAGAGCTTGGATTTCACATGCGAGACACGGATGTGTTTCTCGCATGTGTGATCCTGGCCTAAGGAGTATATTCGCTCATCACTACTAAAAATCTAAATGCCAAATTACATTTTAGTATGTTGTGGGTTTTTTTTGCATTGCAGTGGGGGGAGGAAATGGGAATATTTATTGTTGATGTCTCGTGCATTTTTCATCAACCTGGTGCACACGATCCGGAAGCAGAACTGATTTTGGATGCAGAGCATATTCGCTACATCCAAAGCACTGCAGTCTATTGAATGCAGGTGAATCTGCACGTGTTCACTGAACCGTGCGGATTCACCGCATCCAATACATTGTACGGGTGAAATTTATTTTGCGAAGATTCGCGTCTCCGCAAAAAGAATTGACAAGCTGCGGTCTGGAAAGATGCGCCACATGTCAGTCTCCGCGGACGTCTAGTGGACATGGGATTTCTTGAAATCCCATCTACTATGCTGTCACAGCTGGACGCTGCATTGGTACGCAATGTAAACCCCCCAGCAACTTCGGATCGTGGACATCTACCCAGTGACAACGTAGGAAAATCCAATAGTAACACCCAAAGAGATAAACTGTAATCAGCAAAAGTAACCTATTAGCAAGTGTTCAATTTTTCTACAGCACCACCACAGGGGAAAAATGAAACATTGGGCAGCACAGTGGTTAGCACTGCAGCCATGCAGTGCTGGGGTCCGGGGTTAAAATCCCTCCAAGGAAACATCTGCAAGGAGTTTGTTCTCCCGTGTTTGCACAGGTTTATTCCGGGTTCTCTGGTTGCATACCACACTCTAAAGACAAACTGATAGGAATGTGAATTGTGAGCCCCAATGGGGACAGTGTCAATAATATCTGTGAAGCGCTATGGAATTAATGGTGCTATATGAGTGAGTAAAATCAATACATAAATGCTGTCCATGTGATCTATGGAGGGAGGGTGATACTTTATAGCTACATTTCCTCATACCCCATAGAACTGAGTGGGATGTATGTGCATCACTGTTCGTTCTTCCAGGTATTGGAGAGGGTTGTTTTATATAAACAGGAAAATATACAGTATGTCAAAAATGGAAATTTGCAAAAAATAAATAAATATGGAAAATGCCCCCAAAAATACTTAAAAATGCTTGAGTCCCTGTGGCCTAACAAACAGGCAATGGCTGTCGAACAGTCGCGAGACATACAGCCGAAAATACGCGTTTAGGACACGAGTGTGCTCAGATAACACCTTATCTTGGCATGCTCGCTCATCACTATAAGGTTACGGTCACATTGCGTTAGTGCAATCCGTTTAGCGCTAGCGAGTTGCGCTAATGCAATGTTTTTAATGGGGCCGTGTCCCGGGGTCGCGGTAACGTCCCCGCTCTCGCAGATCCCCGATCTGCGAGAGCGGGGAACGGACCGCGGGCGCACCTCGGACGCTGCAAGCAGCGTCCGAGGCGCGCCAGGAAACACCGGCGCGTCGCTAGCGCGTGTCGAACGTGGCACGCGCTAGTGCTGCGCGTTCCCATTGCCGTGAATGGGCGCGCTAACGGACGCGTTGCACGGCGTTAATTTCGCCGTGCAACGCTGTCCGTTAGCGCGTTCCCATTAACGCAATGGGAACCAAGCCTTAAAGATCATTAACCTGATTCTACAAGTGCACATGAAGATTACAGGGGTGATTCTTAGAACCGTTACTTACAGATCTATTCTTGATACATTATTTTTGTGACACAAATAGAAACAATTTGCTGCAATGTAACATTTCTGCTTAGCAGAGTGTGTTTTCTTGCAGTTAATGTGACTCACATATTAAACTGACACCACAAACAGACGCAGCGTGACTGGTGCTAAAAGGAACATATGTATAGGTAGCGATAAATACAAACAGGCACCAATATGGAACGTATGGGAACCCGAACCCCCGAGTACTGGATGTGCCTGGCACTTGGGCTGTATCTCGGCTCGTACCGTGTTTGTTTCTGCTTTTATTTCATGGTTATTGTATAACAAGACTCTTATCAAGTGGATTCCTATGACAACCTTCAGAAAGTGTCCCTGCCGTCAGACCCCCACTAATCAGATATTCCATCAACGCTGTCCTTGAATAAAACCTATGACGATTTGGTGAAAACAAGAAGATTGCAAGTCCTGGTCAGTAATCCCTATCGTAGAAGTGAATTTTCATCTTTTAATACTACCTGGTTAGATGCGGTGTTCGCATGTCATTTACTTTTAAGGGACTGCAGTCCTATAGAAGTAAATAGGGCCGTGGTCACACATGTGCGTCATCGCTCCGTTCACACAGGGGACTTTGATTCCCCTGTTCTTAGGGTCACTGGATTCACAAAAGCTATAAACTGGAATTTTCATCATAATGAAAAGAGTCACCATTAAATAAAATATTGCTTTAGTAAGATTTATATTGCATTTACATTTTTAATATATGATTTTTTTTTTATTTCTTATCTTTGCATTAAAAAAAAAATAAATAAAACATGCAATTTTCGCATGGGACTTTAGGCCAAATTTAAGACTCCCGCTTCCTGTTCATCACATGGACATTAGCAGCAATAGACTGACTTAGACCCTATTTGTATGTATAGAAGCATTATCTGGGCATGCTCTAATACGGTCAAATGTCATTGGAGGGAGGGGAGGCTCTTTATTATTTCTCTGAGTTGTCACCCTGCTCTACTAGAATCTTGTATAATTCATTTAGTTAGATATGAACACACATGTCCTAATCCCATACTGCCTCATAACTTGGCAAATCTGCCTTAATTGGGTTGTTGCATGTAATTCAGGCTAGAAACCATTTGGCAATTGGGTTTCATTAAACATTTTTGCACCCATTGCCTTCTATAGCTTCTTTATTGCACCGTCTGTTGGTGACTGCAGAATGAGTTAACTGAAGAAACACTAAAAGAAATCAAGAACAAAAAATGTGGTAGTCAGTAATGGTTACTTTTTTATCCAAGCATAGGGGAAAAATTATGGAATTACTCAATTCTGAGGAACAAATTATGGAATCACTCTGTACATTTTCATACCCAAAAATAACACCTGCATCAAATTAGATCTGCTCGTTAGTCTGCATCTAAAAAGGAGTGATCACACCTTGGAGAGCTGTTGCACCAAGTGGACTGACATGAATCATGGCTCCAACACGAGAGATGTCAATTGAAACAAAGGAGAGGATTATCAAACTCTTAAAAGAGGGTAAATCATCACGAAATGTTGCAAAAGATGTTGGTTGTTCACAGTCAGCTGTGTCTCAAATCTGGACCAAATACAAACAACATGGGGAGGTTGTTAAAGGCAAACATACTGGTAGACCAAGGAAAGGCAAACATACTGGAAGACAAAGGAAGACATCAAAGCATCCAGACCGGAAGCTTAAAGCAATATGTCTCCAAAACAGGAAATGCACAACAAAACAAATGAGGAACGAATGGGAGGAAACTGGAGTCAACGTCTGTGACCGAGCTGTAAGAAACCGCCTAAAGGAAATGGGATTTACATACAGAAAAGCTAAATGAAAGCCATCATTAACACCTAAACAGGAAAAAAACAAGATTCCAATGGGCTAAGGAAAAGCAATCGTGAACTGTGGATGACTGGATGAAAGTCATATTCAGTGATGAATCGCGAATCTGCATTGGGCAAGGTGATGATGCTGGAACTTTTGTTTGGTGCCGTTCCAATGAGATTTATAAAGATGACTGCCTGAAGAGAACATGCAAATTCCCACAGTCATTGATGATATGGGGCTGCATGTCAGGTAAAGGCACTGGGGAGATGGCTGTCATTACATCTTCAATAAATGCACAAGTTTATGTTGATATTTTGGACACTTTTCTTATCCCATCAATTGAAAGGATGTTTGGGGATGATGAAATCATTTTTCAAGATAATAATGCATCCTGCCATAGAGCCAAAACTGTGCAAACATTCCTTGAAAAAAGACACATAAGGTCAATGTCATGGCCGCAAATAGTCCGGATCTCAATCCTATTGAAAATCTTTGGTGGAAGTTGAAGAAAATGGTCCATGACAAGGCTCCAACCTGCAAAGCTGATCTGGCAACAGCAACCAGAGAAAGTTGGAGCCAGATTGATGAAGAGTCCTGTGTGACACTCATTAAGTCCAGGCCTCAGTGACTGCAAGCTGTTATAAAAGCCAGAGGTGGTGCAACAAAATACTAGTGATGTGTTGGAGTGTTTTTTAGTTTGTTTGTTTTTCATGATTCCATAATTCTTTCCTCAGAATTGAGTGATTCCATAATTTTTCCCCTATGCTTGGTTAAAAAAAGTAACCATTACTGACTGCCACATTTTTTTATCTTGATTTCTTTTTGTGTTTCTTAAAGCCAGAAAGTTGCCATTTGAAATGACTTTAGTTTTGTGCCATGTCTGTGATCTGCTTTTTTTCTACAAAATTAAACAACTGAACGAACATCCTTCAAGGCCGGTGATTCCATAATTTTTGTCAGGGGTTTGTACGAGTTCTAACTGTGAAAAACATGTCTAGGGCTTTACACATTGTTGTTAACCATTGTGTGTAGAACAAACCTCTGCAATATAACAATTCTGCTGAGCATATCTTCCCGTAAGCTGTAATTGCACCTGCTCGCTGTGTTACAATGTATTTCTACTAGTTGAAATAAATATACAATTACTGCACACTGCTACAATAATCACAGACTCCGGAATTGTTACAAAGGCAATGTGAGAGTAAGATTCTAACAAATTTATCTCATTCAAGAAAGTTAGAAATTAAAAATTAAGTTTTCTAAAAGCAAATCATTTTCCTCTATGACGCTATTCACAATGATAGCAAAAATTAAACTGTGGAAATGGAGAACAATAATCTGCAGCAGTATCCACGTGTAATATTCTGGCTATGTGGGGACTCCGAAATGACATTCTACTGGCACTGGCCTGTTGTCTCTGTACCTTCCTATGAGGGCTCGTGCAGACGAGAGTATCTGCTGCCCGTACGCGATTCGACAAAACATCGGATTGCACTCAGACCAATGCTATTCTATGGAGCTGTGCAAGTCAGATTTTTTTTCCTCTGACAGAGCCTGTCCAAATATAAAAATGTATGCATGTCAGAGTTTGATCCAATATTCGGACCACACTCAGCCATGCAAGTCAAAGAGTCTGTGGAAAATATCAGACTGCACTTGGATAGCATCTGAGTGCAGTCCGATTTCCACAGGCTGGCAGAATGGAGAAGATGAAAATTTCTCTCCATCTTCTCCTCATCTGAGTGAATCGGATCACACTATGCTGACGCTCTGATCAGAGTTTGAAAGCCGTGTCATTTGAATAATCAACCCGATTCTTTTGGATGAAAGAGTACACAGTCATCTGCACCTGCCCTAAGTCGCCCATCTTGAAACTTTAGAAGCACAGCTCTTCTTCTCCAAGATTTCCCAAAAATTTCAAAGTGACAGAAAAAGGGACATGAAAGATATAAGCTTTCAGTATGAACGCAATTATTTTCAATTAAATTATGCCAAAAAGCTAAAGCAATTAAAATGGTATGGATACATTTAGGGACATTTTTTTTAATTAAATACATGTACTTTGGGCTAAAAATCATTTTTGCTATTTGGTTTAAATAAAAAAATGGGCACTGTTTGGCTTTTAACGCTGTTTCTTAGCTCATTACTGGCTGTAAAATGATGTAACTGAGATTCCATCAGTGATCTACTTTGGAAATGGAGTTTTAGCTCCACAAACCACATCAAAAGAGAGTTTAAATTCCATGTGATCTTAAATCAGATGAGAGAAGCTCAGTAAAAGACAGATAAAAGAGTTGTAAAGATCCCATCAGAATGAGCTCACTGACAGATTCTTAGTTAAACCATTCTGCAACTTATTCTTGTTGGCTTACTAATAGGGTAGTAACACACGAGTGTATAAAAAAAATCATACGAGTGTTATCAAGAAAAGTGGGATTTTTTTCTCGCTTGTCTGTATACAATCCGTTTTTTACAGCAGCAGCTATTAATAATTTACAGGACCATGTACAGTTTCCTATGTTACAGAATTGCGATATATCCCCCAAAATTAGATGTTATAACGTGGCTCCGTATGGCAATCTTCCCGTAAAGGAATGTACACACTCTTTTCGAATGCTGACGTACCTGCATAGTTTTTCCTGAAGAATCTTATTTGTCAACAATTTAGTAGTTTTTCCCGCCAGTGTCATTTTTTTTAATTTCACATATAAAATAGTGGTGGCTTCCAAGTGGATGCCATCTGAAGAATGGTCTGCTCCCTTCATTTAGACGATTCACGGCTTTCGGAGAATGAAGGGGTTAAAATAAGTTACTAGGTGAAATGTGCACAGCAAGTCATTTTGACATCGCTGTGCATCGGTTCATTATTACGTTCACTGAGAGCTTTCCTCTGGCGGCAAAAGTTGCAATGTGCACATACCTTAGTGCTCCTATGTGCTTCTATATACTTGTAATGTGCCTACAGACTTTTATGGTGAAACTTCAGTCTACGTTTCGCCGGTAGACCACGCTCTCCAATAAAACGATGCATAACTATATACACCAGAATTAGCTCGCTGAAGGATCCTCAGTTAACTCATTCAGCAGACAGCAATAGAGAGTGCAATATAGAGGCTGGAGAAGGCGAACGGTGCAAACTATTTTAAAGTCAGGGGCAGGAGTAGGGCGCAGCTACACGGAGGCCCCCCATGACCACATTTGGCCGGGAGGTTTTTGAATAATGCGAGGGGGTTCTGATAGGTGGATAGGAGCCGGGGAGGAGCAATAAGGAGGGGGATCTAGGGAGGAAAGTGCGGGAAAACCGCCATTCTATCCCCTATATGCGAAGCGAGCAGTCCCACCCACCCTCCCATTTGCTTTGCTGGCCTGGGGTGTTTCATAGGGGGGGAGCTGTCATATATGGATATATTTTTAATTATGTAAGTTAGCGCAAAAAAAAAAAAAGGGGATATATGTGTTTATGTATATGTGTATAGTTATGAAGAAGGAATGTTGGGTATAATTTTGCATATTTTTGTGTTATTGTCACAGTGGCATTGTTGGTGGGGGGGTGGGGGTTCTTGGAGTTGACGCTGATTGGTAGGGGGAAGGAATTGGAACATAATTACAGGCAATTTAAAATTTTGTGGGGTTTTGATCTGGCATTTTTGGTATGGGCTCTGGACGGGGTTTTACCCTGGGAGCCGTTGGTGGTTTTTCTCGGGATGTACGGTGCCCTCGAGCTGGTGATGTGCGGCTGAGGGTAACATGGCGGTTGATCTTCATTTGGGGGTTTTGCCAGGTCTTTTTAGCTCCAAGAACCCTCCCCTCGAATTTACATACTGATTGTATTACTGTTTATGTTAATTTTGTTAATAAAAGTTGGCCGCTGTGGCCGAAATATCCAAAGAATATAAATGGTTGTGTTATTATTCAAAGACTGGGTTGGAACAGTACATCGGGGGGGTGGGGGGGGGGGGGTTTGGCGGTATTTAGGATTGCGCCCAATGGGAAACCCTACTCGGCATATGCAGTCATGACACCCGATTGCAGAAATGATTTTATCTTAAAATACATGCATTTAAGTAAAACAAAAATGGCCACAAAGTGATACATATCCTATAAATGGGACTTAATATAAAAAAATATTCGACCTGTTCATGGGCATATTG
The DNA here is from genome assembly GCF_032444005.1 of Ranitomeya imitator. Taxonomy (NCBI): domain Eukaryota; kingdom Metazoa; phylum Chordata; class Amphibia; order Anura; family Dendrobatidae; genus Ranitomeya; species Ranitomeya imitator. Next base: position 31,989,699 of record NC_091288.1, read on the forward strand.
GACCTTGAATATCCTAAGTATTGAAAGCAGCCCATTAAGAGTTCTGCAGGGATTTTTTTTTCCCCGTAGGCCTTCTTTGCAGAGAAAATATAATTTTTTTCTTACTCTTCTGAGTCACAGGATTGTTGAGTCTCATGAGCAAATATCCCTGCAGGAATCCTGGAGACATCCTGAAGAGCCCTTGTTACTTTAGACAGCACATATAGCCCTCTCTAGATGCTGCATTCCTTTGCATATTCTTTTGTTCTTCCTTGCAAACTCCTTTTAACCCCGTGGCTGCCTGCACGGTCCTGAGAGTAATTTGCCAGCAATGTGTTATTTGTCTCTCCCTGATTAGCTGGGCCCCAGTTGTAAGCCTGGTATACATTTTTCAGCCTTCGTGAAAGAAAACCAGAGCGGGGTACATGTGTCTTCAATATGCCGGTGACAGGGGGCTATTTTCACTTATGGACCTCTCACCATGTGGAAATGAGGAGAGGAGGCCACTGTTGTGACGGGGTGACCCTTTCTACAAGTTCGGACTTATTCCTCGCTATAAACAAACGCATTTTGGATCGAGTTAAATTAGGAGATGAAAAGAAAATGAAAAAATGTAAATGAATGAAAACAAAATAAAAATAAACTGCACACTCTGGGTTAGCTGCGACGTCTCACGCTTATAGGAATCATCATTTGACGGCAAAATTAAATTTTTCTATTTTTTTTTAAATTATTTTAAAACGGCCCAATAAACAATGTTACATGGGTAGAAAAAAAAAAAAGACACAGGTCACCCTTTCTCCACCATTTATACACTATTGATGGATTATATATAACCCAAAATGCCATTTGTTGGGAGAAAAGACTGACACTTTACCCTACATGCCCTCCACATGGTCAATAATTTAGAGAAAAAAAATTACCTTTGTAAAATCTTTCCTGGTCAAAACGGTGTGGACTGACTATTCACTGAAGTATCAGATTACAGCTGCGTATTGAAGCTTATGGAAATGGAGGGTGGGGGAGAAAGAGCAGAGAGAGAGAACAGACACAGAGAGAGACACAAAGACTCATAGTGCTGATGCTTTCGAGTGTATTATCTCAGCCCTGCACTGTATTTACAGTTACATTGCTCAGTATCACAGTATAATTTCCTCATTGCTGCTTCTGTCTGTGTTTTTTCTTACATCACCACTGGATCACAGCTACACTGCTTTGTATTACAGTATAATGTCCTTCAGGTTGCGGTTTCTGCCTGTGTAAGTGTTTATCTTACATCAGCACTGGATTCTCAGCTACACTGCTCTGTATTACACTAAAATGTCCTTCAGGTTGCGGTTTCTGTCTGTGTGTTTGTCTTACATCAGCACTGGATTCACAGCTACACTGCTCTGTATTACACTATAATGTCCTTCAGGTTGCGGTTTCTGCCTGTGTAAGTATTTATCTTACATCAGCACTGGATTCACAGCTACACGGCTCTGTATTACACTATAATGTCCTTCAGTTTGCGGTTTCTGCCCGTGTAAGTATTTATCTTACATCAGCACTGGATTCACAGCTACACTGCTCTGTATTACACTATAATGTTCTTCAGGTTGCCGCTTCTTATGTTTATGTGCTATATAGAGACAGGAGAGCAGGAATCAATTCATGTCTGTATGTGCTGTGTACGGGAGACATCATGGCATCTAGTCTCCACCCAGTAGCTCAGAGACAACTTAAAACTAGCGATAGAGGCTATAGATTGGAAAACTGGTCAAAAACTACAGTAAGGTATTGTAAAGTGGGAAATAGTGTCTTTTTCATGTAAAAAAAAAAGCCGCCTAAGTTTTTTTTTAATCATGTATAATTCCTTTAAGCTCATAGGAGAGGACATATACGGCATACATTAGAATAACATGGAGGCACAGAATGAGCATGATATGGGCATCGTTTGCACCTTTTTATAGGATTCTGATTTTCAGCTGTGATTTTTATCAGATAGTACATGGGAGATTAATTTATAAACCATGTTATTGTTTTTGGAAAAGTAATTTCAGATGAACACTGTCCCTTTGTTCGAACTCAAAGAGATGTAATCAGGATTGGCTGACACGTTATCTGAACTCCCATTAATAAAATTATTCTGTAGTGTAGCCTAAATTGTTAGACCTGATTTCTTGAAATTTTGAGAAACAGAAGAGGCAAAATAATTTTGTATAAGGCCAAGTTCACACTACATTTTCCATCCTACATTTAGCCCATATGTCAAGAAATCTCCCAACGCCTACGTAAAATGTCTTAATGGGGTCTATCCAAATAGTCATCATAGGTTTTCATTTATTGAGCGGTCACGTGGTGCCGCACATTACAGTGATGAATATGCAGCTCCTCCTCCCATAGGGGTGGAGCCGCATATTCATTACTGTAATAAGCGGCACCACGTGACCGCTCATACAGGACAAGCAGCGACGCTGAGAGGATGTAAGCGTCGAGGGAGCTGGGTAAGTATTTTAATGCCAGCAGGGGGGGGGGGGGGTTTGAGGCACAGGGGGTGAGAGGGGGCAGATTACCGGCACCTTTATTTTAAAAACAAAAATAAATAAAACAAAAAGATTATTCATTCCTTCTTTCCAGCGAACGCTGCTGGCAAGAAGGGATGAATACCGGCTTCAGCACCGCATGCAGGGGACAGCGCTTAACTCTAGCGCTGTCTCCTGCACGGTCCGTGTGGTCCTCAGTCGGCACACGGCTGCCGCACGTGTGCCACACTGATGTTCAACGTAAGCACACGGACACACGGACACGGATAATTCCGGTACTGATTTTTCCGGTACCGGAATTATCTGGACGTGTATCCACACACAGTATTTTTTGCTACGCCTTTTTCTTCTGCAGCAAAACCAGCTCTCTTGGAAGTTAAAACACTGCATCCAAAATGCAAATTTTGCGGCGTTTTTGCATTTTTTGGGGGGGTGTGGATTACATGTGTGATTTGTCTAGAGTACATGTTTAATGAAGCTAGTTTTATTCACCAAAAATGCTGCAAAAATGCAGCAAAAGCTGTTTGCTGCCATTTTGCAGTGTTTGCATTTTTTCATTGCTTTCCATGGGTGAAAAAAATGCAAAAAAAGTTGACAGAAGTGACTTGCTGCAGATTTAAAAGAAGCTGCAGCTCTCAAATTCAGTCATGAAATAAAAACAAAAACAAGTGCCGGACATTATAGATTTCTGTAAAAAGCAGTTTTAATTTGTATTAAAAAAAAAGTTGCAAAAACGCTGCATGTGAATATAGGCTTAGGCTGGCTTCACATGTCCAAGTTTCCCGGTCAGTGTACAGACCTCAATTTCCAGACCGGCCGCAGGGTTCCAGACCTGAATTTAGCAGTCTCAGGCCAGTTTCACACGTCAGTGGCTCCGGTATGTGAGGTGTCAGTTTCCTCACGTACCGGAGACACTGACTCACGTAAACACATTGAAATCAATGTGTCTCTGCACATGTCAGCGTGTTTTCACGGACCGTGTGTCCGTGTGCAAAACACGGAGACATGTCAGTGTTAGTGGGAGCGCACGGATTACACGGACCCATTGAAGTCAATAGGTCCGTGTAAAACACGTACCGCACACGGATGCTGTCCGTGTGCAGTCCGTGTGCCATGCAGGAGACAGCGCTACAGTAAGCGCTGTCCCCCCAGCATGGTGCTGAAGCCGCCATTCATATCTTCTCTCCAGCAGCGTTCGCTAGAGAAGATATGAAAAATTCTTTTTTTGTGTGTTTAAAATAAAGATCCCTGTCCCCTCCCCCTCCTACCCCCTGTGCGCCCCCCCCGCTGTTACTAAAATACTCACCCGACTCCCTCGCAGCTTCCTCTCAGCGCCAGCTTCTCCTGTATGAGCAGTCACGTGGTGCCGCCGATTACAGTCATGAATATGCGGCTCCACCTCCCATAAGGGTGGAGCCACATATTCATGACTGTAATGGGCGGCACCACGTGACCGCTCATACTGGAGAAGGTGCGGCGTGGAGAGGACACTTCGAATGAGCCAGGTGAGTATTTTAGTAACAGCGGGCGGGCGCACAGGGGGTGAGAGGGGGGAGGGGACAGGGATCTTTATTTTAAACACAAAAAAAAAAAAAGGATTTTTCATATCTTCTCTCCAGCGAACGATGCTGGAGAGAAGATATGAATGGCGGCTTCAGCACCAGATGCAGGGGACAGCGCTTATCTCTAGCTGTAGGAGCTGTCTCCTGCACGCTCCGTGTGGTACCCAGTCGGCACACGGGCGGCACACAGCTACCGCATGTGTGCCACACTGATGTTCAAGGTAAACACACGGACACGGATAATTCCGGTACCAATTTTTCCGGTACCGGAATTATCTGGACGTGTGAGACTGGCCTCATAATGTATTTATTTTGTATTTATTTTTAGAGCACCATTGATTCCATGTACATGAGGATGGCTGTGAGAGGCTTTTCTCAGTGTATAGTTTAAATAGAGGCGCAATATGAACATACCCTTTTTCTAGAGTAAACTTTCCAAAACATATACAAATGCAAGAAAAGTGATGTGCACCACAAATATGTGCACTTGGATGCATGTCAATCACAAACCCTATGTAGAAAGTGAAAAATCATCAATTTATTCTAAAATATCCCCATCTTTGGCCTTTACAGGGCATTTCATCTCTGCTCAGATGACTGCCTAGACTGCCATTCAAGCATCTTCCAAAGGTAGAAGGAGAAGCTGGTTTGTAGAGTTTAACCAAAGATTTGCACCGATTCGGTCGAGCGTCCAGTCCGGTCCTCCGTGACATCCGGGACAGGGAGATCTTCACTTGGGTTCGGCATCTTGGGCGCCTCTTGTGCTTACCAGACACTGTGATGTCGTAAAGTCACGGACTGATACATTTCATGACATTATGTGAGCCTTATGCAATGTCATGATGCTACAGGGCCTAGCAAGAGCTGCCCAGATTGCTATGCCAAGGAGTCCGTGCCCTGACGTGAAGACTTCCCTGGTCCATCCACCACAAAGGACTGGATGTCCGATGCCGGATCAGTCAGCATGAATATTTTTGCTCAACTCTACTGGTTTGCTAAGCGGTGAGGAACCTAAGGGGCAGACAAGCCTCCTAAACCATGGTCAGCGACCTCCCACTACTATATGTTTGAACTATAAGCCCTGCAGGAAGATAAAACAGAATCAATCATGTCAAACGCAGCCAAATCAGTCAGACTATTAGACATTTTTGCATTTTTCTGCTGAGCACTCCTCTTTATCTAGTTTGCATTAGAAGGGTTGCATGCCTGACTTGTGATTGTCTTATTCAGCTCACACTGAAGCAAGCATTCAGCTGGCACAAATCCACATAAAAGAAAAAGCAAACAGCGAAAAAGCAAAAAACACTGAAGGATATATAAAGGACTGGCAAATTATAGAGAACGGCTCCCTTCTGATGTATCTTTTTTATATCATCATCTGACAAAATATTGTGCAGAAGTGAGGGTTGCAATGCAATTTCAACACAGTTAAATGAGCTTAGGGAAAGGTGTCTCATCCTCCGAAAGATCCAAGACAAACATTTGCTTTGTCTACACATCACCCCTTTAGAATATCAATGTCCTCTGTTAACATTGGCCATGGACAATAGATGATCATCAGTGGATCTCTTTGTTTACAACGGGATCTGCTTAGAAACAAATCTAACAAATTTGGGGCCACCAGATACTTCCCTTACTTTATAAATTAGCGGAAACATATCGGGCAAGAGGTGAGACTGATAGAAAAATGACAGTCCAGCTAGTAGTCATCTCATGTACAAGCAGAAAAATGGATATAATGCCGCACTGCCAATGTTCCATCAGGCGATGAGAAGACAATTAAGTATATTTAAATGCAGTTTTTATTTCTCGACGCGTTTCGGAGCATACAACACTTCTTCATCAGTACGAACCACAATAATGCTTGTAGTCATCTCATGTCTTTGGTCACCTTTACGGCTCGGATGGAACACAGAGCTTGCACAGCAATGCAGGGAGCAAGTACAGAGCCATGAAACCTCTGAGCACTGCCATAATCTGGATTCTGCACGTATTCTCCCCTACAAGCAATGTCCCTGACATGCAGAGTTTGATGATGCATGTTACATTTTTAATAGAGCTGCGGTCAAGTATGATTTCTGCCATTTTCTTGCCTTATATTTCCTTCAATATCTATGAGACCAAGATAGTCGTGAGACGTCCTTGCCATCTCAGTGAGTCTGCTGAATTCTGCAGAAGTGAGCATGCTCAATACCCCCCATTCTTATAATGATTGGGACCCCCAACACTGAGAAACTTATTAGATCTCATGTGCATAGGTAATAAGTGGAGTTCAGCAAGGCGATTCATAAGACCTTAGTTCAGCGTCTACTTTGGTACTTGGTGGCCACCGTGAACCCCCTACGACCCGCAGCATCCACGGCGCCTCTTCTGATTTAATAGGCTCCGCGATATCATTATGATGCACTGGGGACACCGCAGATAATAGAAGCTTTGCAGACCACGGGCTGCTGACATGACCATTGGACCACAGTCCTGCAATCTTGTTGCTCAACTCTAGCGATAAGTTGTAATTATAGGACAAACCTTTTAAGTGATGTCACCGAGTTGGGCAGTGACATCATTTATTGCCATCCGGTCTATCGGACAGCTACTTATGATTATGTTATAATGTGACCAATACATTACTGACTTGAAGCCATCAAACGGATGAATATGCAAATGAGACCTCCATGTACAAGTACGCTTTTGCATGAAATTTTCACTTACTGTAAGAAATGTCGTCAGTTCTGTGACATCACTCTTGCACGCTGAAAAAAAAAAAAAAGAAAGACTGATCAAACAATCAAACCAGGGATAGAGATACTATTATTCTTAAAGAAGACCTGTCACTTGGGATAAATACAATTTTTTTTGCATTGCTTTTGCCACTGAAAAACACCATGTTTTACAGTACTAAGAAAGTGAATGAGATTTCTGAAATCAAATGAGTAGAAAAAAGAAAAATGTATGCAAAAATAAGCGTATTTTAGGCAGCGGTTTTCCTGCCAACACTCTGGTTTTTGCTGCAGAAAAATCTGCTGTAAATACTTAAAGGGACTCTGTCACCTGAATTTGGCGGGCTCGGTTAGCGGTCCGATGGGTGGTGTTTTCTGTTCTTTCATGCACCCCTTCCTTTCCCACTGGCCGCAATATTATCTTGAAAATGATTAGGTTTCCTCCGTAATACACGCATGTGCAATGCAATCTCGCCTTGCGCACGCGCAGTATGCTTTGCCCAACTGCGGGCAAAGCCGAAAAGCATTAGTGCGCATGCGCCGGCGCACTATGTCCCGGAAGTCTTTCGCTGGATTCCTGGACATAGTGCGCCGGCGCATGCGCACTGATGCTTTTTGGCTTTCCCCGCAGTGGGGCAAAGCATACTGCGCGTGCGCAAGGCAAGATTGCTTTGCACACGCGTGTATTACGGAGGAAACCTAATCAAATTCAAGAAAATATTGCGGCCATCGGGAAAGGAAGGGGTGCATAAAAGAACAGAAAACACCGCCCATCGGACCGCTAACAGAACCCGCCAAATTCAGGTGACAGGTTCCGTTTAACGTGCACATAAACCTAATAAAAATTAAGACTAGAAAACAATGCCAAAAAAAAACCAAAAATGTAGAAGGAAAAACTTTTGGATGATGCAAATTGCAACTTCCCAAAAACAATACCCTCACTTGTTTCGACTAGTTATTCTGACCTTTGTTTCGTTCTCGAGCTATATAGCTTTTTGCTAAAATGTTGACATCACGATTCTACTCATCCAACATCAATTCTTTCTAATTAGCGATCCACAATCTTTCATCTTCCATTGTGCAACTACACGACGATCAGCGAAGACTGACGGTAATGGAAGGGTTAAAGAATGTAATCACCCACATGATACATTTTATTATGCAAAACAATACATTTAGGGTGCACCATTAACTTGTCAGCCAACATACCCGCTGTAAAACATGCCATAAATAATCTCAGTACATCTGCTGTGTGTTAGCCAGCCCTGAAACACGCAGGGCGTAAAGCTGCAGAACTGGCAGAGACCCGGACTGTCTCTGCGGCTGATTATCATAACATAGGAAAAGTGACAGGATCACGAAATTATCTATTTCACTGTGCAGGGCAATGGAAGCCAAGTTTCTAAAATGGGTACGAGAAGGAGACAGTGTTAATTTGTTTTTCTAATTTTGTCTTCATAAACGATCACTGAAAAAATCACCCAAGAATATTGTCAGTTTATTTACAGTGGTTGCAAAGGCGGCTTAAATGGGCGATCCACTTCCCAAAAATTTCCTTAAGACTATAGATGAGCGAAACCGAACATAAAAGTTCGGGGCTCGTACCGGACAAATGACGAACACTGACTTCATCCGGAAGTCTGTTGCAAAGTTCGAAGTTCCGGGGAAAGTCTGGGAGGAAAGAAAGAATTTTCCAGCTCAAAAGTTCAAGTCTCCATTGTTGTCATTGGGATTCAGGTTCTAGTTCAAGTTTTGGTACCCGAACCAAACTTTGAAATAAAGTTTCGCTTGGGTACCAGAACCCGAATTACCACGCGTCTGCTCCTCCCTACTTTAGACATCTTCCTAATAAAAATATTTGACAATTATTTGGTATTCACAGAGGTGCTACCGTCTTCGGATACCAGCATGATCTCAGAAGCTCCACTGGGCATTGATAGTATCCTGTGTTGGCACGCCATCAGTTCTGTGTCTGGAGTGGCCTGCATGACGGTTCTTTTACTAGCTAAGCCAGCCCCCTTCTATACATCTGCCTTGACAGAGAAAGAGGCTGGTTTAGATAATGGAGAAGTGAAATCATTGGTTTAGCTAATGGAGCAGTCAGCCAGTCCCCTTCAAGGCCGATCACGGCTTGACGTTAGGGCTTGTTTTCACTTGCGAGGAACACGTCCGTGTCTCGCATGTGGAAACGAAGCTCTGGTGGCGGCACTCCGGAGCGGAGCGTGCGGCTCCATGTGTTGCTATGCGGCTGCACGCTCCGCTCCGGAGTGCCGGCACCAGAGCTTCGTTTCCACATGCGAGACACGGACGTGTTCCTCGCAAGTGAAAACAAGCCCTAAGAAGTTTTCTGCTGTGTCGAACATGAGCCGGAAGTGGAGCTGTTGGGATCGGTGTGGATATCTGAGGATCAAATCACCAGTCCATAAAGGGGTTGACAGTTGATGCTGAAGACTCCAACATACAGAAAACTTCTAGCAATTGTTAATATTGGCCCCCGATTATGGTACTGAGTTTTGTCACCTACAACAACATTTTTTTCCACCTTTCCAATACAAATGTAGTACACTTGCTCCGAAATAATACAGTTCATTTGGAAGGTAAACTCCTGCACGGGTAGGTTCACATTGCGTTAGTGCAGTCCGTTCAACGCATACGTTAAATGGACTGCGCTAACGCAAGTGCCGACTTTGCCGAGCGCTAGCGCAGATGGAGCATCTGCTAGCTCCATCTGCGCTAGCAGTGACGGACCCGGAAACGCAGCAGCCCGCGTCTCGTGTCCGTCACTCAATGACGGCACATCGCTAGCGCACGCCCATTGTGGGCGTGCGCTAGCGATGTGTCCGACATTGCATTCAATGGCGACGTTAACGGACTACATTACGTTATTCCGCGGTGTAACGTAGTCTGTTTAACGGAGACACTGAACGCAGTGTGAACGTTAACAGCGCCCTTTCTCCACGGTGGTCCCCAACCTTGCAAATAAGAGTGCCATTCGGGTCTATACATCATACAGCACCCAAATAATGATTATATAGGGGAAGGCGAGACTGAAGAAATGCTGGAAACCGTGTGCCATTTGCCTCTTGTGCCCTTATTATTATTCAGCCCTTTTTAGACTTGTTTCCTATTGAAAAACCCATGTAAATAGGTGCAAATGAGGACTCCCCGCTCTGAAGGTGGAATTTTACTGTAAATACTCTTACAATGCAGCGTCTGTAATTCAGTGGACACCAAAGGCTCATTTATCTGTTCAACAACTGTATGTAGAAGCGACCTAATTTAGCCTTTACTGAACATCCGCCAAAACTCCGCTCTGCAACGGGAAATCAAAACTAAATGTCATGCCGTTGTCTTGAGAACTTTTGGCAGAGACAATGGAAGATTTATTTAGAAATCATATGTATTCTCCATCTTACCAGTATCAATATTATTTGCTCTTTACGAGGACACAATGGGGGGTGCTCAGGGTGTTTTATTGGCTACTAAATAAATGAATTGTGTAATGTAATCATGTATAACTTTTGATTATATACACTGACAACATTGGGACAGGAAAGCTGAAAACTTACTACAGATTCCAAATATTAAGAATTTAGGCCATCCATCATAATCCCAATTAGCCAAAGGTGACAAGTTATGAGGTCGAAAAAAGTGTGCTGATTTTTTTTTTTGTCCTAGCAGACTGAGCTTGTAGGGTGTTTTTTTTTTTTGCTTAAATTCATATATTTTGTACTAAAAATAACTTTTTTTTGCAATAAGGTTTCATTAAACATTTTGCACCGTTTGCCTTTAATAGCCTCCGTCTTGCACTGTCTATTGCCAGCTATATCTATCAGTCAGCTCACTATGACTGTCTGACAGTTTGTAACTCTCTTATCTGTGTTTTTCTGAGCTCCTCTTAGTTGATTGATAACTAACTGAAGGTGCAAGTAAAAAAAGGATCCAGTAAAAGCCAAATGCTGAGAAAAATCTTAAGAAACCTAATTGCAAATACAATTTTTTAATTCCCAAAACATGTATTTAAGTTAAAAAAAAATTGTTCCCAAAACCCCTTTACTTCCAAAGTTGTGTTGTACTGAACTTGCTATATCACAGGATAGGTCATCAATATCATAGAGATTAATGCGAATGACTGATCTCAGGAAGGATCTACGCCACTAGATATCATCTATTGGTGAGTTTCTATCCTGCAAGAGGTTAACGCGATCAGTTGTGTGCACTGGAGGAGAATGTATACATCACTCCTTCCTGGCCCGAAACCCACGGATTCCTGGATTCATTTGCCAAAAGAAAAACAAAAATGAAGTGTGGTAACAGAGAAATCCGAGCTGTAACTATAGAGACAAAGCAATGTTTATATTGTAACTATATGGAATCGATTCAACAACATGGATGTTAAAGTTACAATTCTAAATAATAGTCCAAAAATGTTCTCCACCCACCCTGAACAGTTCTGGTCTGTTTTTCTAATAATCCTTTTATGTAGGCTATTGAAATGGTTAAAGCAGATCTTAGCACAGATAATATATAATTGGATCATCATAGACGCTGCCTCTTCCATTCTGCACCGTTTGGATGTGTCTGCATTTTCAATTTCAATGATACTTTTCTGCATTCTGCTGAACCCCGGCGGCAGTTCAGAAAACCAAGCCACTGATTGTTCTTTGTACTAATCTTATGTCTGGGGAAATAGTGATTAGTGGTTAGGACAAGCTCGGGCAGTCTTCAGCTGTTAAGGAGCCACTTTTTTTATTATCTGGTTTTCCTATAGCGCCAACCTATTCTTCAGCGTGGTACAAAAAGTGCAGTCATGGCAATCTCTCCAACCAACCAGGCTCAATATTGACTTATGAGGTCAGTTTCCTAGAAGGCAGAACATGCAGACTCCATACAGATGTGGCCCTAGACAAGCTCAGGACCCAAGGGGCCACCATTAACCCCATGTGCACAATTTCCATGGAATTCTGCTATCAGAAGTCTGGTTGACCCATGGTATTTGTGAAAGTAAAGCAGCCTCAGCGCACCCTTGGTGTGGCCAAACACTTCAGTGCACCTTCCCTCCTACTTTGTTTCCCATCCATCCTTGCCCTCCCCTTCCTTGATTGACCATTCTGGCTTCACATGGGGTCAGAGAAGGGCGGAGATAGATGGCAAACAATTAGGACGGAAGGTGCACAGAACTGTTGGCCAAGCTACGGGTACATCAAGCTCCTGTGCTGGGTTTGAACAGTCATTTTGTGCTGATAGACTTTTTTTAAAGGGACTATGACAGCGCAGAATGACTGTTCAAACCAAATACAGGTGCTCGGTGCTTCATGGCATGGTCAAACAATTAAGTAAACCTTCCCACCTGCTTGTTTTTCCTCTATCTCCACTTCCCCCTTTTTTGGTTAACAGCTCTGTCTTAATAGAGATGGGCAGAGATACGTTAAAAACAAGCAGGTGTGAGGGTGTACTTAATTGTTTGGCCACACCATGATGCACCGAGCACCTGTATTAGGATTGAACAGTCATTCTGTGCTGACAGGGTCCCTTTAAGATAACCATACCCCTCAGCTGGCTGTCAGTTGAATGCTCTTTTTGCTGACAGCTATACTTCCCAACCCTCCCTTTCACATGCACACTTGATAGAATAGGTCACTGCTGTCAGACAATTTTGGCAGAAGCTTATTTCCCATGAGAAAAAGGGAATGGGCATGTTGAAAAACGGCATGCCCAATCCTTCTTTCTTCTGCCACTTGCCCTCAGGAAAAAGTCAGGACACCACTATTTTTAGGTTAAATAATGGGACAATGCCAACAGGTTTTGACGACATTCATCTAATATGTATGTTCATCTTTAGTGAAAAGTCTATGACCAATCATGGTCCCCTTCCATTACATGTTTTAAAAACATGGTTGTTCCTTGATGGGAAGCTTAACGCAGTGATATAGTAAAACAAACAGAACTACCATAAGATACACAGTAACAGAGAACAACTACTGACCCTTTGTAACCTCCGCAAGCGGACAATCCTACAACACCCTTCTAAATATATGATGTCACTGCGAGTTCTTAAACATACAAATGAATACAAAGCTATGGAGGGGAAATGGAAAATCCTCACTACAGGAAGAAACTATTGTGTTTTCTGCACAATAGAAGATTCTTCTACACCACGAAAACACTACAAATGATTTATGGTACACAACAAGACATAAGGGGATGTGGTGTACTTGCAGAGGACAGCTTAAAGGCCTAAGGGCTAAAATCAGTTTATCTTCATATCCTCAAATATACAGTACTGTGCAAAACGTTTAGGCAGATGTGGAAAAAATGCTGAAAAGTGAGGATGCTTTGAAAAATAAAAATGTTAATAGTTTAATTTTTTATCAATTAACAAAACGCAAAACGAGTTAACAAAAGAGAAACCTAAATCAAATCAATTTTTGGCGTGGCCACCCTATGTCTTCATCAATTCTTCCATGGGGATTGTTCCAAACATCTTCGAGAACTAACCACAGATCTTCTGAATTTCGGCTTGTATAAATCCTCCTGTCTGTTCATGTACTCCCAGACAGACTCGATCACAGATACTTTTCCATCTTTAATAACACCAGGGAGGCTTCTAATTGGCTCCAAAAATATATTCTGAAGCAAGACATCGACCCCAAACATTCAGCCAATGTCATCATGAACTAGCGTCAAGAAGAACAAAGAGTCCTGGAAGTGATGATCCGGCCACGAAAGAGCCCTGAACTCAACATCATCCAGTCTGTCTGGGATTACATGAAGAGATAGAAGGATTTACACAAGCAACATCCACAGAAGATCTGTTGTTAAGGCTACGTTCACAATTGCGCCGCTCCCGGCTGCGTCGGGCGCAGCCGCGGCGACGCACGCGCCATGCGCCCCTATATTTAACATGGGGGCGCATGGACATGCGTTGTATTTGCGTTTTGTGATGCATGCGTCGCTGCAGCGCATGCGTCAGGGCGCAGGGAACGCTGCATGATGCAGTTTTTCCTGCGCTCAAAACCATGCAAAAAGCGACGCATGCGTCGCAAAACGCAGCGTTTGTGCATGTGTTCATATTTGCATTGTGCGTTGCGTCGCCGACGCAGCGCCGCACAACGCAAATGTGAACGTAGCCTTATTTATCCAAGATGTTTGTAACAGATTCCCTGCCAAGTTCCTTCAAAAACTGAGTGGAAGTTCCTAGAAGAAGCGATGAACGCAAAGGGCAGTCACACCAAATATTAATTTGATTTAGATTTTTCTTTTATTTATTCACTTTGCATTTGATAATGCATTTTTGCATGAATGGATGTATAGTTATATACATTAGGAGTCAGACCTACAGTGGTCATATCATAAATACAAAATAACTTCTAGGTTGCTCGTCCATGCCCAGAACTTCCCATCACAGGAAAATGCAGGTTATTCTTAAAGACGGAGCAAATCATTAAAAATACAGGTACTGTTCACAAAACACAAATCGTTTTTTGCGACATTACTGTATAATTTTGTAAAATTTACACAATTAAATAACCCCACAGTATCAGCAGTCCACTATATGACTTATATTATTTACGAGGACGCAATTTATTCACAAGAATACAATGACGTCAGTAAGGAACGTCACACACCATGGATAACCTTCACAGCTAGTAATTATTTAATACCAGGGCGTGTTAATCGGCATCATTAACCCTAATGTTTTTAGAGAAAAAAAAAAGCTATTGGGTAAAAAAAATGTAACGTAATGATGCCATTTTTTTCAGATACCACAGACATTGGGATTTTTGTGTAAATGAGCTCACTGTACGTCCAGTGTGGCCATTTTGGAAAGTGGTAGCAACAATGTTTTGCCTGCCAATGAGCAAAATGTTAAAAAGTTAAAATATAAAAAACAAAAACAAAAAAACAACACATAAAGAATAAAAAATGACAATAACTGAGTGAATGGCTTACAATTCGTTTCGCGCAATTTCACCTGGATCGGCCAGCAGGTTAGATTCTGACCGAATAATATTCAGCCAGAGTCAAAAGTTTCCTGAAAAGACGTTTATCACGCTCTGCGTAAGGTGTCTTCAGCTGCCAAGCATAGTAAAGGAAGAGCGTGAAGGGGTAAAAAAAAAAAAAAAAAATTACATTGACCTATTTAAGGTTTCCTGCCTACCTGTCCTGCTGCCATAGCTTCCCGCTCGCTCCACCACCTCCTCCTTCTGGTCTTTGCATCAGTCTTTAGATGTGACCACGTGAGTCACGGCCAGGAGACCCAAAGACCGATGTAGAGGCCGACGATAGCATTAAACATCGGCAACTAGGCCTAATTTTATACTCCTCCTCTTTACAGAACAGTTTTCAGCAGCCTCGTTATCATCACAGACACGATTACAATGAAAGGGATTCTAATACAAAAGATAGGGTCTAAGTCAGTCTATTGCTGCTAATGTACATGTGCATTTCCTGAAACCAGAGGACGTAGGAGTCTAGAATAGCCGCAGTCTCTGATTTATAAATGTAAATATTTCTAATTTATTGTTTTTTTTTTTAATACAAACAAGTAAAATAAAAAAAAAAATAAAATTAACAAACATATTTAAAACATACATTTAACAGAAAAACTTGATTTAAACCTGCGGGGATTTTATGGTGACACATTTCAGTATTTTTAATGCCGCTGGCGGCAAACATGGCGCCGCCCGAAGCACTTCTGTTGCCATCCAAAATACCGGCCTCTCAACAGACCTCTTTTAAGTCAATATGATGCTTCACTGAGCTTTGTGTAACCGTCCTGTCACAGCGCCGTGGCTAGGCATGACGCAGGCACCATAGTCGCCAAAATGCTCCACTTTACAGCATAGACATCGATTATGTGACTGATATTTTTTCTCATCACTTACGCCGTGACCCTCTAAAATTTAATCCGTTGTTTTTTTTTTATAAAAAAAATGGCCGCTCATGAATATTCATCAGCCACCTGTTCAGCCCTATCTACTGACTGGATGGTCATGTGACCCCATCTGCTGCTAAGCAACGAGATTTACACCTACATTGTAAAATGGCTGAATATTAATAAATCATAGCAGGCCTGACAGGAAGTGCAGCCATATTCACGGTCCTTTATCCTCGATGATGTTACCGATTTGTCACTGATTAACCTTGCAGTTTTACCACAAGTTTCCGGATATATGATTTACAATATGGCTGCACTTCCTGTCACATTTATCAAAGTGGTCACCACAACAACAGAAATAAAACCGAATTAAAAAAAACAAACCTTTGTCTATTCCTGTCACTATTAATTTACGTACAATTTTGTACTTTGGGAGGAAATCCTAATTAAAGAGGGTTATTTTTTGTACCTGTCTGTGCGTATAGCAAAGTATTATGAAGGTATTCTCCCCCAAGAAGCAATATTTTACACAAAATCTGAGTAGACTTCCATGTTTTCAGTACATGACAGTGAACAGACTTCTATGGGTGCTGTCGTATGGCTTCATAGAAGTCAATGGTTACCAAGCAGTGATGGAACTGGGGCACTCACTCGCTGAGGTGAAATCTCGTTTCTTTCTACTTTTTTTGCACTATTTGAATATTTCCAGCCAATATAGGTTGGGATCAGTCTGTTGTACAAATCTGGCCAGTCACGTACACAAGTTGGGTCTGTGCGCAGTTCACATGGGTGCAGGAGTCGGTTACATCCGGTCTCATCTGTAAAACTGATTCATTATTTTGTGTGCACTCTTTTTTTCTTTGCATAGTTATTTGGTGTTTATCATCTTTTTTTCCTTATTTTATTTTGCACTTTTTTTTTTTTTTTTTTACAGTTCATTTTATATATACGTTTGCCTACTTTTTATGCTCACTTTTATGGCCAGAGATTGGGTTTTCCAGATGTTTGCTGCCAATGTATTCATTTCGACTTTAAAAAAAAAAAAAAAAAGGTTGCAAATTTATTGTAATCCCACCACCACCTGAACGGATTTCATGGACGCCTGACATTTTTGCACAAATTTAAAATTTTGGCAGAACCGTGCAACTTTTTGCGCTAGAAAAGAGCATTATTGATTTTGTACAAAATTAATGAACACCATGTTTTTCTAGAATTTAGTGCAAAAATAAAAATAAATGCTAATAAAAAAATGCAAATGATGAATTGGGCCCTTGGTCTTTCTGGAAAATCACTTATTGACTATAACATTGACTTTCATTGGTCGGTGTACTGTATGAGCACGGTTCACTGTGGACATGGACAGCACACTGATTGAAAATGCATTGTCTGAACTGCGGAATTTCTCTGTAGCAAGATTTTGTTAAATCCACAATGCTACTACTGTAATAAAGTTTAGTGCAAAAAAGTCCTATTCTATAGAATCAGATTTTGATACAAAAAAAAACAAAGCAAAACCTGAGACCTGCATTTTTGCGGCAGATTTCCAGTGTTTTTTTCACCACCCATTCATGTCAATGGGTGAAAAACGCTGAAAGAAGTGACATGTTCCACTGTGCAAAAACAAACAAACATGCAAAGCACAAAATACTGATGCCAAAAAAAAATCAAGCTGTGAGCATGAGATTTCTGACATCTCATAGACTTTGCTGGTACTGTAAAACGCAGCTGAAAATTTGCATGAAAAAAAATGCTGCAACGACGCGTTGCTTGTGAAAATTTACTGAGAACTGATACAAGGTGTCAATAAAAGAACGATGCATTATTATATATTATAATAAAATATTGATAAGTGAAAATATGGTGTCAAATGCATATTTAAAACAGGATCTGCTGGTGTTAGATTTCCTTAAAGGGAACCTATCAGTCTATTTTTAAACATGTAAGTAGTGTTGTGGCTGTATAGGTGCTTGTCCTCCAAACAAAATGATACCTTTTTTTGTAGAGATGTGATGTGCTAGTCATGAATAATCTAGTATAGAATCCATATGCAAGTCAGGCTTGAAATGCACTGGGGGCGTGTCATTGAATTGCCATGGGGGCGTGTCAATAGAGATCTAGTGCATTGACATGCCCCCATGAACTTCCGACATGATTTTTATATAGGCTTTCACTTGTCATTTCTCGTGACTGATACATCGTATCTCTACAAAAAAGGTATAATTTTTATTGGGGGACAAGAGCCTATGTATCCATTCCACTACTTCAATGTTCAAAAACATTCCTTTAAATACAACTTAAGTAGAACTTAAATAGGACTCAACAGAGTGATTGTGAGTTGGATATTGGAGACAGAATCACAGACTCTATTTACTACTATAAGTTACAAGGATCATACTGATGTGTGATTTTGCGCCATTCTAGAACCCCTCATCGCGATTCACTAACTTTTCACAATGGCTGTGTGCTCCGCGTAGATAGCTGGATATTTTTAACACTCAATATCCAAGTAGAAATATATCTTATTATTCTACACATTTTTATACGAAAGGTTTCGGGTCCTGGAAACTGATAAAAAAAATCTGTGCAAGTAAAAAATCTGATCTTAGACATTTGCAATTAAATTCACTCACATTTCTTCAGCCTGTCTATTTTGCTTAAATTATGCAAAAAGCGGCGCACAGCCAGTGAACAATTTCGACAGTGCTGATAGCGAAGGCCCTGACTTCAGCTGGAATGAATGAGACTCAGAACAAACATGGAGGCCCGGATTTGCAAAAGAAAAAAAAAGGTAATAATTTCAATATTGGCCAACAGCTCAGCTTCAAAGCATCCTAAATGGCATTTTCGTGCCTGGAACATGTTGGATTTGACCTGTAGCGCTGAGGATTTTATGCCTGTCCCCAGGGTTCCAAACTCTTTATAACAATCTCCTGGCCCTGGAGAAACGAAGGATACAGACTGAGGCTGGCACTGCAGATGAGGTATCCCAGCCAGCTGCCATTAACATAATGGAATGCTTAGGCTCTAAATTTTAGACCAGTTATGGAACTAACATTTGCAGGTTATGAACATTGTCTAACGCCTTTCATCTGTAATTTAACCCCTTAGTGACCGAGCCAAATTTTTGAAATCTGACCAGTGTCACTTTATGTGGTAATAACTCTGCAACACTTCAACAAATCCCAGTGATTTTGAGATTGTTTTTTCGTGACACATTATACTTTATGATAATGGTAAATTTAGGTCAATATGTTTTGTGTTTATTTATAACAAATATCAAAAATTTGAGAAAAATGTTAAAAAATTAGCAGTTTTCAAACTTTGAATGATTATCCCTTTAATCCAGATGGTCATACCACAGCAAACCATTAATAAATAACATTTCCCACATGTCTGCTTTACATAAGCATCATTTGTAAAATGTTCTTTTATTTTGTTAGCATTTGAGGAGGTTTAAAAATGAAGCAGCAATTTTCCATTTTTTCAAGGAAATTTACAACATTTATTATTTTAGGGAACTATCGATGTTTGAATTGACTTTAGGGGTCTCATATATTGGGAAACCCCCAAAAGTGATACTATTTTAAAAACAGCACCCCCTGACATATTGAAAACTGTGGGCAGATAGTTTATTAACTCTTCAGGTGCTTTACAGGAATTATTGCAAAGTGGCATGACAGAAATGAAAATGTGTATTTTTACCACCTAAATCTCGGTAACTTCTGAACAGGTTACAACAGCCGGCAGACTCTAAGGCCGCTATTTGGTCGTGAATTGCCATCGCAAACATCAGGACCACAAAATCATGATCTGAGGGCACCAATTGGGATAAAGAAGAAGCCCCCACACTCTGTTAACCATTTATAATGATGTAGTCACTATTGACAGCAGCATCTAAGGGGTTAAACAGATATGTACGGTGCAAACACTGATCGTGGCTGATGCAGCAAGTTGTCAGCTATAGTGTACAGCTGACAGCTACTGGATTGTCACCAGTATGGGGATACTATTCTCTTATATCTCAGGTCAGTTAAAAGACGTATTGGCGGTCATTAAGGGGTTAAAGCTCATTTTCGCAGAAAAACTTTTTCTTGGATAACTACGAATGACCGCTCTTTGGGACAATGGGTGGATGAGGTTAACAATATCAACAAAATAGAAAATATGATAGCAAAAAAAACAATGATTGCTCAAAACATCTTCATCGCCAGAGAACATTTTTGTCCTTATTTGCGGAGGGTTGCAAACTAGTTATTTGGTTGTCGGACAACGAAAAGTGAAAACTACGCCATTGTAGTGTTCAGAGAACCTTTTGATATGACTGTCCCTATCTATTGTCCTTCCTTCCTCCCTACTTTGCTTTCCTTCTTTTATTTGCTTTCTTTTATTGCCTTTCTTTCCATGTTCTTGTTATAAACAATAGTTGAGTACTGGTCCTTTGGTGCTACATTTCACATAATCACAGTGATGGTTCTTACGTAAAACTTGCATTTGAGGATATACATTTTTCCGCACCATAAATAGGTGCCAAAGTGAAATATAATTTGCTTGTTTTAGTCCTAAAATCTTTCTATGCATATTTTGAAACTTAAAAAGGTCTATGCCCTCCTGGGATCCAATCGTGTTCCATGCTGGTCTTAAAAAAAAAAAAAAAAAAAATACAAATACCTACTGGACCCCTGCCATAGGCATATGCCCACTGGTCTCCTTGATTCGTTTTCCATCCATGGATGTGGCAGTCAATTAGCGGCTACTGAATGACTGTAACCATGAAGTTCTCGTCAAGAGAGTGTGCTAGGAGATTGTGTCTTCTGATTCTGATGGAATGTCACGGCTGCATCATTGGCAGCTGATTGGCTGAAGTGGTCACATAATGTCCCTTGTTAAAAGAGGAAACAAGGAGGGAAATAGGGAACATGATCAGCGGTATAGAAAGAAATAACAGGGGTCCAATATGTAAGTATTCGCTTTTCCCTAATGGAGAGGGCACCATGATCTACAGCTTAGGCTACTTTCACACTTTGGTCATGCGCTGCACGTCGCTATGCAACGTTGCGGCGCACCGACGCAAGCAGTGAAAGCGCCGCACAATGGGGGCAGCGGATGCATTTTTCCAGCGTATCCGCTGCCCCATTGTGAGGTGCGGGGAGTCGGGGGTGGAGTTCCGGCCGCGCATGCGCGGTCGGAAATGGCGGACACAGCGCAGCAAAAAACGTTACACGTAACGTTTTTTGCTGCCGATGGTCCGCCACAACACGGCGGTTGCGACGTGTGTCAATGCATCGCAATGCGTCGCTAATGTTAGTCTATGGGGAAAAAACGCATCCTGCAGACAACTTTGCAGGAAGCGTTTTTTCCCCTAAACGACGCATTGCGACGTATTGAAAACGACGCTAGTGTGAAAGTAGTCTTAATTCTTACTATTCTTCTTACACGTGTCACTCATCAGGAGCCTTTGTGACATTAATTTAGGATCTACAGTTTTCCTATTTACCATTAATAATTTAGAGGACATTTACATGGCGGAATTATGTCTTCATTTTGTACGGAGCCCTCACAGTCTTCTACTGTGCTGCTACATCCCTCTGATTTTATACGGAAGCATGCCTATTGGACTCATATGGACATATGGACATATCAACCTCTAGAAGCAAAGCTAATTTGGTCCCAAGATGTTTAAAACTGCTGCAAAACACTTTGGAAAGTTGAAAAATCTTTGTGCAATACTGAGTTGATAAAAAACTTGTGACTTTTGGCATTCCCAAATTGGTCGGACCTGGGGAGGATCCGGCGAGGGACAATGCATGAAGAGTGGCGGTGTTTCTTACGCTAGAAATGTTACTCCAGTCCTTGATTGGAGAAACATATCTTGCGAGGTGCATGGCAGGGCATCTCACTGATAATATGTGCCAAATTTATTAAGTGGGGTGTGCTTCTTTATGAATTTGACACATCTTGTTCCTGCATGCCCTTCATAAATACTGGAGTACGAGTCTCAACGAACCGGGGCCACAGAGTCCAATGGAACCTGTACAGCTCCGTATTAAGGATCTGTGCAGACTCCGTGCACTCCTGACTCTGCCGTGTGCCTGACCTCTTATTTTATAATCCCATACAAAACTCGCTCTACCAAAATATCACATATCTGACAACCCTTTGTGAAGCCATCACATCACTGTGGCTGGAGGCACTTTGTAACGTTACCAATTAGTAATCAATTAATGGCTGCCCCTTGGCATTGGATGCACTTTAATGACCCAAAATTCCAAAGATATATTCTAAAAAAAAAAAAAAATCACAATAATGTCCGACTGAGAAAACACTGATGAGGATTTCACAACATTCATGTTGACTGACCGTAGAGAAATATCTGAGTGGTTGAACGCTAAATTGGGCGGAGGGGTAATATGACAACTCTTCTTAACTCTCTACTTTCTACTTTAACAGCGGTGCCTCAACTTTAGAAAAACAAGTAAGGTCTTATGAATAATAAATAAACTTTCCAAGCTGAAGAAAGTTTCTTCAGGCAAAAGATATGTTTCCTTTTCAGCTCACAGCTGTGAAACATTAGCATGCTTTTGCATTTTCGTGTCTTTTCAAAAAGCATCATCCTGTGTACCAGAATTTATTATTGGGGTTTGAGCTTTCACTGTTGCATATGATGGACCCCCGCAGACAGAATCCAGCTGCCATCACATTCACGGAGGATTCCCTCTAAGACTATCGATGAGGTTTTGAAGTTGGGCTTTTGAAAGGTTAATTAATGGTAGATCAAAGAAGCATGACGGGATTTGTTACAGTAACATGCGGCAAATTAGGGCACAGAGTTGTTGCTGAGAAATTACAGGTCCAGATTTGGTGCAGATTCATGACGGTTTTACAATTCCTTCATAATCTGAACCACTTCTGGTTTACACCGAGTTCTGAAATTTGGGGTAAAAATATTGTACATCTTTATAAACTGATCTGCAAAATTTCAGGTAAATTCCAAGATTTATTTCTATTTTATAGGCCATTATAGTGCTGTGAATCTTAAAAAAATGGAGAAGAGTGAACTGCTCAGTTCACACCATCTCCATCACCAATCTCTAGCGGAGACATCCTCTTCGGTACAGGTGCTTGATCACTGCATGCAATACAATTTGCTGCAATTTCAAAGATTCACTTCACTTCATTTACAGTAATGGCTTATCAAACTGAAAGAAATCCAAGAATTTGCTTGAAATTTGGCACACTATTTTATAAAAAAAAATTCAATATATTTTCCAAAATATTAAGTTTCTGTTTTATCCAGAAGTGGCAACATAAGAATATAAACTTTTTGAATGATCCTGGTACACTGCAACTTAAGGGACAGGATCTCAAATAATATCATATGGTACATACCGTACATTTGCATTATTCTGTAGGGTTACATCTCTTCTCCTCTCTCTCTACTATTAATGTAGTTTTATAGTAATTCATATAGCTGTAAAACCTGTCTGTGTAAGAGCTGTATACTTTGTGCCAAAAACAAGAGCAGATCCATTCGGACCCATCTGTATGAGTCTGAAAATACTGAAAAATTGCAACTTTTGGTCCTATAAAGTTAATGGTCTATGTTTAAAGAGGTTGTCCATTGAAAACAAGTTATCACCTATCTGCAGTATAGGTGATAACTTTCTGATCTTAGAGAGTCCGACTGCTGGGACCTGCACTGATCAGCCGAATGGGGAATTTTTATCCCTGACGGGGCACTTTATCCCTGTTACAAGAAGGAGTGGGGAATCAGATGCCCAAATGCCACTCCATGCATTCTCTATTGTTGTACCGTGCTTGGCAGCCCCATTAGGAATGAATGGAGCGATGATCAAGCATGTGCACTGCCGATCCATTCTAACATGGATAAAAGTGCCCAATTCTGCTGATCGGTGCGGAATCCATAAATTGGACCATCAATGATCAGTAAGTTATCACTTATCCTATAAATAATTGATAAAGGGATTGTCTGGGGAAGACAAGTTAAGCCTGAGTTCAAATCCAACCGAAGACAACATCTTGAAAGAGATTGTATGTTCTCCCTGTGTTTGCGTGGGTTTCCTCCCACATTCCAAAGACATACTGATAGGGAACTTAGATCCTGAGCCCAATGGGGACAGTGATGATAATATCAATGGAATTAATGGGGCTATGTGAGTAAAATAAATAAATAAATAAATAAATGTGTCCAGGATTACATAGCACCAAAATTTACCACAGTTCTTCTAATCTTGGAAATCCTTTTAACATTGACATCATCAACTGCTTGCGGTCCAGCCATCATTCAGTTGCACTTGCTGGAGAGCCGTGCCTGTCCTTACGTTGAGCCATCAATCTGGCATGGGAAATGGTGCTCATATTCTGACAGATGTCCCTACATGGCTTAAATACGGTACTATGTCTAAGTCCAAAGCCAGCCATTTACACAATACTAGTATTTCTTTATCATCACCTTTTGTGATGACCGAAAGCATGAAAATTGGAGGACCGCTTTACACATATTAATTTTCATTCCATATTAAATTTTTTACTAAATATGCAGTTGCTCCTGGCAATCAATTATTGCTTCACATTCATTTATTAGCCAGTACTGGAAAATTGTCAGCTGACATCTGTCTGGTTGCAATATAATTCATTGTATTTGCTCGTCTGTATTTTTTTATATGTGCATATATATATATATATATATATATATATATATATATATATATATATATATATATATATTTTGTTGTGCAGCGGTATCCATGCTGTGATGTGATGAGGCTGTGACCCAGCAAAGTTCAAACCAAAACGTCTCTTTAATGTTCAACTCACAAAAAGAATACACAGCACACGATATCCTCCGGATCTCAGCCGGGAAACATATCCTCCAGATTGCAGCCAATAAACATGCCAGTCCACCTTCGAGACCTGTTACCGTGGGCTACTGCACCGCTGTACGCTGTGGGTGCCAGGCCTTTCAGCTCTGCTTGCCTTTAGTTGCCTCACACAGGTGGAGCTCTGCAAAGCCTTCTTCTTTGCACTCCTCCAAACACCAAACTGACACTGACCCTGACACACCCAACCCTCTGCTTCAGGCCGGGATCACACACAGCGAGATATGGCCGAGTCTCGCAGGTTAAAACCAAGCTCTGGCACCAGCACTCCAGAGCGGAGCGTGCGGCCGCATTGCAATACATGGAGCCGCACGCTCCGCTCCGGAGTGCCGGTGCCAGAGCTTGTTTTTAACATGCGAGACTCGGCCGTATCTCGCTGTAGTGTGACTCCGGCCTCAGGGGTTTTCACAAGCAACCTGTGGCCTTCGGCCACATGGAAAACCTGGCCAGGAAGGAAACGGACTGACCCACTACCATCCTGTAGTCCGTTTAAAAAATAAAAGCCGAAGACTAAAACTTACTTTTATTCTGCATTGCAACCACAGCTACGCCTGTGACTGCAGTGCACTCCCATGGCCTCAATACGCCTCCGTGCGCATCCTGGGGGGAACACACAGCGACCCTCACATGTAACACCGGTCACTGCCTCACAATTTTTACAGACATATATGGATGCATATATATATATTTACACACGCTTAAATATACACATATATATTATTTTTTCAGGATCTGAAGTGCCTGAAAGAACGAATTAAGCTTCCCAGAATTAGCCCCATGCTTTGTAAGCATTATTCTCATAAGTGCCAGAAGGTCTGTAATGGATTTTGAACATACTGTTTGTTTTGGGCTTTTAGAAATGTGAAACACATCTATGCCATCACCAGTGAAGTCCTCCTGCCAAGAACAATTTTGTTATATTGCAAAAATAACATATTAAGACATTAGCGACTCTGGATTGTGTGCTGGGGTAAGTATGCACCTCAAAAGACAGGGTGGAAGAAACCTGTTCCCAAACAGAAATATGAATATACTAGACATATGGACAAATATGCCATTTATAACCATTGATATATGAATGGTGTACACTTAGCCTTAGAAGACAGAGAAAGGCATTGCTTAAAGGGGCTTTCCATTTGATTGCTAGGATATGCCATCACTTTATGAACGGAGGTGGTCTAATCTCTAAGATCTCCAGGAATCCTGTACTAATGTAGCGAGCGCTGTTTCCCCATCAATGTTTTTCACCCCTGGCTGCCCATTTGTGCAGGAAACTGTAGCACGGCTACTTTCAGATAAATGGGGCTGTCTGCGGTACCCTGTACAGCTAGGGGCCCGGTGCCAAAAATTAGGAGGTGACACACCTTTACATAAGTGCTGGATCCCTTTCATTCTCAGGATTAGAGGGGCTCTCACAGCATGGACTCTGCCAATATGTCATCAGTGGAGTCCAAGTTGGGAAAAAAAAGGATATAACGACGCTTTTCGGAAACTTTTTGTATAGTCAGATCTATACAGATTCTAAAAGATAAAATCTCTACAGACCTCCATGTGAAAAGTCAGCCATGCAGGGGTACAGTGGCAGTTCATACACTTGCATGGGTGCTGTATTAATGCACGGAATACAAGGAAGATGCCAACTCTCCTGGAACTTCCAGGAGACTCTTGGAAAAAGGGAATTCATCACATATTCCTAGAGGAGTTGGAAAATCTTAGGTGCCAACAAAGCCCTCTCTGTAGAAAGCACTTCCAGACATATTTTTTGTGCATGGCACTTTAATCTTTATACAGAGGCCTAGCAGTCAGGTGAATGTCCAATTTGCATGAAATGGGGGCATGGAAGAGGTGTGTTCTTTAAGAAAAGAGGATGCTGCCTCTTTAAAAACATTGGAAACTATGCCGAGTCATAATACAGTAGTGTGTAAAGCTGGCATCTGTCCTATGGATCGCGGATAAGCCTTAATATAAGAACCGGTGAGGTGACTCGTTGATTGCTGTAAGTCCAAAGCTTGATATTCCTGATAAAAAGCTGTTTTTTGCATTCGACACATGGGTGGAAAAAGTCTTCCAGAATAAGAGCCATTACTTGTTAGCGCCTCTGTCCTGATGGGTCTATATAAGCCAATTGGGCATATGGGGCAGCACGGTGACTCAGTGGTTAGCACAGCAGCATTGCAGCTCTGGAGTCCTGGGTTCAAATCCCACCGAGGACAACATCTGCAAGGAGTTTGTATGTTCTCTCCGTGTTTGTGTGGGTTTCCTCCAGGTTCTCCGGTTTCCTCCCACATTCCAAAGACATACTGATAGGGAATTTAGATTGTGAGCCCCTTCGGGGACAGTGATGATAATGTGTGTGCAAACTGTAAAGCGCTGCGGAATAGGTTAGCGCTATATAAAATAAAGATTTTTATTATTATATGGTCCTGGTTGTCCAAGATGGCCTACTTCTTTAGACCTAGGCATCATTCGTCTACGTAGATGATGTGGTATATGAACCATACTAATCTATGACTACCAATGTGATTGAAAACTGGAAATTCGAGAAAGATGTCATATTTTGCAGATTAAATATACTTTTTGCCAATATGACATAATCTTCGTTTGGTTGCTAGAAACACGACAGAACTGTGCCAGTGAAATGCCACACATCAGGAGCCTCGATTTTACCATAAGCTTGCTCGTACATTTCACAGGAGACTCATACCCCTGAAAGCATGAAAGAAGAGTAAATCATTACGGAGAATGTTTACTGATTTTAGCAAGTCCATAATCAACGGTTTACGGCACAAAAAAAACCAACAAGAATTAATGTCTGCCTACCTGCAATGGCATAAACCAGTGTAATGAGCACAGTTAATGGCCTGTGGTGTTTATCACTGATGAAAATCTTTGCAACAAATATTAATGCGGCTGGCGTTGTTTGAGGGCTGGAAAAAAAATATTGCACATTGTAACAAAGTATTATCGGTAAATCCAATTATTATGGCTCCTTTCCTACAGGAGGTAGGGGCTGTAATAT
This sequence comes from Ranitomeya imitator, assembly GCF_032444005.1. Lineage (NCBI taxonomy): Eukaryota > Metazoa > Chordata > Amphibia > Anura > Dendrobatidae > Ranitomeya > Ranitomeya imitator. The sequence continues at coordinate 32,017,279 of NC_091288.1, forward strand.
TTATAACGGGCTTCCTTCTGGTGTGTTAATGAGCAAGGCATTCTGAAGAATAAATATAATAATTATTTTTATTCATAGTAAAGCCCATTTTAGGGTACTCCAACGTCCTCGCGTTCTAACAGGCCAAGGTGGGTAGCCATAAAACTGGTTGAGGCAGCAATTACCATACAAGCCAGGTTAATTAACATGCAGGATACTCTGCCAGTTGCATAAAAAGCTATTGAAATCAAGGCCCGTAAAACGGAAAGAGACTATAATCGTAGCTCTGCCATGCTGCTCCAAGCCCGAGAATACTTGTACATGTAGAGTTGTTGCAAAAATGTCATTTCAGGACGCCCAGATTTCTGCAGGATTAATTCAGATGAATGCAACGGTTGCAGAAACTTTCGCAATACATCAACTACAGGTGAATGAACCTGTTTTAGTAGAAGAATCCTGTAAATTATGCCCAGGCTCACTGATGCCAGCATTCACTGCACATATGCAATGATTGACAGCTTGGACTGTGCGTAAGGAAAGCTGTCAATCACTCTGTATGATCAGGGGAAACCTGCCTCACTGGCTCACTAAGTGAGTCAACATTTATAGGGCAGTTCACGTAAAGGGAATCTGTCACCAGGTTTTTGCCACCTAATCTGAAAGCAGAATATTGTTGAGACCCTGATTCCAGGGATGTGTTACTTGGCTGCTTGTTGTGCTTTTTGAAAAAAAAAAAAAAAAAAATCACTCTTTTATCAGCAGAGGATTATCACTAGAAAACCTGCTGCCATGTAGTCAGGGGCATATGTATAATATGTGCAGGGGTTGCAGTCGCACCCGAGCTCAGAGCTTAAGAGGGCTCAAACGTTCTCTTTGGCCCATATAAGAATAAGGAAAAAAAAAAGGCTGTTGTTCCAGCATCTGGTAAAATGGTTCTTTCTTTATTTTAAGTCCATTAAAAATTCACAAAAATTACAAAGGTTGCATAGACAGGGCAATTGAGCAAGACGCGTTTTGAATGCTCACTTGCGTTCTTTATCACAGCTATAAGAATGCCTGTTAAAGGGACACTGTCACCTGAATTTGGAGGGAACAATCTTCAGCCATGGAGGCGGGGTTTTTGAGTGTTTGATTCACCCTTTCCTTACCCGCTGGCTGCATGCTGGCTGCAATATTGGATTGAAGTTCATTCTCTGTCCTCCATAGTACACGCCTGCGCAAGGCAATCTTGCCTTGCGCAGGCGTGTACTATGGAGGACAGAGAATGAACTTCAATCCAATATTGCAGCCAGCGGGTAAGGAAAGGGTGAATCAAACACCCAAAAACCCCGCCTCCATGGCTGAAGATTGTTCCCTCCAAATTCAGGTGACAGTGTCCCTTTAAAGACCTGCATAGTTAAGGTCCCTGTTGGAGATTTTGCACTGGGGTCCAAAGGCTTCAAGTAACTCCACTGCATGTAGTTCTCCATATTCAAGAGCTCTGTATAACCCTGCCACTACCACTTATTGACCGATTTCTGCCTATGCACAGCATACACAGAAAGCTGCCAATCAGTGGTGGGGGTGGGGTTATACAGAGCTCAGCATTCATAGAACTGATAGATCTGCTGCAGATATACAATGATTTTATCAAAACTGCAGCAAGCAGCCCAGTAAGGGACACATCACTTGAATTAGGGTCTCTGCCCCCACATGATGCATGAAGTACAGCCTTCCTGATAGACTGCACCTGTTCTCAAAATAGCTGCTCAAGTAGAAGAATTTGACCGGACTGTCCGTCAGCCTCTTCCAATTAAAAAAAAAAACAACACTGTACACTGGAAAGTTTCTTATTAATTTGAGGAGGTGATGGACATGTGTGGTCTCATGCTTCTCCATCTATGGCCATTTTGAAAGCATAAGAGCTGTGCAGTCTTTAAAGACAAAGTGCACAACCCTTTTTAAAGAGGTTTTCCAGGTTGAGAAAACCAATGACCAATATTTAGGACATGCCATCAAGATCTCATCGATGTGGGTCCAATTCTAGGCACCCTCACCCTTTAGTTGTCTGAAGGGGCCATGGTGCTCTATGAGCATTGGGACCCGTTCTTTATCTACTTAGTTATGGCTTTTGCTGGATATTTAATTAGAGAGCGGTTGAACAACTCATGAAAAGTTTGCAGCATTTTCCAACCACCAAGGCACCTTAAACTGTGGGAAGAGCCAAGAGTTGGATGCCAACCAATCGTATATTTATGGCGTGTCCTAAGGTGAAGACATCAATATTCTGAACTTAGAAAACCCCTCTAAAGAAGTTGTTATTCTTACAAATGACTGTCCACTTTGAGCAACCTTATTTATCACTGTGTTCTAGCGATCACTCAAGTGACATCTCGCCATTTATAATCCCAGCGATCTAGTCCTCTCAAATTACTGAGTTTTTTTCCATCAAATGCCCCCGTATGTATTAGAATAAAGTGGACTAAACCAACCAATATCTGCCAAAAGTCTAATGTCGATGGGGACCTTCCAAGTATCCACCGTCAGATGATTTCAAGCGATTCTTTTGTTCTCCAGTAGATAAGCCATTGCCAGAGTAGTCTCGTAGAGAACACAGGAGTTTTCGGCTGAGTAGAGCGTTCCTGTGAATGGCGGGTTCAGGGGAGATAGCCGCAGAGAAGTTCAGCTGACAGCTACCTAATATGTACACTAACGTTCCAAAGTTTAGGGTCATTTAGAAATTTCCTTATTTTTTAAGGAAACGCACAGTTTTTTTTCCAATGAAGCGAACATTAAATGATTCAGAAATACACTCTACACATTGTTAATGTGGTAAATGACTATTCTACCTGCAAACGTCTGGTTTGTAATGCAATATCTTCATAAGTGTATAGAAGCCCATTTCCGACAACCATCACTCCAGTGTTCTTATGGTAGTTTGTGTTTGCTAACTGTGTAAGAAGGCTAATGGATGGTTAGAATACCCTTAAAAACCCTTGTGCAAGTACAGTTCAGTTAGGTCCATATATATTTGGACAGAGACAACATTTTTCTAATTTTGGTTATAGACATTACCACAATGAATTTTAAACAAAACAATTCAGATGCAGTTGAAGTTCAGACTTTCAGCTTTCATTTGAGGGTATCCACATTAAAATTGGATGAAGGGTTTAGCAGTTTCAGCTCCTTAACATGTGCAAATGTCCAAATATATATGGACCTAACTGTACGTTAGCACAGCTGAAAACAGTTTGGCTGATTAGAGAACCTATAAACCTGACCTTCCTTTGAGCTAGTGGATAATCTGGAGCATTACATTTGTTGGTTCCATTAACCTCTCAAAGTGGCCAGAAAAAAAGAACTTTCATGTGAAACTCGACAGTCTATTCTTGTTCCTAGAAATGAAGGCTGTTCCAATGTGAGAAATTGTCAAGAAACTGAAGATTTCCTACAGCTGTGTGTACTACTCCCTTCAGAGGAGAGCACAAACAGACTCTAACCAGAGTCGAAAGAGAAGTGGGAGGCCCCGCTGCACAACTGAGCAACAAGACAAGTACATTAGAGTTTGAGAAATCGACGCCTCACAGGTCCTCAACTGGCAGCTTCATTAAATAGTACACGCAAAACGCCAGTGTCAACATCTACAGTGAAGAGGCGACTCCGGGATGCTGGCCTTCAGGGCAGAGTGGCAAAGAAAAAGCCATATCTGAGACTGGCTAATAAAAGGAAAAGATTAATATGGGCAAAAGAACACAGACATTGGACAGAGGAAGATTGGAAAAAAGTGTTATGGACAGACGAATCCAAGTTTGAGGTGTTTGGATCACATAGAAGAACATTTGTGAGAAGCAGAACAACTGAAAAGATGCTGGAAGTGTGCCTGACGCCATCAGTCAAGCATGGTGGAGGTAATGTGATAGTCTGGGGTTGCTTTGGTGCTGGTAAAGTGGGAGATTTGTACAAGGTAAAAGGGATTTTGAATAAGGAAGGCTATCACTCCATTTTGCAGCGCCATACCATACCCTGTAGACAGAGCTTGACTGGAGACAATTTCATTCTACAACAGGACAATAACCCAAAGCACACCTCCAAATTATGGGAAGAAGCCGGCAGCTGGTATTCTATCTGTAATGGAGCGGCCAGCACAGTCACCAGATCTCAGCCCCATTGAGCTGTTATGGGAGCAGCTTGACCGTATGGTGCAAAAAGTGCCCATCAATCCAAACCAACTTGTGTGAGGGGCTTCTGGAAGCATGGGGGGAAATTTCTCCAGATTACCTCAACAAATTACCTGCTAGAATGCCAAAGGTCTGCAATGCTGAAATTGCTGCAAAGGGAGCAAAGCAAAGTTTGAAGGAGAAAATTAATATTTCAAATAAAAATCTTTTTTTTTTTTTAACCTTGTCAATGTCTGGACTAGATTTTCAATTCATTTGGCAACTCATTTGATTAATAAAAGTTTGAGTTATCATTGAAAACATAAAAATTGTCTGGGTGACCTTAAACTTTGGAACCGTAGTGTATGGGGGCCCTAAGCCAGAATTGTCACTGAGCTGAGGTTAGGATCCAAGAGGTAATGTTCCTCTTCACCTCGGCATGTCAGGTTTCACTTGTCGCTCTCCGCAAGGAGGAAATTTACCCCTTGGATCCCGGTCAGAGGCCTCTCACCTAGCCAAACAAGATCTCACACTTTGCAATGACGAAGGGCAATACCCCAAAACACAGCGTCTTCAAATTGAGAGTTTGGCTTTGGGTTTTATCCTAAGTCATGTGACAAGGCTCGTTAGAGAATTTTGATCTTCTTCCTCTCTGAAGAGACAATGAGCTGAGGTTAGGGAGGGATAAGGAGACTAGGTAGAACTTCAGGCCATATCCAATATTTATTTATTATGTCAAATAAATTGAAACATAAGCAACTTTTGCAATAACTTATGCTTAAAAATGCCCTATCATTTTAATTCTACAGCTCCAGCATCTCTATAATAATAGAAAACAAGAGACTCCGTATAGTCTGATCCTGCAGTCATATTCCTTTCCATGTGTTTCCAACGTTATGCTGGCATACAAAAAGGGACAGATGGATGACAGTTCGACTGCAGGATCAGACTACGCAGGGTTTGTTTGTTGTCTGTTACTATAGCGACACATAGGTCTGAGAAGCAGCTGTTGAAACGGTACAAAATGTGTAATGAAAACCTTCTGCAACATTGCTTCAATTTTAATTCTAGATGAATTTGAAACGTTGAAAAAAACAAGATTTTGAAGATGCACATAGTTTTTAAAGCATCTCTATCTGCTACTTTATATATTTTGAAGTGAGGAACCTCTGAAGTAAGAGAAACAGTCTTTTCACACTATGTCCTGCGCCTTGATCTTGAATAGCATACAAACCCTCCATGTCAATCTTTATTATTTATGTATACCAGGGCTGCCACTAGAAATTTCGGGGCCCCATACCGGTAAAATTTTCGGGGCCCCCTTGAGACTCCGCCCAAGTTCCACCCCTCGAACTCTCCACAGTTCCACTGCTCTTTCTTGGAAAAACTCCACTTCTCACCTATCACACATTAACAGTTCCCATCACCAGATCACACATATAGCTGGCAGCTTTTGGTTTGGCCAAAAGATTTTTTAAGCCACCACCATAACACGGTAGACACTTTTGGCCAGGCCATACTCTGCTGTAGCCTACTAAATATTTGTTAAAATATGCAATACAATTTAGGTATATTTTTATTTATTTTTCAATTTTTAAAATGACCAATAATATCACATACAAGGAACAAATACAACACCATGACCAGACCACATATTACCACCAGTGACCGAATAATATCACATACAAGGAACAAATACCACCGCACCATGACCAGACCACATATTACCACCACATAGTGACTGAACACAATACTAATCAGTAATAAAAAAACCCCACAATACTAATATCACCATCAGTGCCATTATACACAGGAGATCTGTACTTAGTATGCAGTGTCTGTGTACAGGTTATACAGTGATCACCGGTGACATTGTGCACATGAGCTCTGTATATAGTATACAGTGTATAGATAGCATCAGTGTATAGGTAACACACTGACTCACCAGTGACGTCTCTAGGTGAAGTCCTTCATCTTTCATCCAGCACAGACCGCCATCACTTCATCTAGCCAGGACTTGTCTCTGCAGGAAATAACACAGTTATCTCGAGCTCCGCTTGCAGAACACATTACTTAATTTTTTCCAACTTCTACATTACACCACATGAAGAAAAAAAGACGACATAGTGTCACTCTACACAGTAACAGGATCGCCCCCCCATTTAAAACAGTGTCCTCAAAAAATAAAATTAATACATCACTGCAGTAATAATATCCCTTAATTAGCCCCTATGGTAATAATAATATCCCCCATCCTGGCCCCGTTTCTCATTCCTGGCTTCAGCCATATGTTCACCCATCCTGCCCTCATGAGTATCCATCCTGTCCCATATGATCTCCCCATCCTGCCCCATCTGTCTCCATCGTATCCATCCTGTCCCATGATCCTGCATGATCTGTCTCCAACCCTGCTCCATCTGTCTCCAATCATGCCCCCATGTCTTTCATCCTGCACCATGTCTCCAATCATACCGTGTATCTCCATTCTGCCCCCTATGGCTCCAATAATGCCCCCATGTCTCCAATCATGCCCCCTGTGTCTCCATTCTGCCCCATCTGTCTCCAGTCATGCCCTGTATCTCCATTCTGCCCTGGTGTCCAGCATTCTGCCCCTGTGTCCAGCATTCTGCCCGTGTCCAGCATTCTGCCCGTGTCTCACAGCCTGCCCCTCGTGTCCAGCATTCTGTCCCTCGTGTCCAGCATTCTGTCCCTCGTGTCCCTCGTGTCCAGCTTTCTGACCGTGTCCAGCATTCTGCCCCGTGTCTCACAGCCTGCCCCTCGTGTCCAGCATTCTGCCCCCGTGTCTCACATTCTGCCCCTCGTGTCCAGCATTCTGCCCCTCATGTCCAGCATTCTGCCCCTTGTGTCCAGCATTCTGCCCCTGTGTCAAGCATTCTGCCCCGTGTCTGTCTGCCCCTCATGTCCAGCATTTTTCCCCTGTGTCCAGCATTCTGCCCCCGTGTCTCACAGTCTGCCCCTCGTATCCAGTATTCTGCCCCTCGTGTCCAGCATTCTGCCCCTGTGTCCAGCATCTCAGCCCCAGCGTGTCCAGCATCTCAGCCCCAGCGTGTCCAGCATTCTGCCCCTGTGTCCAGCATCTCTGCCCCAGTGTGTCCAGCATTCTGCCCTGGGGCCCCCGAGTTCTTACCTGGCTGTGCTCCTGCGGCGGGCGAAGCTCACTCCCTCCACGCAGGTGAAGCACGCACTCGCCGGTGGCTGACAATGACGTCAGACGCTGGCGAAGTGCACACTGCGGCTCAAGTCAGCTGCCAGCCTCCGACTGGCTGGCGGCTGTTAACTATTGACGTGCGCGCGCGGGCCCGCACGTCAATAGCGTGCCGCAGCGCCTGTAGGGGGGGCCCGGTGAGCAGATGAGACGGGGCCCGATGCGGGCCCCCTCTGCCCACCGGGCCCCATACGCCAGTCATGGCTGTAATACCCTGATGGCGGTCCTGATGTATACAGCCATATGGTACCATTAGAATAAGGGTCGTCAATATCCAGACTTCCCATATGCAGTTTTTTTTTCATCTGAACACAAAGATCTTTTCAGAAATAGTCACTAAAGTGTCAATGCACATGTGAAAACATAGGATGAGATGTAAACAACACTAATTAAAGGATCTGACGTAATGCAACATATTGTTCAGGCTTTAAAAGAATAAAAATAAATTATATGTCAAGAATTGTAGCATCTGGCGCACAAATGACCGCAAAATTCCCCAATCTGTTGTCACATATCCTATATGTTTGTTTTATAAAGAAATCACCACTAAATGAGTTAACCCTAAAGTTCTACTCAGTAACACTACACTCATAGATACAGCCTGACTTTCTGATGATGTCATATTCTACAATTCTGCTATTTAAATTAGCATTTTCCAAGTCCTTTTGATAGGTCTGCATCCTCTATTAACCCCTTCCCGACCTTTGACGCATACGCTGCGTCATGAAAGTCGGTGCCATTCCGACCCATGACGCAGCATATGCGTCATGGAAAGATCGCGTCCCTGCAGATCGGGTGAAAGGGTTAACTCCCATTTCACCCGATCTGCAGGGACAGGGGGAGTGGTAGTTTAGCCCAGGGGGGGTGGCTTCACCCCCTCGTGGCTACGATCGCTCTGATTGGCTGGTGAAAGTGAAACTGCCAATCAGAGCGATTTGTAATATTTCACCTAAAAAAAGTGGTGAAATATTACAATCCAGCCATGGCCGATGCTGCAATATCATCGGCCATGGCTGGAAACACTAATGTGCACCCACCCCACCGATCGCCCCCCCCAGCCCCCCGATCTGTGGTCCGCTCCCCTCCGTCCTGTGCTCCGCTCCCCCGTCCTCCTGTCCGCTCCCCCAGTGCTCCAATCACACCCCCGTGCTCCAATCAAACCCCCCGCACTCCGATCCCCCCCCACACAGCGATCCCCCCCCGCACAGCGATCCCCCCCGTGCTCCGATCCACCCGCCCGCACAGCGATCCCACACTCCGTGCTCCAATCCACCCCCCCGTGTTCCGATCCACCCCCCCCATGCTCCAATCCACCCCCCGTGCTCCGACGCCCCCCCGTGCCCTGATCTCCCCCCCCTTATACTTACCTGGCCTCCCGGGGTCCGTCCATCTTCTTTCCTGGGCGCCGCCATCTTCCAAAATGGCGGGTGCATGTGCAGTGCGCCTGCCGAATCTGCCGCCCGGCGGATTCGTTCCAGAGTGAATTTTGATCACTGAGATATAACCTATCTCAGTGATCAAAATAAAAAAAAAAGTAAATGACCCCCCCCTTTGTCACCCCCATAGGTAGGGACAATAAAAAAAATAAATATTTTTTTTTTCCACTAAGGTTGGGGTAAGAACTAGGGTTAGGGGTAGGGTTAGGGTTAGGGTTAGGGGTAGGGTTAGGTTAGGGGTAGGGGTAGGGTTAGGGTTAGGGGTAGGGTTAGGGGTAGGGTTAGGGGTAGGGTTAGGGTTAGGGTTCGGGATGTGCACACGTATTCTGGTCCTATGCGAATTTTTCCGCAGAGGATTTGATAAATCCGCAGTGCTAAACCGCTGGATTTACCGCGGTTTTTCTGTGCATTTCACTGCGGTTTTACAACTGCGATTTTCTATTGGAGCAGTTGTAAAACCGCTGCGGAATCCGCAGAAAGAAGTGACATGCTGCGGAATGTAAACCGCTGCGTTTCCGTGCAGTTTTTCCGCAGCATGTGTACAGCGATTTTTGTTTCCCATAGGTTTACATTGAACTGTAAGCTCATGGGAAACTGCTGCGGATCCGCAGCGTTTTCCGCAGCGTGTGCACATACCTTTAGAATTAGGCTATGTGCACACGGTGCGGATTTGGCTGCGGATTGGCCGCTGCGGATTCGCAGCAGTGTTCCATCAGGTTTACAGTACCATGTAAACATATGGAAAACCAAATCCGCTGTGCCCATGGTGCGGAAAATACCACGCGGAAACGCTGCGTTGTATTTTCCGCAGCATGTCAATTCTTTGTGCGGATTCCGCAGCGTTTTACACCTGTTCCTTAATAGGAATCCGCAGGTGAAATCCGGACAAAAAACACTGGCAATCCGCGGTAAATCCGCAGGTAAAACGCAGTGCCTTTTACCCGCGGATTTTTCAAAAATGGTGCTGAAAAATCTCATACGAATCCGCAACGTTGGCACATAGCCTTAGGGTTAGGGTTGGGTTGGAATTAGGGTTGTGGTTAGGGTTAGGGGTGTGTTGGGGTTAGGGTTGTGATTAGGGTTACGGCTACAGTTGGGATAAGGTTTAGGGGTGTGTTGGGGTTAGTGTTGGAGGTAGAATTGAGGGGTTTCCACTGTTTAGGCACATCAGGGGGTCTCCAAACGCAACATGGCGCCACCATTGATTCCAGCCAATCTTGTATTCAAAAAGTCAAATGGTGCTCCCTCACTTCCGAGCCCCGACGTGTGCCCAAACAGTGGTTTACCCCCACATATGGGGTACCAGCATACTCAGGACAAACTGCGCAACAATTACTGGGGTCCAATTTCTCCTGTTACCCTTGAGAAAATAAAAAATTGCTTGCTAAAACATCATTTTTGAGGAAAGAAAAATGATTTTTTATTTTCACGGCTCTGCGTTGTAAACGTCTGTGAAGCACTTGGGGGTTCAAAGTGCTCACCACATATCTAGATAAGTTCCTTGGGGGGTCTAGTTTCCAAAATGGGGTCACTTGTGGGGGGTTTCTACTGTTTAGGCACACAAGGGGCTCTGCAAACGCAACATGACGTCCGCAGACCATTCCATCAAAGTCTGCATTTCAAAAGTCACTACTTCCCTTCTGAGCCCCGACGTGTGCCCAAACAGTGGTTTACCCCCACACATGGGGTATCAGCGTACTCAGGAGAAACTGGACAACAACTTTTGGGGTCCAATTTCCTACAGCTGTGTGTACTACTCCCTTCAGAGGAGAGCACAAACAGACTCTAACCAGAGTCGAAAGAGAAGTGGGAGGCCCCGCTGCACAACTGAGCAACAAGACAAGTACATTAGAGTTTGAGAAATCGACGCCTCACAGGTCCTCAACTGGCAGCTTCATTAAATAGTACACGCAAAACGCCAGTGTCAACATCTACAGTGAAGAGGCGACTCCGGGATGCTGGCCTTCAGGGCAGAGTGGCAAAGAAAAAGCCATATCTGAGACTGGCTAATAAAAGGAAAAGATTAATATGGGCAAAAGAACACAGACATTGGACAGAGGAAGATTGGAAAAAAGTGTTATGGACAGACGAATCCAAGTTTGAGGTGTTTGGATCACATAGAAGAACATTTGTGAGAAGCAGAACAACTGAAAAGATGCTGGAAGTGTGCCTGACGCCATCAGTCAAGCATGGTGGAGGTAATGTGATAGTCTGGGGTTGCTTTGGTGCTGGTAAAGTGGGAGATTTGTACAAGGTAAAAGGGATTTTGAATAAGGAAGGCTATCACTCCATTTTGCAGCGCCATACCATACCCTGTAGACAGAGCTTGACTGGAGACAATTTCATTCTACAACAGGACAATAACCCAAAGCACACCTCCAAATTATGGGAAGAAGCCGGCAGCTGGTATTCTATCTGTAATGGAGCGGCCAGCACAGTCACCAGATCTCAGCCCCATTGAGCTGTTATGGGAGCAGCTTGACCGTATGGTGCAAAAAGTGCCCATCAATCCAAACCAACTTGTGTGAGGGGCTTCTGGAAGCATGGGGGGAAATTTCTCCAGATTACCTCAACAAATTACCTGCTAGAATGCCAAAGGTCTGCAATGCTGAAATTGCTGCAAAGGGAGCAAAGCAAAGTTTGAAGGAGAAAATTAATATTTCAAATAAAAATCTTTTTTTTTTTTAACCTTGTCAATGTCTGGACTAGATTTTCAATTCATTTGGCAACTCATTTGATTAATAAAAGTTTGAGTTATCATTGAAAACATAAAAATTGTCTGGGTGACCTTAAACTTTGGAACCGTAGTGTATGGGGGCCCTAAGCCAGAATTGTCACTGAGCTGAGGTTAGGATCCAAGAGGTAATGTTCCTCTTCACCTCGGCATGTCAGGTTTCACTTGTCGCTCTCCGCAAGGAGGAAATTTACCCCTTGGATCCCGGTCAGAGGCCTCTCACCTAGCCAAACAAGATCTCACACTTTGCAATGACGAAGGGCAATACCCCAAAACACAGCGTCTTCAAATTGAGAGTTTGGCTTTGGGTTTTATCCTAAGTCATGTGACAAGGCTCGTTAGAGAATTTTGATCTTCTTCCTCTCTGAAGAGACAATGAGCTGAGGTTAGGGAGGGATAAGGAGACTAGGTAGAACTTCAGGCCATATCCAATATTTATTTATTATGTCAAATAAATTGAAACATAAGCAACTTTTGCAATAACTTATGCTTAAAAATGCCCTATCATTTTAATTCTACAGCTCCAGCATCTCTATAATAATAGAAAACAAGAGACTCCGTATAGTCTGATCCTGCAGTCATATTCCTTTCCATGTGTTTCCAACGTTATGCTGGCATACAAAAAGGGACAGATGGATGACAGTTCGACTGCAGGATCAGACTACGCAGGGTTTGTTTGTTGTCTGTTACTATAGCGACACATAGGTCTGAGAAGCAGCTGTTGAAACGGTACAAAATGTGTAATGAAAACCTTCTGCAACATTGCTTCAATTTTAATTCTAGATGAATTTGAAACGTTGAAAAAAACAAGATTTTGAAGATGCACATAGTTTTTAAAGCATCTCTATCTGCTACTTTATATATTTTGAAGTGAGGAACCTCTGAAGTAAGAGAAACAGTCTTTTCACACTATGTCCTGCGCCTTGATCTTGAATAGCATACAAACCCTCCATGTCAATCTTTATTATTTATGTATACCAGGGCTGCCACTAGAAATTTCGGGGCCCCATACCGGTAAAATTTTCGGGGCCCCCTTGAGACTCCGCCCAAGTTCCACCCCTCGAACTCTCCACAGTTCCACTGCTCTTTCTTGGAAAAACTCCACTTCTCACCTATCACACATTAACAGTTCCCATCACCAGATCACACATATAGCTGGCAGCTTTTGGTTTGGCCAAAAGATTTTTTAAGCCACCACCATAACACGGTAGACACTTTTGGCCAGGCCATACTCTGCTGTAGCCTACTAAATATTTGTTAAAATATGCAATACAATTTAGGTATATTTTTATTTATTTTTCAATTTTTAAAATGACCAATAATATCACATACAAGGAACAAATACAACACCATGACCAGACCACATATTACCACCAGTGACCGAATAATATCACATACAAGGAACAAATACCACCGCACCATGACCAGACCACATATTACCACCACATAGTGACTGAACACAATACTAATCAGTAATAAAAAAACCCCACAATACTAATATCACCATCAGTGCCATTATACACAGGAGATCTGTACTTAGTATGCAGTGTCTGTGTACAGGTTATACAGTGATCACCGGTGACATTGTGCACATGAGCTCTGTATATAGTATACAGTGTATAGATAGCATCAGTGTATAGGTAACACACTGACTCACCAGTGACGTCTCTAGGTGAAGTCCTTCATCTTTCATCCAGCACAGACCGCCATCACTTCATCTAGCCAGGACTTGTCTCTGCAGGAAATAACACAGTTATCTCGAGCTCCGCTTGCAGAACACATTACTTAATTTTTTCCAACTTCTACATTACACCACATGAAGAAAAAAAGACGACATAGTGTCACTCTACACAGTAACAGGATCGCCCCCCCATTTAAAACAGTGTCCTCAAAAAATAAAATTAATACATCACTGCAGTAATAATATCCCTTAATTAGCCCCTATGGTAATAATAATATCCCCCATCCTGGCCCCGTTTCTCATTCCTGGCTTCAGCCATATGTTCACCCATCCTGCCCTCATGAGTATCCATCCTGTCCCATATGATCTCCCCATCCTGCCCCATCTGTCTCCATCGTATCCATCCTGTCCCATGATCCTGCATGATCTGTCTCCAACCCTGCTCCATCTGTCTCCAATCATGCCCCCATGTCTTTCATCCTGCACCATGTCTCCAATCATACCGTGTATCTCCATTCTGCCCCCTATGGCTCCAATAATGCCCCCATGTCTCCAATCATGCCCCCTGTGTCTCCATTCTGCCCCATCTGTCTCCAGTCATGCCCTGTATCTCCATTCTGCCCTGGTGTCCAGCATTCTGCCCCTGTGTCCAGCATTCTGCCCGTGTCCAGCATTCTGCCCGTGTCTCACAGCCTGCCCCTCGTGTCCAGCATTCTGTCCCTCGTGTCCAGCATTCTGTCCCTCGTGTCCCTCGTGTCCAGCTTTCTGACCGTGTCCAGCATTCTGCCCCGTGTCTCACAGCCTGCCCCTCGTGTCCAGCATTCTGCCCCCGTGTCTCACATTCTGCCCCTCGTGTCCAGCATTCTGCCCCTCATGTCCAGCATTCTGCCCCTTGTGTCCAGCATTCTGCCCCTGTGTCAAGCATTCTGCCCCGTGTCTGTCTGCCCCTCATGTCCAGCATTTTTCCCCTGTGTCCAGCATTCTGCCCCCGTGTCTCACAGTCTGCCCCTCGTATCCAGTATTCTGCCCCTCGTGTCCAGCATTCTGCCCCTGTGTCCAGCATCTCAGCCCCAGCGTGTCCAGCATCTCAGCCCCAGCGTGTCCAGCATTCTGCCCCTGTGTCCAGCATCTCTGCCCCAGTGTGTCCAGCATTCTGCCCTGGGGCCCCCGAGTTCTTACCTGGCTGTGCTCCTGCGGCGGGCGAAGCTCACTCCCTCCACGCAGGTGAAGCACGCACTCGCCGGTGGCTGACAATGACGTCAGACGCTGGCGAAGTGCACACTGCGGCTCAAGTCAGCTGCCAGCCTCCGACTGGCTGGCGGCTGTTAACTATTGACGTGCGCGCGCGGGCCCGCACGTCAATAGCGTGCCGCAGCGCCTGTAGGGGGGGCCCGGTGAGCAGATGAGACGGGGCCCGATGCGGGCCCCCTCTGCCCACCGGGCCCCATACGCCAGTCATGGCTGTAATACCCTGATGGCGGTCCTGATGTATACAGCCATATGGTACCATTAGAATAAGGGTCGTCAATATCCAGACTTCCCATATGCAGTTTTTTTTTCATCTGAACACAAAGATCTTTTCAGAAATAGTCACTAAAGTGTCAATGCACATGTGAAAACATAGGATGAGATGTAAACAACACTAATTAAAGGATCTGACGTAATGCAACATATTGTTCAGGCTTTAAAAGAATAAAAATAAATTATATGTCAAGAATTGTAGCATCTGGCGCACAAATGACCGCAAAATTCCCCAATCTGTTGTCACATATCCTATATGTTTGTTTTATAAAGAAATCACCACTAAATGAGTTAACCCTAAAGTTCTACTCAGTAACACTACACTCATAGATACAGCCTGACTTTCTGATGATGTCATATTCTACAATTCTGCTATTTAAATTAGCATTTTCCAAGTCCTTTTGATAGGTCTGCATCCTCTATTAACCCCTTCCCGACCTTTGACGCATACGCTGCGTCATGAAAGTCGGTGCCATTCCGACCCATGACGCAGCATATGCGTCATGGAAAGATCGCGTCCCTGCAGATCGGGTGAAAGGGTTAACTCCCATTTCACCCGATCTGCAGGGACAGGGGGAGTGGTAGTTTAGCCCAGGGGGGGTGGCTTCACCCCCTCGTGGCTACGATCGCTCTGATTGGCTGGTGAAAGTGAAACTGCCAATCAGAGCGATTTGTAATATTTCACCTAAAAAAAGTGGTGAAATATTACAATCCAGCCATGGCCGATGCTGCAATATCATCGGCCATGGCTGGAAACACTAATGTGCACCCACCCCACCGATCGCCCCCCCCAGCCCCCCGATCTGTGGTCCGCTCCCCTCCGTCCTGTGCTCCGCTCCCCCGTCCTCCTGTCCGCTCCCCCAGTGCTCCAATCACACCCCCGTGCTCCAATCAAACCCCCCGCACTCCGATCCCCCCCCACACAGCGATCCCCCCCCGCACAGCGATCCCCCCCGTGCTCCGATCCACCCGCCCGCACAGCGATCCCACACTCCGTGCTCCAATCCACCCCCCCGTGTTCCGATCCACCCCCCCCATGCTCCAATCCACCCCCCGTGCTCCGACGCCCCCCCGTGCCCTGATCTCCCCCCCCTTATACTTACCTGGCCTCCCGGGGTCCGTCCATCTTCTTTCCTGGGCGCCGCCATCTTCCAAAATGGCGGGTGCATGTGCAGTGCGCCTGCCGAATCTGCCGCCCGGCGGATTCGTTCCAGAGTGAATTTTGATCACTGAGATATAACCTATCTCAGTGATCAAAATAAAAAAAAAAGTAAATGACCCCCCCCTTTGTCACCCCCATAGGTAGGGACAATAAAAAAAATAAATATTTTTTTTTTCCACTAAGGTTGGGGTAAGAACTAGGGTTAGGGGTAGGGTTAGGGTTAGGGTTAGGGGTAGGGTTAGGTTAGGGGTAGGGGTAGGGTTAGGGTTAGGGGTAGGGTTAGGGGTAGGGTTAGGGGTAGGGTTAGGGTTAGGGTTCGGGATGTGCACACGTATTCTGGTCCTATGCGAATTTTTCCGCAGAGGATTTGATAAATCCGCAGTGCTAAACCGCTGGATTTACCGCGGTTTTTCTGTGCATTTCACTGCGGTTTTACAACTGCGATTTTCTATTGGAGCAGTTGTAAAACCGCTGCGGAATCCGCAGAAAGAAGTGACATGCTGCGGAATGTAAACCGCTGCGTTTCCGTGCAGTTTTTCCGCAGCATGTGTACAGCGATTTTTGTTTCCCATAGGTTTACATTGAACTGTAAGCTCATGGGAAACTGCTGCGGATCCGCAGCGTTTTCCGCAGCGTGTGCACATACCTTTAGAATTAGGCTATGTGCACACGGTGCGGATTTGGCTGCGGATTGGCCGCTGCGGATTCGCAGCAGTGTTCCATCAGGTTTACAGTACCATGTAAACATATGGAAAACCAAATCCGCTGTGCCCATGGTGCGGAAAATACCACGCGGAAACGCTGCGTTGTATTTTCCGCAGCATGTCAATTCTTTGTGCGGATTCCGCAGCGTTTTACACCTGTTCCTTAATAGGAATCCGCAGGTGAAATCCGGACAAAAAACACTGGCAATCCGCGGTAAATCCGCAGGTAAAACGCAGTGCCTTTTACCCGCGGATTTTTCAAAAATGGTGCTGAAAAATCTCATACGAATCCGCAACGTTGGCACATAGCCTTAGGGTTAGGGTTGGGTTGGAATTAGGGTTGTGGTTAGGGTTAGGGGTGTGTTGGGGTTAGGGTTGTGATTAGGGTTACGGCTACAGTTGGGATAAGGTTTAGGGGTGTGTTGGGGTTAGTGTTGGAGGTAGAATTGAGGGGTTTCCACTGTTTAGGCACATCAGGGGGTCTCCAAACGCAACATGGCGCCACCATTGATTCCAGCCAATCTTGTATTCAAAAAGTCAAATGGTGCTCCCTCACTTCCGAGCCCCGACGTGTGCCCAAACAGTGGTTTACCCCCACATATGGGGTACCAGCATACTCAGGACAAACTGCGCAACAATTACTGGGGTCCAATTTCTCCTGTTACCCTTGAGAAAATAAAAAATTGCTTGCTAAAACATCATTTTTGAGGAAAGAAAAATGATTTTTTATTTTCACGGCTCTGCGTTGTAAACGTCTGTGAAGCACTTGGGGGTTCAAAGTGCTCACCACATATCTAGATAAGTTCCTTGGGGGGTCTAGTTTCCAAAATGGGGTCACTTGTGGGGGGTTTCTACTGTTTAGGCACACAAGGGGCTCTGCAAACGCAACATGACGTCCGCAGACCATTCCATCAAAGTCTGCATTTCAAAAGTCACTACTTCCCTTCTGAGCCCCGACGTGTGCCCAAACAGTGGTTTACCCCCACACATGGGGTATCAGCGTACTCAGGAGAAACTGGACAACAACTTTTGGGGTCCAATTTCTCCTGTAACCCTTGGGAAAATAAAAAATTCTGGGCTAAAAAATTATTTTTGAGGAAAGAAAACGTATTTATTATTTTCACGGCTCTGCGTTGTAAACGTCTGTGAAGCACTTGGGGGTTCAAAGTGCTCACCACATATCTAGATAAGTTCCTTGGGGGGTCTAGTTTCCAAAATGGGGTCACTTGTGGGGGGTTTCTACTGTTTAGGCACATCAGGGGCTCTGCAAACGCAACGTGACGCCCGCAGACCATTCCATCAAAGTCTGCATTTCAAAAGTCACTACTTCCCTTCTGAGCCCCCACGTGTGCCCAAACAGTGGTTTACCCCCAAATATGGGGTATCAGCTTACTCAGGAGAAACTGGACAACAACTTTTGTGGTCCAATTTCTCCTGTAACCATTGGGAAAATAAAAAATTCTGGGCTAAAAAATTATTTTTGAGGAAAGAAAACGTATTTATTATTTTCACTGCTCTGTGTTATGAACTTCTGTGAAGCACTTGGGGGTTCAAAGTGCTCACCTCACATCTAGATAAGTTCCTTTCGGGGTCTAGTTTCCAAAATGGGGTCACTTGTGGGGGGTTTCTACTGTTTAGCCACATCAGGGGCTCTGCAAACGCAACGTGACGCCCGCAGAGCATTCCATCAAAGTCTGCTTTTCAAAACGTCACTACTTCACTTCCGAGCCCCAGCATGTGCCTAAACAGTGGTTTACCCCCACATATTGGGTATCAGCGTACTCAGGAGAAACTGGACAACAACTTTTGGGGTCAAATTTCTCCTGTTACCCTTGGGAAAATAAAAAATTGCGGGCTAAAAAATCATTTTTGAGAAAATAATTTTTTTTTTTTTTTCATGGCTCTGCGTTATAAACTTCTGTGAAGCACTTGAGGGTTCAAAGTGCTCACCACACATCTAGATTAGTTCCTTTGGGGGTCTAGTTTCCATAATGGGGTCATTTGTGGGGGATCTCCAATGTTTAGGCACACAGGGGCTCTCAAAACGCGACATGGTGTCCGCTAATGATTGGAGCTAATTTTCCATTTAAAAAGCCAAATGGCGTGCCTTCCCTTCTGAGCCCTGCCGTGCGCCCAAACAGTGGTTTACCCCCACATATGGGGTATCTGCGTACTCAGGACAAAGTGGACAACAACATTTTTGGTCCAATTTCTCCTATTACCATTGGCAAAATAGGAAATTCCAGGCTAAAAAATCATTTTTGAGAAAAGAAAAATTATTTTTTATTTTCATGGCCCTGCATTATAAACTTCTGTGAAGCACCTGGGGGTTTAAAGTGCTCAGTATGCATCTAGATAAGTTCTTTGGGGGGTCTAGTTTCCAAAATGGGGTCACTTGTGGGGGAGCTCCATTGCATAGGCACACAGGGGCTCTCCAAATGCGACATGGTGTCCGCTAACAATTGGAGCTAATTTTCCATTCAAAAAGTCAAAAGGCGCATCTTCCCTTCCGAGCCATGCCGTGTGCCGAAACAGTGGTTTACCCCCACATATGAGGTATCGGCATACTCGGGAGAAATTGCTCAACATATTTTAGGATCCATTTTATCCTATTGCCCATGTGAAAATGAAAAAATTGAGGCGAAAAGAAATTTTTTGTGAAAAAAAAGTACTTTTTCATTTTTACGGATCAATTTGTGAAGCACCTGAGGGTTTAAAGTGCTCACTAGGCATCTACATAAGTTCCTTGGGGGGTCCAGTTTCCAAAATGGGGTCACTTGTGGGGGAGCTCCAATGTTTAAGCACACAGGGTCTCTCCAAACGCGACATGGTGTCCGCTAACGATGGAGATAATTTTTCATTCAAAAAGATAAATGGCACTCCTTCCCTTCCGAGCCTTACCATGTGCCCAAACAGTGGTTTACCCCCACATGTGAGGTATCGGTGTACTCAGGAGAAATTGCCAAACAAATTTTAGGATCCATTTTATCCTGTTGTCCATGTGAAAATGAAAAAATTGAGGCTAAAAGAATTTTTTTTGTGAAAAAAAATAGTACTTTTTCATTTTTACGGATCAATTTGTGAAGCACCTGGGGGTTTAAAGGGCTCACTATGCATCTAGATAAGTTCCTTGGGGCATCTAGTTTCCAAAATGGGGTCACTTGTGGGGGAGCTCCAATTTTTAGGCACATGGGGGCTCTCCAAACTTGACATGGTGTCCGCTAAAGAGTGCAGCCAATTTTTCATTCAAAAAGTCAAATGGCGCTCCTTCCCTTCCAAGCCCTGCCGTGCACCCAAACAGTGGTTTACCCCCACATATGAGGTATCAGCGTACTCAGGACAAATTGGACAACAACTTTCGTTATTCAGTTTCTCCTTTTACCATTGGGAAAATACAAAAATTGTTGCTGAAAAATCATTTTTGTGACTAAAAAGTTAAATGTTCATTTTTTCCTTTCATGTTGCTTCTGCTGCTGTGAAGCACCTGAAGGGTTAATAATCTTCTGGAATGTGGTTTTGTGCACCTTGAGGAGTGCAGTTTTTAGAATGGTGTCACTTTTGGGTATTTTCAGCCATATAGACCCCTCAAACTGACTTCAAATGTGAGGTGGTCCCTAAAAAAATTGGTTTTGTAAATTTCGTTGTAAAAATGAGAAATCGCTGGTCAAATTTTAACCCTTATAACTTCCTAGCAAAAAAAAATTTTGTTTCCAAAATTGTGCTGATGTAAAGTAGACGTGTGGGAAATGTTATTTATTAACTATTTTGTGTCACATACCTCTCTGGTTTAACAGAATAAAAATTCAAAATGTGAAAATTGCGAAATTTTCAAAATTTTCGCCAAATTTCTGTTTTTAGCACAAATAAACACAGAATTTATTGACCTAAATTTACCACTAACATGAAGCCCAATATGTCACGAAAAAACAATCTCAGAACCGCTAGGATCCATTGAAGCGTTCCTGAGCTATTACCTCATAAAGGGACACTGGTCAGAATTGCAAAAAACGGCAAGGTCTTTAGGGTCAAAATAGGCTGGGTCATGAAGGGGTTGAAGGGAAGCTATCATCAGAAAATGGCCTATTGTTTAAATCAGGTTTTTGTGCTACATTTTTTTTTTTTTACACTTTTAGCATTTTTTTATATCACAATTTGCATAAAAAAAATAAAAAATAGAAACCTTGCAATTTTCACACTGGCCACTGTGACTATTTTACACTCATACTTCCTGTTCTTTTAGGAAATGCACATGTATATTAGCCACATTGAACAGACTCCAATATTTTGCATCATCGAGGCTTCTAATGAGCATGTGCAATTGCATTGTGAAGGGAGGGCGGAGAAGGGTCAGCTGTGACATTGCCATCATATTGTGATAGGAGGATCCTGTGTAATCAGCTGTGTATTGGTGTTACCTGTCATTGTAATCCTGCCTCTAATGATAAGGTTACTGCTGAAAACACTTCCTGAATGGTCAGGAATAGTGATGAGTGAACAAGCTCGGATAAAGTGTTATCCGAGCATGCTCGTGTGCTAACCGAGTGTCGTCGTTTTGCTCGTAAAATATGTTTGAGACCCC
Organism: Ranitomeya imitator; assembly: GCF_032444005.1. Classification (NCBI taxonomy): domain Eukaryota; kingdom Metazoa; phylum Chordata; class Amphibia; order Anura; family Dendrobatidae; genus Ranitomeya; species Ranitomeya imitator. The sequence continues at coordinate 32,038,437 of NC_091288.1, forward strand.
GTGGTTGCATGTCTCGCGGTTGTTCGACAGCCGCAACACATGCATGATTTCCCATTTGTTAGGCAATCTCTGCATGTGTTGCTGCTGTCAAACAGCCATTAGACATGCAGCAGTGGGGACTTGGACATATTTTTCAAGCACGCCGAAAACACTCGGTTAGGACACGAGCGTGCTCGGATAACACCTTATCCGAGCACGTTCGTTCATCACTAGTCAGGAAGTTAGTCTAAAAAAGAACTAGTTGTTGGTGTGAAAATTACAAGATTACTAAAAAATTTAGAAAGATCATAAACATGAAAAAAAAAAGTTGCCAAAAAATAACATTTTTATTTTATTGCAAATATGTGGACACGAAAACCTTATTTAAATAATAGGTATTTTCTGATGATACATTTCCTGCAACATTTGTCCTTTTCTTCCATTGTTATGATTAGGATGCCAAAACTACAGTGAAGATTGAAACCTGCATATGCAAAAAAGGGACGTGAAGCGAGAAAGGGCAAGAAAATGAATGTAACACTATATACTAGGTCACATTCATCAGTCATTCAGAGTACTGTATTATGAACCCACAGGCAATCTATGCTTGGCCATATAGTGGCCCCATGGCGAACTTTATTCTGTCCTTGAAAAAATCTTCATATTGGACAATAGTTTTGCAATATGGTATGCAGTAAATATATGGGTACTGTGAGAAAAAAATAATTTGCCTTATGGGCTTACAAAACTGTAAACCTTTATATTATGGATTTGCACCAAATACATTAACCTGTCAGATGGCACTGTATAATATTACTACTATTAACCAATCAGCCATAACATGGGCAGCAAGTGAACAGTCAGTTCTTGAAGATGACTTGTTGGAAACATACATAATGGACAAGCGTAAGGATCTGAGCAACGTTGAGAAGAGCCAAATCGTGATAACTTGGCAACTAGTTTGGAGCATCTCTGAAATTGTAGGTGATATGTGGTGGTCTGGGTATGCAGTTATTGGTTTTTACCAAAAGTAGTCCAAGGAAGGACAACCGGTGAACCATCGACATGGTCATGGGCATCTGAAGCTCATTGATGTGGGTCAGATCAAGGGAGGCTCAACTTTGTAACATCTTGGCGTAAGTCAGGTCATAATGTTGTGGTAGCTTGAATTGGACCTACACAATAATGGTTAATTCATGAATATCAGAAAATAAAATATCTCCAAAGGTAAGTGTAATATCGCTCCTTGAGATTTCCAGATAAATTATCTTTCTCCATATTATAAAAAGTTCTTAATAATACTTCATATTATTAGATGTAGACACTGTTCTATTCCGACATTTGGGAATGTTTGTACAGGGCGACAATCTGCTATACCACAATGACTGGCAAAATGGAAAAAGTAAAGTCACTGACACAATTGTGTTTGATGTAAAGCAGAATGACCACTGATTCCCAAGAATTCAGAATGAAATGTGTCCAGAGCGTAGATAGATAAACTTCTGTCTCTAAGGCTGTTTTGAACATTGCCTACGATCTATGACCAGAGTGCCTCAAAATATCCATGAAAAACAGTTTTTGTGGAGGCTTGGAGATCTGCAGTTATGGAGTCAGCAGGGCGTTATTGACTTTTCTGCTCTTTTCGCCTAAGAACTCGGTGACACCGCTCTGTAGCTTCTCGAGGTCTCCACTTCATGGTTGAGTTGCTTGGGTTACTTCCGCTTCCAAATAAAAGCACTAACAGGTGATGGTGAATATTTTGGAGGGTCGTGAACTGACTTGTTACACCGGTGGCTCCTATTACAAGACTGTGCTGGTATCAGTGAGCGCGGTCCTGAGTTTAGAACCAGCCATTCTTGCCGAGGGGCATAAAAGTCACCAAAGCTCTGCTGACTCCATAACTGAAGAGCTCCAAAACTCCTCCAATATTAACACGAACCCAACAAAATATGCGCCGGGAGCTTCAGGACATAAGTTTCCATGGCGGAGTAAGCTGCATGCAAGTCTTATATCATCAAGCACAATGCCAAGCGTCGGATGAAGCGGTGTAAAACAGCCACCAATGGACTCTGGAGCTTCTCTATCTGGCAGACTGATCAATGAGTCTGGATTTGGTAAATGCCAGAGAACATTTGCTGCCTGACTGCATTGTGCCAACTATTAAGTTTGGTGGAGCAGGGATAATGCAAAGGGCTTGCTTTTAGGGGTTGGCCTTGGCTCCTAAGTTCCAGTAAAGGGAAATCTTAATACTTAATACATCAGATATTTTGGACAATTGTAACTTCTAGCGTTGAGGAAACAGTTTGGTGAAGGACCTTTTCTGTTTTCCATGAATGTGCCGCAATGCACAAAGGAAAATCCATAAAGACATGAATATTTGAGTATGGGTAGAAGAACTTGTCCGTCCGCACAAAGCCCGGACCCTAACCCCATTTCACACCATTGGGTTCAACTACAACGGAGATTGTGAGCCCGGCCTCTCATCCAACATCAGTGTCTGACCTCATAAACATTGTTCTAGAAAAACCTTCCCAGGAGTCTGGAGAATGTATAATAGTATGACATAAAAGCTCCTGTACTTGTAATATGCAGGTGTCCCTATATTCTTTTCCATTACCGTAGCTACCGGGGGGGCAGAAGGTGCGGTTGCCCTGGGATCCAGGCTTGAAGGTAACATAGCTCCGGGTGAGCTCCTCTAGCTCTATCGGTGTGCACTCGGGCAGACTAACGTGCGGTCATAGCACAGACGCACGCACAGGACGTCAGAGTCACTGCACTGCGCGATGAAGTCACCGCAGCTGGACATTGATGTGTGTCGATGCCTTGGCCATTCTGTAGACCGCAGGTTTAAAGCTACCTCAATCTGCACATTTGCCATGGAGCCATTTTCCCTAAAATTGCCAGAAGATCAATCTGCACATGCGCAGTTACAGGCACCATTTTTTCCATATATAGATTTTTTACTATATATAGCAAATGTTATTGGATATATAACCATATGCAAACATATCTGTACATGGAGTAATAGGATACATAGATAGACAGATAGATAGATAGATAGATAGATAGATAGATAGATAGATAGATAGATAAAGAGCGATAGATAGAGAGATAGATAGATAGATAGATAGATAGATAGATAAAGAGAGAGAGAGATAGATAAAGAGAGAGAGAGATAGATAAAGAGAGATAGAGAGAGATAGATAGATAGATGATAGATAGATAGATAGATAGATAGATAAGATATAGATAGATAGATATGAGATAGATGATATATATATAGATGAGATAAATAGATAATAGATAGATACGAGATAGATAATAGATGAGAAATAGATATGATATAGATATGAGAGATAGATATAAAATAGATAGATGATAGACAGATGGATATATAGTAGATGGATAGATTGATATCAAATAGATACATGAACTCATATACAATGCACATATAGACATATACACACACACACACACACTGTATATATATAATATTTTTCACATCATTCTGTGAGGCACAGAAGACAGATATTACAGAACATAAGCATCAAATACAGCGAAATGGAGAAAACAGATCTAATCAACCTGAACCACATAATCCTTGTTTTCCATTTAAACACAATTCTCAGAAATATCAGCCGTGACTTAGCCCATAATATCTGAAGATAAATTATGAACGCTACCCGCAAAGCTGATACTCTTGAAAACCTTGTAATATACAATTTTCTCACTTGCCATTTACAAAAAAAAAAGAAAAAAAAGCTGAACGAGGCAAAAGACAAAGTACGACGCCAACGGACTGCACAAAGGTTCTTCAACTGCATCTCAGACACTTTCTTCTTTATCCCTGTGTTTTTTTTCTCCCCTTTTTCCCTTCCGCTAGAGATTAATGTGTCATGGTGACCTTTACATGTTACTTCTTCAAAGAGCCTTTATCATTTGGCGCAGCATTTAGTCAAAATTAAATATTTAAAATTAGAGCCGTCCTATGTTGCCAACACAGCTAAAATGAAAAGACCTCTCCGGTTGCAGCAGTGACCAGACTTTAAATGCAGGTAGATCAATATAAAGAGAGAAAAAAAAAAAAATGGATGGGGGAAAAAAAAAGGGCCGTGGGCATGTGTGAGCGGAATGGCTGATAATAGCTTGCAAATCACTATGTGCTCGCTGTAAGCAGCTGTTCTTAAATTATGAATATGCAACCAATTCATGTAAAGAGCCAACTCCCAGTCCTATCTCCCCATACTGGTCCCAGTGGCTTTTGTTTGTTCAATGCGTTATCTTGGTTAAAGATACGAATAGTCAGAAGCTAAAGAACAAACAGGAGTAGAGTATTGGCATTTCGTGCGCAAGGCCCATTATCACAGCGGGGATTGTCAATCACTGGAACATCTCAGGCAATGACAATGATCTTCTAGACTAAAAAAAAAATTCTAAAATCTCCGCAGTAGACTTACAGCCTCTGCTGCCAACCTAATGCTTTTCCGCTACAGCCAATGAGATTCTGTCAGCCCTGACCCGCTGAAAGACTTGCATGGAGCTTCAAACATTTAAAAACATCAATCATAAAAACAAAGACAGGACATTGAATTATACAGTATTAACCTCCAGGGTTTGCATACAAAGACCTTAGATTTATTTATGTCCCAGTGCGTTAAGAGCTTCAGTACACCGTTCTTTACACCAAACCGGCTGCCAATTTGATGAACCTCTCTGCCCTCAGCAGGAGTGCAGCGTCTTTGATTAATGAGTGCATGCTGGTGGAAAAGTGTAAGGACGCAAAACAAGAAGGGGGGGCACAATTATTTCTCTCCGCATTCATTGGGCCAATGCAATAATCTCAATCTTTGCTTTTAAAATAATTTTCGCTATTTAAATAAAGGGGTTGCGGGGTGAACGGCTTAACCCATCATTGCCCAAATTTACCTTCATTTACTCCAGGGAGCCTATGGTCTTGACACCTCATTAAATATGGTCTGTGCAAGAGAATGCACAATGAAGGCCTTAAAATGAGGGAACAAAATCAAACACATAATATCCAATGTACTAATGAACAGTGAGATCACGTGAAAAATTTTAAAACTCAACCACCGGTCACATCCAAACTTTACAAGACTATGATAAAAAAAGATGTCAGCAAACTCACTCGCTATGGGGTTTATATCTTTATTTAATTCATTGTGCTCGGTGGTGCGGGGGCTCCGCCGACATTTTGTGAAAGCCCAGAGCCCTGCTGCGATGCGATGGTCTACTGGAAAGCCCATCCCAAGGCTGGTGCTGCAGGATTGGCAGTGCTCGGTGGTGCGGGGACTCCGGCGACATTTTGCGAAAGCCCGGAGCCCTGCTGCGATGCGATGGTCTACTGGAAATCCCATCACAAGACTGGTGCTGCCGGTTTGGCAGTGCTCGATGGTGTGGGGACTCCGGCGACATTTTGTGAAAGCCCGGAGCCCTGCTGCGATGCGATGGTCTACTGGAAATCCCATCCCAAGGCTGGTGCTGCAGGTTTGGCAGTGCTTGGTGGTGTGGGGACTCCGGCGACATTTTGTGAAAGCCCGGAGCCCTGCTGCGATGCGATGGTCTACTGGAAATCCCATCCCAAGACTGGTGCTGCAGGTTTGGCAGTGCTCGGTGGTGTGGGGACTCCGGCGACATTTTGTGAAAGCCCGGAGCCCTGCTGCGATGCGATGGTCTACTGGAAATCCCATCCCAAGGCTGGTGCTGCAGGTTTGGCAGTGCTCGGTGGTGTGGGGACTCCGGCGACATTTTGTGAAAGCCCGGAGCCCTGCTGCGATGCGATGGTCTACTGGAAATCCCATCCCAAGGCTGGTGCTGCAGGTTTGGCAGTGCTCGGTGGTGTGGGGACTCCGGCGACATTTTGTGAAAGCCCGGAGCCCTGCTGCGATGTGATGGTCTACTGGAAATCCCATCCCAAGACTGGTGCTGCAGGTTTGGCAGTGCTCGGTAGTGTGGGGACTCCGGCGACATTTTGTGAAAGCCCGGAGCCCTGCTGCGATGCGATGGTCTACTGGAAATCCCATCCCAAGGCTGGTGCTGCAGGTTTGGCAGTGCTCGGTGGTGCGGGGACTCCGGCGACATTTTGTGAAAGCCCGCCCGGAGCCCCTGCACATCCATTGCTACGATGCGGTAGTCTCCTGGAAATCCCATCCCAAGGCTGGTGCTGCAGATTTGGCGCTGCTCCGTGGTGAGGGGGCTCCGTCGACATTTTGTGAAAGCCCAGAGCCCTTCACTTCCATTGCCTCGATGCTGTGGCCTCTGGGAAAATGGCTGCTGGATGGTGGCGGCGCATGCGTAGATTGAGATCTCAGCAACGAGATCTTGTCTCCCGAGATCTCGGGACGAGATCTCGTTGCAGAGATCTCAATCTGCGCATGCGCCGCCCCTGTCTAGTGACCATTTTCCCAGAGGCCACAACATCAAGGCATTGGAAGTGTTGGGCTCCGGGCTTTCACAAAATGTCGACGGAGCCCCCTCACCAACAAACACCGCAGAACCTGTTGAACCTGCTGCATCGGGATGGGAGTGAGATCATCGCCCTGCAGCATCGGACCACCAGAAGAATCGCCCGACTCCTGCTGCCACCTCACTAATTGTAAGTACCGGTACATTCCAATCAGAAGACGCACCCCCGTTTTTCCCCCAAAAAATTAGGGAAAATAGTGCATCTTATACTTTGAAAAATATAGTAACTAAAAAAAAAGACTGGCAACAGAAAATCCATTGTTCACATTCACATATGATCCAGAGGAGCCCCCCAACCGCCTCCACACAAAGATCTATTTATATATAATCTTTATAAAATATTTGGAGCGCTCACAATGGTAAAACTAAAGACTCCTTCCCTTCTGATCTGACCTGGTATAATGCACCTCTCACACTATATTTAGACTTAAGATAAAAATTATATTTCAGGATTAGTCATAAAGTTCTGCCTTCCAGACTCTGGTGACAGTATTCTTCTACAGTGGGTGTCAGCAATTTTATGAACGATGCATAAAGCTAAATGGAAGTCTCATACAATAAAAGTGGACTTTTTCCCAATGTCCACAACAATTTGGAATGAACGTGTAGTTTCTTCAACGAGCAAAACAAAAACATCAACTTGTAGATACAAATTATTTAGTTGTCTTGAAACCTGGGTGACAAAATATTGATGACCTATCCTTACAATAAGTCATCAATGGTGGGAAAATGGAGGAAATAAAAAGTAAAAGTAGCTAGGACGCTGTAGAAGCGCGGTCTGATTATCGGAAATTGGGTAGGAAGTTAGAATAGAGAAGTTTGTAGAAATTGTTTATACTGTTTGTATTGAACTTTGCATTGCCATAGCTGGCGCACAGCTTGTGTGACACGCTCCAGCTATCTGTGTTTGTATCTGTTATTGCTATTATCATTTCAGTATCTGTTAATCTTATTTTCCAATATATAATTCTCAATCTTTCAATAAAACCGGCGGTTTTTTTTCTCCCTCCTCGTCTACTATACCGAATTTATATGTTTCTATCACTGATACAATTCAGAATGCAGGTTGCCAATTTTGATTACGGTATATAGAGAGAGGATGAAGGACCCTTATGTTCTTCACTCTGTTGCAACCTGGCTCCTCCTTTTGAACGAGCCAATTCAAGACTTCTTGGGCACAGAACAAAGCACAAACAGGTCATCCCAAGATTCTTAGGCTGGGTTCACATTGCATTAATGGCAATGCGCTGATGGCATCCGTTACATAGCGGCACTAACGCTATGTAACGGATGCGTTAGCGCACCCATTAACTGCCATTATGTAGCGCATTGCTAATGCATGTCATAATCGGCATGCGTTAGCGATGTGCCATCATTCTGTAACGGACCCTCGGACGCAGTCTGCAGCGTTTTCGGGTCCGTCCCCGCTAGCACAGATAGAGCATCTGCGCTAGCACGATCGTATAAACGCGATCTTTTTCGGCACTTGCGTTAACGCAGTCCGTTTAACGTATGCGTTGAACGGACTGCACTAACGCAATGTGAACCTAGCCTTATTTTGGTGACCACTTCTTTTCAACTTTTGCTAGGCCTTCTAGACATTTGCTAATGTTTAGCAATAGGTGGGAGACCTTTCTGTATCTGAAGAAGCTTTGTGACAGACCCCTTCCTACTGCACTTTTTTGCACTTGTCGAAGAAAGCATGTTATTGGGCCTTCAATATAAAACTCTGTCATAAGAAAATATATTTTCTATAAAATGTCCACTGTAAACAGAGTTGAGCAAAAATATTAACACGATCCTGGTCCAGAGGCCAAGTCAGTAGTCTGTAGCCATTGGACAAAAGTACTGCGAACCTCTTGCTATCCTAGTACCGCTACTGATTAGTAGGCGCCTGTAACATCATGCACTTGTCATGCTGATATCATATTGATATCACGGGGTCCACTAATGAAAATGAATGCCATGAGTAGCAGGAAGTTTGTAGGTCTCTGGTCCAGAGGCCATGGACTACCAACGTGGCCGCTGGACTAGAGTCCTGTAAATCTGTTTTCTCAACCCTAACTACAACCAAATATTATTGTTGTTTTTTTTATCCTTCATAGTTGAAGTTATACATTTCCTACCGATGAAAAGTCAAAAAATAAATTGCTTACATTTTTTGCACTGCTGTTATTATTTTTGCCATCTTGATTCCTCTTCTGAAATGAAATGAATGTCAGTAGAATTGCGCCTCGAGTTAAATACAATATTGATCCCAAGATATCCACAGACCTTTCGAAATCAATAAGAGACCTGCAGACCTTCATTCATCGAGAAGTTTGATCTTAATAATCATAATGTACATGGAGAGGCTGAACAGGACAAAGAAGCCCATGATGGAAAGAACACATAGAAAAACCTTCTCCAGTTCAATTATTCAATACCAAAAGCTTCGTGAGAGCTGCATGATGGCAATGACTACATTAAAAAGTAAACCCATGCAAAATGTATCACTGCATTTATACCATGTTATTGTAGATTTGCTTACTTGGGCGGCAGGCTTATATGCATCGGATGCTCATGAGATCGACACCGTAGAGAATAACACCCTTTCATAAAAACAAATTAGAGCTTGTCACAGCCTTTCCCACTAAAGCTGAACCCACTGATGTTAGGACTGTTGGACCATCTAGTGTGTATCGGGGCTTTATGACTCTCCAAAGACCAATTATATCAAAGAAGGATCCGGCATTTTAAATTTTAAACTTCTGATTCTTTTGTATGTTTTTTTCCAGATGATAAGCTGCTGCCGAGAATGCAAGAATGTATGTGAATGGGTGGGCTCCCGGGAGGTCAAGAGAGATGTTAACATATTGTATACAGTCTCATACAGGATCTATCAGCTTCCTGGACAATCCTATGTAAGGGTCTGCAAAGATAAACTAGCACTGCAGCCCAACTGTGAAGGAAAGTGGATTCAGAGGCCATAAAGTGATGACTTATCATATAGATGGGAATACCCATTGGAGGATTGAATCAACACGGTATGGTGGACCGGAAAAAAATATGGTGTAGAAAGGTGGACATTTGCTTTAACAGTGAAGGAAAATCATATTGTTCAGATTAAGGGATTTTATTACATAAATAGAGGGATAGATTGAAATCTCAAAGGGAGCGACTGCAACCGGGCCCGTGCGGGAAGGGGGACCGGCAACACCAATTTCACCTGGATGTGTTTCCTCGGATGCACATTTAGTTGAAATGTAGAGACCCACCGGCTCCCTGCGCTGCAATCAGGGCTGTGGAGTCGGTGTCCATTTTGATGGAGTCGGAATAAAATGGACCGACTCTGACTCCTAAAATATATAATAAATTGGGTACGGTAGCACTATGTAGGATGTGCTGTAAATTTTTTCATGAGAATTTGAGAAAGTTATGAAATGTCCCTTAAATGTCTTTTCTATTCCTGATCTAAGGATTTCAGCTTTTAGTTGAGATGAATCTGTGCTGCACTTTATGTACATGCTCAGAAGTGACCAAGGCTGTGGAGTAGGAGTCGTGGAGACGGGAGTCAGGGAAATTAAGCAGTTCAAGTCGGAGGTTTGGCTTACTGACTCCACAGCCTTGGCTGCAATACACGCTGCTGGTCAATCAGAAGCTGGCAGCTGACACTGGTTTGCTAGCGACGAACATCGCGTGGCAGGGAAGTCATGAGCTGCTTGTGCCAGCACTCCAAAGTCAGCTGCCGACTCCTGCACCGGCTACAGAGGAGGTCGACAAATGTTGTGGGAGTGGAGGAAGGTAACATAGTTATTAAGGTTGAAGGAAAACTTAAGTCCATCTAGTTCAACCCATAGCCTAACCTAACATGCCCTAACATGTTGATCCAGAGGAAGGCAAAAAAAACCCATGTGGCAAATAGTAAGCTCCACATTGGGGAAAGAAATTCCTTCCCGACTCCACATACGGCAATCAGACTAGTTCCCTGGATCAACACCCTATCAAGGAATCTAGTATATATACCCTGTAACATTATACTTTTCAAGAAAGGTATCCAGTCCCCTCTTAAATTTAAGCAATGAATCACTCATTACAACATCATACGGCAGAGAGTTCCATAGTCTCACTGCTCTTACAGTAAAGAATCCGCGTCTGTTATTATGCGTAAACCTTTTTTCCTCCAAACGCAGAGGATGCCCCCTTGTCCCTGTCTCAGGTCTATGATTAAAAAGATCATCAGAAAGGTCTTTGTACTGTCCCCTCATATATTTATACATTAAAATAAGATCACCCCTTAGTCTTCGTTTTTCCAAACTAAATAGCCCCAAGTGTAATAACCTATCTTGGTATTGCAGACCCCCCAGTCCTCTAATAACCTTGGTTGCTCTTCTCTGCACCTGCTCCAGTTCAGCTATGTCTTTCTTATACACCGGAGACCAGAACTGTGCACAGTATTCTAAGTGTGGTTGAGCTAGTGACTTGTATAGAGGTAAAATTATGTTCTCCTCATGAGCATCTATGCCTCTTTTAATGCATCCCATTATTTTATTTGCCTTTGTAGCAGCTGCCTGACACTGGCCACTGAATATGAGTTTGTCATCCACCCATACACCCAGGTCTTTTTCATTGACGGTTTTGCCCAGAGTTTTAGAATTAAGCACATAATTATACATCTTATTACTTCTACCCAAGTGCATGACCTTACATTTATCCCCATTAAAGCCCATTTGCCATTTATCAGCCCAAGCTTCTAGTTTACATAAATAATCCTGTAATATAAAATTGTCCTCCTCTGTATTGATTACCCTGCAGAGTTTAGTGTCATCTGCAAATATTGAAATTCTACTCTGTATGCCCCCTACAAGGTCATTAATAAGTATGTTAAAAAGAAGAGGGCCCAATACTGACCCCTGCGGTACCCCACTGCTAACCGCGACCCAGTCCGAGTGTGCTCCATTAATAACCACCCTTTGTTTCCTATCCCTGAGCCAGCTCTTAACCCACTTGCACATATTTTCCCCTATCCCCATTATTCTCATTTTATGTATCAACCTTTTGTGTGGCACCGTAACAAAGAGTAATCATTTGTTTATTTTTAAATGTGCTGGAAATAAAGGTAGGGTCCCAGGATTGGGGCATTGTACCAGAAGGGGAAGGGAACATTATACCAGGATGGGAGACATTATACCAGGATGGATGACATTATACCAGGATGGGAGATATTACACCAGGATGGGAGACATTATACCAAAATGAGAACATTATATCAGGATGGGGGACATTATACCAGGATGGGCACATTATGCCAAGATGGGGCCATTATACCAAGAAGGGGCCCATGAAGGGGGAGATTATTACAAGAGTAGCCAGAATGGGAGATATTATTACATGGGAGGTGAACATGTATGTCTTTATAGGATCTAGAATGCAACAAGGGCCCGTATATCTGACCAACATGTAGGTGTGGGCCCAGATCCACATTTTGCACTGGAGTCTATCGATCTCTAATTACGTCACTGGATAGACACAGAGTATATATAGATATCAAATAGATACATAGGCGGACTAGGGAGATGAGAAGATAAAGAGAGAAACTGTGAAAGCGAAGATGTGGTTAGAAAAGCCTTTTACCTTGAGCGAGACAGCTGTACTGATACATTTGTTATTGATTATTTCTCTGTCACTACATCTGGCAGTCTTTTTCTGGAATCTTGTTTCAGCAGTAAAACAAGCAAGAGGCACACAAGTAATTAATGGGGAATTCTCATGCAAGCACTTTCTCATCCAAAACATGGCAACATAAATAATAAAACTGTACATAAAATGTAAACTACTTAAAGGGCAGGCACACTTCTTAATTTGATGGAAAGGATTTATCTTAATAAGGAAAACACAGTCTGACGTCTTCAGCTGATTTCTTCGTTTTCTCCTATGCTTTACCCGTAGTTGACATTCTTGGTCACTCACACAAACCTCAGTTTATAAATTCTTTCCGCTTCTATATTTTGCAACAAATTAGGTCAGCATGCCAGCACTGCACAAAAAGACTCATTTACAGATGTTCTAAATTACAAACATAATTATAAAAGGGAAAAAAAATGCCATCTACAATAATTGCAATCTGGAGTGCACAGGACGTTCATATTTACTATAGCCAGTTGCTACAAATTGATCTAACGTAAATGGAGCCAGTCACATTCAATCCTTGTCATCTTGATCAATTACTAATTGTGTTGGGCAGCACGGTGGCGCAGTGGTTAGCACAGCAGCCTTGCAGCGCTGGGGTCCTGGGTTCTAATCCCACCCAGGACAACATCTGCAAAGAGTTTGTATGTTCTCTCCGTGTTTGCGTGGGTTTCCTCCCACATTCCAAAGACATACTGATAGGAATTCTAGATTGTGAGCCCAATCGGGGACAGTGATGATAATGTGTGCAAAACTGTAAAGCGCTGCGGAATATGTTAGCGCTATATAAAAATAAAGATTATTGTGGCCTAGTTTTCATTTTTATATGTTTCTCAGGTTATAGACTCAGCGTTATTTTTATATCTGTCACACATATAGAAGGTGTATCACCATGTCAAACGTTGAGCAGACACAGCAACAGAGGCTCTTGGTCTGATCAGCTTCTTCTCTATTGCCCTGCTACTCAGTACAGACAGCCAAAATCTTGTTTTAGAGCTTTGTGGAAATATTAAAAGCGGTTAGGAAGCGCAAGTGGCTATGGCCTGAGTGACATACTCTTTTGTGAGATTATATGAAGGTGCGTCCAAAAAACTACATGGATTACAAATTCAGATACAGAAGCTTAATGTGGTTCTTCCATCTTGTTAAAATTAGTAAAATTGCAATGTGCTTGTAAAAACAAGCCACTTTGCAATTTACTTCTTATTAAAAATCATCTAATGTTCTCAACTGTGTTTAATTGTTTACTGATTGTTGTCCTAATTGTTTACTGACTGTTATCCTAGATTACTGGCCACCTTTGCAGACTCATTTTTGGCTCATTTTCTAGGCACGTAAGGAAGCACTTACAAGCTCTTTGCTATAGTGACACTAGTCATTACTCACGGACAAGCCATGAGGCAGGGTAGTCAAATGTTTTGGGGTCAGATACCAAGAGAGCACTTTGTAAACTAAAGGGGAAAGACAAAGGATTAGTCAGGTCACAGTCCGAGGTCAAAATACCAGGAAGATAACGGATCAAAGTAAAGGGGCTAGGCAAACTGATGATCAGAGCAAGGTTGAAGGTCAGGCAGCAATAGAGCAACAAACAGAGAACTGAAAAACAAGGCAAACTTGAACCACCGAGCAAATGTTATGACTGGCAGAGATCTGGTACTGACAGCTTAGCTAAGAAGCTGGCTAATCACTTAGAACAGGGAACACCTGGAGGAAGCTCAGCACCTCCCAATCTCAGATTGGATGGCTGAGCTGTCTTTCAAAATACTGACAGCTCAGCATGCCCCTGCACTAGATTGGACAACTGAGCTGTCATGCACCAAAATGACAGCTCAGTACAACCCTGATTCCATAGGGCAGCAAAACTGTCACTGCACTGCATCCAAGACACACTGAGCAGAGTATTCATGACTTGCAAGTGCTTCTCTGAAGTTGGTCGCATTTCTAAATCCATCCAGTTTCCGTGCCCTGTGCTTTTCTGATGCTGTGGCAACATGGCACGGTGCACACTTTGAGCCAGTAGCTCAAACCTATCACTGGTCCAAACTGTCAATTATCATGAGTGCACTGAGTGCTGGCAAGCACTCTTGAAGATTAGACAACCCTAATAAGAAGTAAAACACACCATCAATTCTGTAAAATTTCTGAGAATGAGAAAATGTGTAAAATTGACTCATCATAATCCGATGGGAGGCCGTCTCTCTCCTTTTGCCCTCTGACCCATTGAAGCACATACTCAACATCACCCCTGAAGTTGCCCTGTGATATGTCATATCAAGACGTTACCAACAGATCCTTTAAGCTCTGAAAGTTACAAGGAGGGGCTTTGCTTGGATTGGACTTGTTTTTCATCATAAAGATGCTCAAGATCTGAATAATATGGAGTCCAAACCATCATCCTGACCACTTTGTCATGTTCCTCAATCCATTCCTGATCTATTTTAGAAGATGCATTGAGAGGCATTATCTTGTTGAAAGAGCCCAATGCTATATGGGAATACCGCTGCATGAATGGTGGGTACTTGGTTGTTACGATGTTTAGATAGGTGGTACATGTCAAAGTATGATGTTCAAGCCATTACAATGTCTCCTCCAATTGGTCTTTTCCCAGTAGCACATTTTGGTATCAAAGTGTACACAACATGTAAAACAAGACATGAGTCATCAGCCCTAGAAAATTCTTTCCAATTCCAATGGTCACTGTAGTTTTCGTGCATGGACAGTGTAACCTCCACACATAGCAATCTGCGATGCCGTATATGTTCTGACATCTTTCTATCATAACCAGCAGTATCTTCTGACTTGAAATGGCTCTTCTGTGGGATAGGACCAGACGGACTAGTCTTTACTACTCTATACATGTAGTAATGTGTCTTGGGCACATGTGGATCTCATGCCGATCTACTGAGTGTCCTTCCTTGGACCACGTTTGGTAGGAACTAACCAAGAACTTGGTGTTTTGGAGAACAGCCATCTAGCCATCTGGTATTGTTAAAATATATCCTTTATGTTCAATAAGATTCACTTGGTTTAAATGTCTTTGGCTGATCTGTGTATTATTAAAACTAGGAGGCTCTGTGTTCAGTTTTAGTGACTGAACCAATTTTTTGAGCCACGAGGGGCTTCAGAATCAAATGTCAGCCAAAATATTGATTTCATTTCAGCTTTCCCATATAACTGATCTAACAGTATGATGGGAGTCCAACTATTGGAGACATTATACTGCCTACACCCAGTGGCGTAGGGGGATCCAATTGCTCCTCTGACATATATGAGGACATATTACATATCAACGTTTGGGGAAACTTTTGGTAAGTTGGTAAGCTTAAAAAAAAAAGAACATATGCAATCTATAATTCTATGTTTTTTAGCCAGGGTGAGACAAACAACTTATCATTGGAAAACTTCCCAGTTACAAGACTATTGTCCAACTTTAAGAGGGGCATTGAGTCCTAAAAAACTAGACAGCCAGTCAACCAGTGTTTTGGAAGATAAAAGAAGGAATTGCTTGGATATCAATTCCCCAAAAGAAAATTTTCAAGGTTGCACTTGGACTTTAAAAGGTTTTCCAGGCCAGGCATGTTTTTCTGCAGTCAATGTGACTGCAGCTTGCCGATTCCATGCATTGTGAACACTGTCAGGATCACCGAGTCACATGCCAACTAGTCGTTCCTGCTTGTCTAAATGTAACATTTAAAGAATCCTGAAAGTTTGCAATTTGCCGCAGTGGAGCTGAGGTTCACAAGCTTGACATTGCTCCATTCAGGAATTAGCCGGGTCATTTCTCGCCGAGAAATCCTGGGTTCTAGAACCTTGTTCTTGAAATCGCTGGAAGTCCCAGCTGTTAGACCCCTAGCAATCAATAACTTTTGCCCAACACTGTGTATCAGGGATAACTTACTATTTTGGCAATAACCCTTTTTTTCAGTCAATTAATGTGAGCCTTTGCATAGATATTGGCCCTTTGCTACCACTTTCTTAGCTGTGTTGCTTCACATTTATTTTAGTTAAATCTAGACGAATTTGTTTTCCACTGTGCAATAAAAGTGAAGAATTTGCTGCGTCCATGAATATACATGCAGCAATAGCCCGCGCCGTCTGCCTCTCCCGTAATAAAGAGATTTGCAGATTTCTAAGCCATTTAACAAACAAAACACCATTTCGGCCCAGTTGTGTGCCAAATTACTTGGAAACAACAGCACTTACTGAAAATGTACTTTTATGCATTGATCCCACCTACCCTCGCTGACTTCAGCAAAACACCAGGAAAGTCAAATTACTTACAAAGCAGCAATTCTGGAGAGGTCGCTTCTACAAAACTTGACTCATTTGTCTGGAGCTGAAAATATTGCTTATAATGATTTGCTTTGAATAGATCCACAGGACTGAAAAAGAAATGACGCCAAGGTTTGATGTGTATCAATAGCCTAGAAAACCTAAAAGAAGCTAGAAAAATAATTTGCTTCCTATATTCTATGAATGAACCACCCGGAGTGAAGGTTGTATTATTTCGATAAAGAGCTCCAAATCGCCAGCACATAAGCCCCATTCATCATTTATGGGTTTTTTTAAGTTCTTTTTTTTTTTCTTTTTTGTCTTATGGTATTTGTCACCAGTTTTTGTGCCAAATTCTTCAAAATGATGCACAAGAGCAACAAGTTTTGCACAAATTAGGCTACGTTCACATTTGCGTTGTGCGGCGCTGCGTCGGCAACGCAACGCACAACGCAAATATGAACGCATGCACAAACGCTGCGTTTTACGATGCATGCGGCGCTTTTTGCATGGTTTTGGGCGCAGGAAAAACTGCATCATGCTGCGTTCCCTGCGCCCTGACGCACGCGCTGCAGCGACGCATGCGTCGCAAAACGCAAATGCAACGCATGTCAATGCGCCCTTATGTTAAATATAGGGGTGCATGACGCGTGCATCGCCGCGGCTGCGCCCGACGCAGCCGGGAGCGGCGCAAATGTGAACGCAGCCTTACAAAATCTTTTTATATATTTGTCTTTCAACTTTCTGTTCTAAAAAGGTGCAAAAATGGTTAATATTCAGCAAAACAAAATTTTCACCAAAATTCATAGTGTACCAAAAAAAATAAAATAAAATAAAATCACTCCAGGGGTACAGGACAGGTATATATTTGTGAAAAGATTTTGCTACTTTTTAAAAATTTGCATTTGCTGAATCAGTCGGGAAAAAAAATGGAAAAGCCAAAAAATTAACAACAAAAGACAATTAAAAAAAAGGAACAAATCCTTTGAATAATTTTGTTGTAAATCAAAAAGTCACTAATGGAGAGTTATTCACATAAAAAATGGCCAAAATGCGAAGATGAATCAGGTCCGTTCAGTAAAATAACACTTCCTGCAGTCACCACTAGAGGGAGGGTAGGACTTTGCTGGATAATGTTTTACTATTGAGTTCACTGTATAAAGAGTATACAGTTTGCTCATAAGCTCCCTCTAGTGGTGGCAGCTTTGCAAGAACTGCAGAATTTCTAACAAATATCGAAAATACAAAAAAAAAAAAAAGGTAAAATTATTTGACGTCTTGTTTTTCATTACTTTTTACATCATAATATTCACTCAGCAAATCTCACTCAGATATACAGTATATAATCTACGTTGAAAGAGGAAGCAGTGAGACAGGGCAATGTGGGGCCTTGAAGGAACGGTGAAACAGTCCGAATTTTGTAACAGGGCTATGTCACTAAGTAATTATACAGATGTGGTTTTCAATACAACAAATCCTAAGATGAGTGACACATGATCATAGAATGTTAGAGTTGGAACGGATCTCAAGGATCATCGTGTTCAACCCCCTGATCAATGCAGGATTCACTAAACCATCTCAGACAGATGTCTGTCCAGACTCTGTTTGAAGACTTCCATTGAAGGAGAACTCACCACCTCTCATGTCAGCCTCTTCCACTCATTGGTCGCCCTCACTGCCAAAAAGTTTTTTCTAATATCTAATCTGTATCTTCTCCCATTCAGTTTCACTCCATTGTTTCTCATGTTTCCATGCGCAAATGAGAATAATGATGAGCCCTCTACACCAGGGGTGTCAAACTGCATTCCTCGAGGGCTGCAAACAGGTCATGTTTTCAGGATTTCCTTGTACTGCACAGGTGATAATTTAATCACCTGCACAAATAATGAGTTGGTGATTAAATTATCACCTGTGCAGTACAAGGAAATCCTGAAAACATGACCTGTTTGCAGCCCTCGAGGAATGCAGTTTGACACCCCTGCTCTACACTGTGACAGTCCTTCAGATATTTATAGACAGCTATTAAGTCTCCTCTTAGCCTTCTTTTTTGCAAGCTAACCCTTCCCAGATCATTTAACCGTTCCTCGTAGGACATACTTTGCAGATAAGAAGCTTTGAATAAAAACATGATTTTGCAATACTCTACCAGGAGACGTTTCTGCTATATGTGCCTACATGTGGCCACCTAGTGGTTGTGATGACAATTACATCCCGTCAAAGTTTTTTTTCTTTAGCGTGTCACATCTGTATTAGGTTTCTAGTCTGCAATAGTGACAAAAAAAATATTGGTCCATGTAGATGATATAAAAAAAAAAAATGAGGCTCAAACCTAATGCTCAAAATTAGTTAAAGCCCTAGACAATTTATACTTCTTACTAGCAAAGCTTAATACAAGGCTACAAGGGACCCCTGCAGCATTTACCCTTGCAGAACCCTCATGCAAAAACAAAAAAAAATGTCATAGAAAGTGCAAAAAAAAAAAAAAAAAATGAAATCGCTAGTTGCCTCCGATCAGTAAACAAGAAACCTAACAAGTCCTAACACCTCTTTGTTCCAACCAGGGCCATCAGCCGGAAAGAAAAGATCATTACTTTAGAATGTGATCTTCCAGGCCTTGTGTTGCTACAGAAAAAATAGCAACAAGATATTAACAATTGCAGTTCAAGCTGGGAGTGACTGTTCTGTTTCAATTCAATGACACCACTAATGGCTTCTAAGCAGCTCCCTGAAATCTAGCAGCTGTCAAGTCAATGCATCACAAGAAACGGTTATGCTCTCCCATAAGAAAAAGCAACACATCAGGATGTTTGGCAAAACATCTGCTCCTCTCCATTGCGGAATCACAATGCATAGAAACAAAAAAAAACAAAGGCAGCAATGGCATAAAAGAAAGATCCATAGATCATATCTGCAAGGATTTACCGTATGTATCAAATAAGAGGTTTAGGTTTCTTGAGCTCAAATAATTCACAAACGTGTACCCTAATCCCACACATTAGGACATTGCTAGGTTTATATGATTGTTTCTATACAGAAGACACAATTTATGTTTATTTATGGGGGCCGATGACCACTTGGACCCTTACCCATCACGGGAGCTAATATGGCTCACTCGAATTAATTGGCTGCCGCGCATGGACACCTCCACGCAGTTCATGGTCTATGGGACTGCCGGAGATAATGTTGTACTTGACTATATCTAGCAGTCCGATAGACACTTTAAAAAGGGCATCAAAATAATATCCCTACAGAGTAATGAGACCACTGCCTACCAACCCCCTTCCCCCCCACCCGAATATGGTTTTTCTATTTAAAATTATTTGCCCCGTTCACATGTAAAGCGTCATGGAATAAATGGCGCTATAAAAATGTATAATAATAATAATAATAATAAAAGGTTATTTAAAAGCATTTTGTGAAGATAACTCATCCTTGGGGGTTTATCACTACTGATCTTGAAAATTAAAATATCCAGCCATGTGCCATCAACTTATCAGATAGGCATCCCCCTTTTAAATGTAGGTTAAATGTAAAATAATACATGTAAAATAAATAAAAAAAATAAAACAACCTATTCTACAATTCAGGGGAGACAGCACCTAACTCCAAGACTTACAGTAGGTTTCCCCATGGTCACAGACTACAATGAAACTCTATATAGTCTGATCCTGAAGCCATACTGCCTTCATTTTAACTCAACTTTTGCATAAAGTATATTTCGTAAGTTAGCAAAAAGATGCAACAGATTGATGGGAGTGTGTTATGATCTGGTGGCCTAGGAGCAGCATGAGACGTACTCTGGAGAAGGTGGTACCTGTACTGACCGCAAACCCTGAACTTAGCAGCGCAACTAGAAGTAGCCGTGGGGGGTACCTATCACTCCCTAGACACCTCGACACAGCCTAAGAACTAACTTCCCCTAAAGACAGAAACGGGAAAACTATCTTGCCTCAGAGAAAATCCCCAAAAGATAGACAGCCCCCCACAAATATTGACTGTGAGAGGAGAGGGAAATAACATACGCAGACATGAAATCAGGATTTAGCATAGGAGGCCATACTAGCTAAAAAGAAAGAATAGGACAGAGTACTATGCGGTCAGTATCAAAACACTAGAAAATATCCACCACAGAAAATACAAATCACCACATCTGACTAAAGACATGGAGGGTATATCTGCATCTCCAGAGACACAGCTTGGCTGCAAAAAATCCTTCACAGACAAAGCTGGACAAGACAAAACATGAAAATGCACAGAACTATAAGGTCCACAGCAGGTGGACAGCAAAAACAAAGCCAGAACTTATCTTTGTTGAAATGAACAGCAAAACAGAAGAGACCAGGAATGGATGTGAATCCTCCAAAAACAATGGACAACTTGCACTGACTAAAGGATAAAGCAGGACTAAATAGCCCAGCCCAAATTGCAAAAAATGGATACACCTGATAAATGCTGCGATCCAAAGACAGCAGCACTACCACTCATAACCACCGGAGGGAGCCCAAGAGCAGAATTTACAACAGGAGTGTGACTGCGGGATCTGACTACGCTGGGTTTGTTTGTAGTCTGTAGCCATGGAGAAGCAGAGATGTTTATAGGCAGTGTATAAGTTAATCTGACTATTTGGATTACAGAGTATTTAAGTCATCATTCAGCCATACGTAGCACCTATAGTAAACCATCTATGAATTTTCCAAGATAACTGTTTTTATACCCTAAGACCTAGAATGCGCTCACACATTTTCATGTGATCGAAACATGAAACGACAAATCCATGCAACATAAGGAAAGCAACAAAGTTACTGAAGATTGAACATAGATTTTAACCATGAAAAGTAAATTATTCTTCAAAAGTGGAGTCTTCCTTTAGAAGAGTCTTTCCATATTATATAGCAAAATGGGAAACTTTTATCCTCTCTAGAATGGAGTGACAGTGAGCATGCCCGACCACCGCTCTAGTCATTCTCTAGGGGGCTGCCAAAAAAGGCCGAACGCGAGCCACAACTGGAACGGAAGTCGAACATGCGCACTACTGATCCATTCTCATGGCGATTAAAGTTCTAAGACCCTCTCTAATCAATAAGTTATCGCCAATCCTGTGGATTAGCTATTACTTGTTTTTGCTGGAAAACCACTTTAAGTAATGGTATATCGCAAGTATTTGCCACCAATTTATGGTCGTTGAGGGTCTGATCTCAGATATGAAGGGACCCCTGCACCGAATTAGTGCTGCTCGCTCATTTCATTCTTTCTGTTTGCACAGTGGTGCCCCAGATACACAATGTGAAGGGGAAGAGCAACATTACTCCAGAATTGGACTGTGCTGCAGTTTCCAACATGACTGTGCAAAGAAAAAAAGAACAGAGCCCACAACGTCACTTCAATTTTCAGAGTCAGAGTCAAAATGTGATGGTATAGCCTAGTGACGAGATAGGAATACCACTTTAAGGGCCAAGAAAAAGTCAATGAATCCTTCTGCTTACACCACAATTCTGCACTAGATCATATATCCTGTATTTCTTTACGCAGAGTGTTATGTCTATGTCAGAGCGATGTTACATATCGCTTACACAAGTCAAGCATGTCCGTGCCATAACACTTCAAATCATTTTCTACGAAATCCTGTTATGCTGGAACAGACATGGAGCTGTTACCTATTCCGCGCCATAAAGTGTATCAATCGGAAGACTCCAGAGCAACATGTCATATAAGCAAGGCTGGAAGTTTAAGGATGAGATTGCTGAGTCAAATGATTGGCTGCAGAGGTCACACCGATGTACATGATGCCATTGGGGAAGAGAAGCAGAGACTGGTTAGGGAACACCAAAACATTTGTTTTTCTATTTTATCAACTTCCCTACTACACCTGTTGATTTTGGTGGGACCAGTCGACTATGAGCCGACCATCTATGGTCCCTACAACAGAAGTCCGCCTATGAGTGATAGTCTGGTGCCAGCAGGAGCAGACACAGACAGAACAGGGTTCCTCTGCAAGAACAGTATATGGACACTTTGCAGCCCAAAAGTTTTTAATTTTACTCACTTAAATAGCGCCATTAATTCCACAGCGCTTTACAGACATTATTGTCCCTGTCCCCATTGGGGCTCACAATCTAGATTCCCTATCAGTATATATAATTGTCTAAGGGTTTGGCTGTCTGTCATGGAAATCCCGCATCGCTGATTGGTCGAGGCCGCCAGGCCTCGACCAATCAGCGACGGGCACAGTCTGCCGTGAATTCTGGAATCATCATTGTCCTCCACTGCTGTCATGTGCCGCCATTGTGTTGTATAAGGGTCTAATTGTCTGTCTTGGATATCAGCCAATCAGCGATATTAGTGCGGGATTTAAACACCACTGACAGTGCAACATACATACATATTCTAGAATACCCGATGCGTTTGAATCGGGCCAACATCTAGTCAGTATACAGGTCCTTCTCAAAAAATTAGCATATAGTGTTAAATTTCATTATTTACCATAATGTAATGATTACAATTAAACTTTCATATATTATAGATTCATTATCCACCAACTGAAATTTGTCAGGTCTTTTATTGTTTTAATACTGATGATTTTGGCATACAACTCCTGATAACCCAAAAAACCTGTCTCAATAAATTAGCATATTTCACCCATCCAATCAAATAAAAGTGTTTTTTAATAACAAACAAAAAAACCAACAAATAATAATGTTCAGTTATGCACTCAATACTTGGTCGGGAATCCTTTGGCAGAAATGACTGCTTCAATGCGGCGTGGCATGGAGGCAATCAGCCTGTGACACTGCTGAGATGTTATGGAGGCCCAGGATGCTTCAATAGAGGCCTTAAGCTCATCCAGAGTGTTGGGTCTTGCGTCTCTCAACTTTCTCTTCACAATATCCCACAGATTCTCTATGGGGTTCAGGTCAGGAGAGTTGGCAGGCCAATTGAGCACAGTAATACCATGGTCAGTAAACCATTTACCAGTGGTTTTGGCACTGTGAGCAGGTGCCAGGTCGTGCTGAAAAATGAAATCTTCATCTCCATGAAGCATTTCAGCCGATGGAAGCATGAAGTGCTCCAAAATCTCCTGATAGCTAGCTGCATTGACCCTGCCCTTGATGAAACACAGTGGACCAACACCAGCAGCTGACATGGCACCCCACACCATCACTGACTGTGGGTACTTGACACTGGACTTCAGGCATTTTGGCATTTCCTTCTCCCCAGTCTTCCTCCAGACTCTGGCACCTTGATTTCCGAATGACATGAAAAATTTGCTTTCATCAGAAAAAAGTACTTGGGACCACTTAGCAACAGTCCAGTGCTGCTTCTCTGTAGCTCAAAAGTGGCTTTACCTGGGGAATGCGGCACCTGTAGCCCATTTCCTGCACACGCCTGTGCACGGTGGCTCTGGATGTTTCCACACCAGACTCAGTCCACTGCTTCCTCAGGTTCCCCAAGGTCTGGAATCGGTCCTTCTCCACAATCTTCCTCAGGGTCCGGTCTCCTCTTCTCGTTGTACAGCGTTTTCTGCCACATTGTTTCCTTCCAACAGACTTACCATTGAGGTGCCTTGATACAGCACTCTGGGAACAGCCTATTTGTTGAGAAATTTCTTTCTGGGTCTTACCCTCTTGCTTGAGGGTGTCAATGATGGCCTTCTTGACATCTGTCAGTTCGCTAGTCTTACCCATGATGGGGGTTTTGAGTAATGAACCAGGCAGGGAGTTTATAAAAGCCTCAGGTATCTTTTGCATGTGTTTAGAGTTAATTAGTTGATTCAGAAGATTAGGGTAATAGGTCGTTTAGAGAACCTTTTCTTGATATGCTAATTTATTGAGACAGGTTTTTTGGGTTATCAGGAGTTGTATGCCAAAATCATCAGTATTAAAACAATAAAAGACCTGACAAATTTCAGTTGGTGGATAATGAATCTATAATATATGAAAGTTTAATTGTAATCATTACATTATGGTAAATAATGAAATTTAACACTATATGCTAATTTTTTGAGAAGGACCTGTATATTTGGAGTGTGGGAGGAAAACAGAGGACCCGGAGGAAACCCACATAAACACGGGGAGAACATACAAACTCCTTGCAGATGTTGTCCTTGGTGGGATTTGAACCCAGGACCCCAGCGCTGCAAGGCTGCAGTGCTGACCACTGAGCCACCGTTCATCATAATACACAATTCCACCTGCTATGGAGGTTGAAGTGGGCCCCCTTATCGTTTGGGCACCAAGTAGAACCAATGGCATGTCAACCCCTGGATGCCAGTATATCCTACTGGGAATATATGCACGCTGAGCTGAGTGTGCACGTGTATTGGTGGTTGGGGGGGGAATAATTGTTAAAATTGTGTTGAGCAAACAGTTCTAACACGACTGAGATATCAGGCTGCAAAGACTTTGTCATTTAAAACCATGGAGACATAGCTTTTATTGTCTAAAACTGCAGAATTTCACTAATATGGCATTAACAATTGGCGAGATCGAATAAAAGACGCAGGTCCGTCGAGTTCAACCTTTCCTGCGTTCCCAGAGGGCACTAAACACATCCAACAAAGGGTGGATTTTAACATTTTTCAGTTGCAAAAATAATTAATATGATAATTTTATTCTTCGTGGATCAATATGCAGGGACGCAGGCTTTAATAATTCTACAAACCTATGATGAATATGCTGACATTGCAATCCTGCCTTAACTAAGCTAATAAAACCATTTCTACAGATTTATTTTTTTTTTTTTAAATTAGGCGTCTAAAAACTTGCCCTCCAAATTTGGTGACTATGTCTCCAAGAAGTGTTCTATATTATGTGGCTTGTTTTAACAGGATATAATAAAGATTTGATCCCACTAAGGCCGGGTTCAGACGTCAGTATTTCACGGTCTGTATATGGGCTGCAATGAATCGACTGGTCGGCGGTACACAAAGTCAAGATTCGACTCTGCGTGCTAACTCGATTGCTTATCACGTGATTGCTTAGATAATATTGAAATCCAGATGGTGGCACTGGATTCTCCCAATTCAAAAGCCCCTTAGCATCTGCAAGCTCTGCACTAGTCTATAGACTTCCCTAAAGGAGCCCACCGGAGGATTCTCCGGTTTTCTGGTGGGCCAGTCCATCCCTGCTAATACTGACAGAACACAACGACCATGTATTGGGTGTCGGGAGAGTTTTCTGGTGTGTGGTTGGGGAAGGTTCAGCAGCCACCTCCGTTCTCATTGCCCCACTATTGGGACCACAAAACGTGGCCCCTTGCCAGGTTGTCAATCAAGAAATGATCATCATAAATCTCCTTTCTTATGATTCTTAAGCAAGTCTATCAATGTGTGTTTATACAATCCTATTATTATGTATTACCTTTTCCTTATCTAGCTCTGACATATTCGGTAGCGTTGTACAAAGACGGTTTCACATCAGTTAACGGTAGCAATGTTACCAGTGGGCTCTAACTTTCAGAAACAAATATTATTACTTTTAGGTTACATCTACATTGGGAGTGAAACGCTGTGGATTTTCCACTGACGGATTGCATACTTTTTGTGTAAAATGAGCAGCAGTGTGGACTTTAAATCCTCATCGTGTCAATACATGCTGCGTATTTCACCTTGACCAATGCAAAAATTGCAACCAAAACTTTGGCAATGAAAGCCGCAATAAAATTTGCAAATTTTTGCAGTTAAATCATGGGTGGACGTTGCCTACATCTCTTAAAGAAAAAAGGAGCAGTGGCATAGTTAACGCTAAAAGCAAGACATATGCCCCAGACATCTAGGGTGATCAGTCAGATCTCCGGGCGAGCGCCACTTTCAGTTATATCAGTGTCAACATGATACCGATACACGCAAATCCTGTAATAGAGCAGGAAGCCGTAGAGAGAAAGAGCGAGACTTTTGCAGCCCATTAGCCCTTATAACGACCATTTTAGAGCCCTTACAACGACCATTTTAGAGCACCAAAGTTTGGGTCCCATTTACTCTTATGGAGTTTGGGTAGAGTTGTGGTACCCGAACCAAACTTTGGACTAAAGTTCGCTAGAACCCGAACCTTCACTGGTCAGCTTATGCCTACTGGTAATTTGGTTTAGGGAAGCATAAACCTTATTTTTTATGCACATTATTACTTTTGAAGATGGCATCATTCATTTTTAACTGGGTGTTAATACTTTTTAAATGGGGGAACTAAAGAGGCATGATTACTAGGTTTAGGGGGCACAATACTTGCCATGCCTCGAATGCTGGCAACCAACGCTTAGCCACCGTCTTACCACCAATGAAAGTCCCTAATGCCTTTTTATACAGTCTTCCTTGAAGTAGATCTACAGCCGCCTCATCCTTCACACCCTTCCCCCCAAAAAATAAGAAACAGAGAGAAAAAAGGAAAAGTTAGTTCAGGAAATGCCGGGATTAGTTTATTAGGGGTGTTCGGCTAGAAGCACAGTCACTTTTTGCTCTTGCTGAATCACTGTCATTTGTAGTCTAGAAACAGATTTCTGCCGCTATGTCCTTCATACTAAAGTTGTGTAACGTGGCACAAAAATATCTACGGTAATTTTCTTTGAAGAGGAAGACCAGGATTCATGTAAGACATACATTCCCCCCCCCCCCCCCAAAAAAAAAAAAAAAAAAATATGAGTCCACCAAACTAAGATGGTTTATCTAAAACGATGCTATAAAAGAGATTATTAAAATACATATCTTAAAACATAAAATGTATATAAATATACTGTATATATATATATACTAGATGGTGGCCCGATTCTAACACGTCGGGTATTCTAGAATATGCATGTCCACGTAGTATATTGCCCAGCGACGTAGTGTATTGCCCAGTCACGTAGTATATTGGCCAGCCACGTAGTATATTGCCCAGTGACGTAGTATATTGGCCAGCCACGCAGTATATTGCCCAGCCACGTAGTATATTGGCCAGCCATGTAGTATATTGCCCAGTCACGTAGTATATTGCCCAGCCATGTAGTATATTGCCCAGCGACGTAGTATATTGCCCAGTCACGTAGTATATTGCCCAGCCACGTAGTATATTGCCCAGCGACGTAGTATATTGCCCAGTCACGTAGTATATTGCCCAGCCACGTAGTATATTGCCCAGCGACATAGTATATTGCCCAGCCACGTAGTATATTACCCAGTCACGTAGTATGTTGCCCAGTCACGTAGTATGTTGCCCAGTCAAGTAATATATTGCCCAGTGATGTAGTATATTGCCCAGCCACATAGTATATAGCAGAGGCACGTAGTATATTGCCCAGCCACGTAGTATATTGCCCAGTGACGTAGTATATTGCCCAGCCACATAGTATATAGCAGAGCCACGTAGTATATTGCCCAGTCACATAGTATATTGCACAGCCACGTAGTATATTGGCCAGCACAGAGCCACGTAGTATATTGCCCAGCACAGAGCCACGTAGTATAGAGACTTAAAAAAAAACCAAACATATACTCAACTTCCGAAGGCCCGTTGAAGTCCTGCTATACTCACCATCCGCCGCCTTTCCCGCTCCTCGGGATGCTGCCGGGATCGCTCCATTGCAAGCAGCAGCTTCCGGTCCCAGGGCTGGTGTGAGCAGGACCTATGATGACGTCACGGTCACATCACCGTGACGTCACGGCAGGTCCTTGTCGCACACCAGCCCTGGGACCGGAAGCTGCTGCTTGCAATGGAGCGGTCCCGGGAGCGTGGCGAGGAGCGGGAAAGGCGGCGGAGGGTGAGTACAGCAGATTTTTTTAAAATTATTTTTAACATGACCTATTTTTACTATTGATGCTGCATAGGCAGCATCAATAGTAAATAGTTGGGGACACACAGAGTTAATAGCAGCGGTAACGGAGTGCGTTACACCGCAGGCCATTACCGCTGCCATTAACCATGTGTGAGCGGTCAGTGGAGGGGATTACGGAGCAGGCGCCGGGCAGGGAGTGCAGGGGAGTAGGGGAGGGACTAATCGGACTGTGGCCGTCGCTGATTGGTCGCGGCAGCCATGACAGGCAGCTGCCGAGACCAATCAGTGAATGAATAACCGTGACAGAAGGACACAGACAGACAAACGGAAGTGACCCTTAGACAATTATGTATATAGATAATAAACATATGATGAATTTTCAAAAGTCTGTGAATTTTTGCATTAGGAAGCAGCATTCCCTTGAGAAATATAGGTCAGTCAGAAGCTCTAGTGCAGGAGAGACTTTGAGGAACTTTTCCACACAGGATTACCTAATTCGAGCTGTCATTACGAATTATTATATTTTATTTCCTTTGTATATACCGTAGTGCATTAATTATAAAAGGGCTTTACACAAAGTCCAAATCAATTTGCATATTTTTTCCCTCCAGGACAGATAGTCCCTGCAGAAAGACAGATGCCCTGGATGAAGTATAGAAATATGAGATAAAAGCCCACCCAGAACAGGAAGTTAGATGGAGACGGCAAAGGAATAAAGGCATCAATGCAAATGGTTCCCTCCCTGGAGAAAGAATGCTTAAAGCAGGGTGTCCAGGATTAAAAAAAAAAGCCTGTCTACTTCCAAAAATCACGCCACCATTGTCGATAGGTTGTGTCCGGTAGCGCAAATTAGCTCCAATGAAGTGAATGGTGCAGAGCTGCAAATGCCATACATGACCTGTGTTATGTCTTGTGGTGCACCCTCCTATCAAGCCTTAATTTAGTCCAAAGTATATTTATATTAAATGTCCTAATATTAGTGCAAAAGTTGAATAGTTGCCTGTAGAAAACAATCAGGTTGATTAACTCTATAAAGCAAACTTTCCATTAGAATAAAGGTGGCCATACACATTATCAAAAACTAGCCAATTTGGTTGATCAGCTGACTTCTCATATGTGTTGTGGTGTCTTAACTGTTCCCAAAGACTGAAGTCGAGGGAATGGAGGATTGGATATGCTAGATTTCAATATGCCTTGTCCTTTGTTTTCGAGTAAGATCACCATAGAATGTATCTGATAGGAGTCTTGAGATCTACATACACATTAGACTAATGTTGGCCAAAACCAGCTGATATCTGCAGGCTCAGATGACAGTCTAATGTGTATGATTGCCTCCCAACTCTTCGAATTTGAGACTGCCGATCCTTTTGTTCTCGGTTATATTAACCGCTACCTGAAGAGTATGGTGACGGTGCTTTCATACCGAACACAGGAGCGCTCAATAGAGCCAAGTATTTTGGTGCATGAAAGAATCGGCAGAGATAGCAGTCAGATGAATGATCAGTTAAACCATCGTTCGTCCGTCAGCTATTTATTGTGCATGATGTGCTTTATTCCCTCTCTCTATTGAGAACTTGTGTATGCTTGGCCAAGAAGACCATACATGACTATGGGGGGAGACAATGGTATTATCAGCTATAGAATAATTTCACAATATGAGGTATGTGACCATCTCAATAGGAAAGAGAGCTCTTAGGAATAAGAAGGCAGATAAGTGAACACTGGACACCAGGGACTGACACATTATTCACCAGGACCCTAAATCATTAGAAACCAGAAACTGGGGGTCTAAGGCTACGTTCACATTAGCGTTCCGCTAATGTGCGTCGCTGTTGCGTCGGCGACGCGCCCCTATGTTTAACATAGGGGACGCGTGCGTTTTTTTGGTTGCGATTTTCGACACGTGCGTCGTTTCCGATGCTAGCGTCGGACGCAAGAAAATGCAACAAGTTGCATTTTTCGAGCGTCCGATTTTCGTCAAAAAACGACGCACGCGTCGCAAAACGCAGCGTTTTTGCGCGCGTTTTGCGCGCGTTTTTTGTGCGTCGTGCGACGCACCGGCGCGCAACGCTAATGTGAACGTAGCCATAGAGTGTAGAAATCAGGGAACAGGGTACTAAACCACTAAAAACAAGGCACTGAGGCTCTAATCTATTGGAAAGCAAGATCGGGATATTAAACATTTGAAAGTCAGAGACTTTGGACCTAAACCACTGAAAATGAGAGACTTTGGGACTAAACCAGTGGATGCGAAAGACCATGCCAGTAAACCAGTGGAAACCTGAGACCATGACATTAAACCACTGAAAATGAAATCCCTTAGTAATAAACGACTGAACACAAGAGACCTTAGCACTAAGCCACTGAAAACGAGAGCTCTTGGCACTGAACCACTGGAAACGAGAGACCTTGCCCCTATACCACTAAAAACTAAACACCTTGGCACTAAACCACTGAAAACTAGAGACCTTGGCACCAAACCACTGGAAAGAAGACACCTTGGCACCACTAAAAACAAGAGACCTTGGCACTAAACCACTGGAAAAGAAACATATTGGCACTAAACCACTGGAAACAAGACACCTTGGCACGAAATCACTAGAAACAAGAGAACTTGGCACTAAACCATTGAGAATGGGAAACTTTGCCGCTAAACCAGTGGAAACAAGACACCTAGGCAATAAACCACTAGAAATCAGAGACCTTGGCCCTAAACCACTAAAAATGAAAGAGCTTTGTACTAAAACAAGTGTGAACCAAAGACCATGATAGTTAACCAGTGGAAACCAAAGACCTTAGCACTAAACCACTGGAAATTAGGGTACGTTCAGACTAGCGTTGTGCTAGTGTGCGTCGGCGCCGCGTCGGGCGACGCAGCGGCGACGCACGCGTCATGCGCCCCTATGTTTAACATGGGGGACGCATGCGTTTTTGCTTGTTGCGTTTTCGACAAATGCGTCTTTTTTGCCGCAAGCGTCGGACCAAGAAAACGCAACAAGTTGCATTTTTCTTGCGTCCGATCTTCGGCAAAAAACGACGCACGCGTCGCAAAACGCAGCATTTTTGCGTGCGTTTTGCCGCGTTTTTCAGTGCGTTGTGCGTCGCGTCGCCGACGCAGCGGCGCACAACGCTAATCTGAACGTAGCCTGAGAGACATTGGCACTAAACCACTAGAAACAAGAGACCCGGAAACAATAGGCTGGCCACACAGCTACTGGAAACCACGCATCATGGTTCTAAAGCACTACAAACCAGGGATTGGGCACAAAACCAATCTGCGTAATTCTTTATTTTTGCTGCCAAAAGAGGTACCGTAATCTAATTTTTGACAAGCAGCACATCCCCTAGGTTATATGGACATCACAGATTGAAATAGCCACACATTACTGGTATATGTAACTTATATGTCCTAGAGATTAGCTCAGAAGAAAAAGTAATTTTACTGGTTACTGGGGCTACAAAAAAATGATGTTGCTAAGTTGCTATGTCTGATTGAGTTTTTAATTCCATTTCAAGATCTAAAGTATAAATACAATTTCTTGTCATAAATTATTTACACCAACAAACTGTTCCAAAGTGCACCCAGGAAACATATTAAAGCTCACTGACTTTCATTTAGATTTAGTCACTGTCTGCTCGTATTAGTTTGTTTGATGACAAAAAAAATTGACTTTTAATAGAACAACCTCAAGTTGATTTTAAGATGGATTTAAAGGGAACCTGTCAGGTGTATTTTGCTCCCCAAACTAAGACGACACTACTGTTCTGCTCCTGTACTTTCCAAAGCTGAATTTATCCACAAAACCAGATGTCCATTTAAGTTTCAAGACTGCTTGCGACACATGAACATTTTCTGTCTGTGGCTTTACACAGGGACCCTGGACTAAGTCCCTGGAGTAGCCGCTGGTTGGTGGTGCAGGCTGGCAGCAAGAAGATACTACTATAAGATATTACAATGTCTCTAAAATATTGTGGAATATGTTTCCACTATAGAAATAATGGGAAAAAAATTAGCAACATGGGATCTCTCAAACCAATTGGTTGGTTATCTTATGTATGCGATAATCCCTGCATCGTCTCTATTCTGTCTATTGTTCAGTTACAGGATCAGAGATTTTCCCGCATGCTTAATTTACAACAATCTGCTCCAAAAGATGTTTCACTATTTAAACATTTTCCTTCCTAGGATTTCACATAATTGGCAGAGAAAAATTATTTCTCCAACAAAAGATATTCTCTGTTTTCTTCCACTCAACAGGGAATTAAAATGAAGCATCGAGTGCATCCGGCTAAACTTATAAACGTCAGGCTCTTTTCTTGCAAGAAACCTAATCCTTGCTAATATTTTTGCAATTTGCTTGTGATTTGTACTAAATATGTAAATGCACAATGGAAATTCATGGCTTTGTCTGCTTATACAAAAATACATTTTAAAGAATTGTCCATAATAAGAAAAACATGGCTGCTATATTTCAAAAAATAAAAGCCGCACCTCTCTTTGGTTATGTTCACAAGTTGCATTTTTGCAGCATTTTATTGCATTTATATGCTAATTTTCAGCTGCATTTCACAGTACCAGCAAAATCTGGGAGATTTCTCCCTCCTACCTGTCTCCCCGCTATTTCCCAGCCTCTCCCCTATGCCAAGCCCTTCACTGGCTTCCTATTGTCCAGAGACTCCTGTTCAAAACCCTTACTATGACATATAAAGCCATCCACAACCTGTCTCCTCCATACATCTGTGACATGGTCTCCCGGTACTTACCTATACGCAACCTTCGATCCTCACAAGATCTCCTCCTCTACTCCCATCTTATCTACTCTTCCCAAAACCGAATCCAAGACTTCTCCCGTGCTTCCCCCATACTCTGGAACTCTTTACCCCAACACATCAGACTCTCGCCTACCATAGAAAACTTCAAAAAGAACCTGAAGACTCACCTCTTCCAACAAGCCTACAACCTGCAGTGATCCTCAACCTACTGAACCGCCACACAACCAGCTCTACCACCAGCTCTTCCCTCTCCTAGTGTACCCTCACCCATCCCCTGCAGACTGTGAGCCCTCGCGGGCAGGGTCCTCCCTCCTTATGTACCCGTGTGCCTTGTTTTTTGCTCATGTTTAATGTATTTGTCTATATTTGCCCCGTATTCATATGTAAAGCGCCATGGAATAAATGGCGCTATAAAAATGTTGTATGTAATAATAATAATAATTTCAGAAATATCATGCACACAGCTTGTTTTTTTTTCCTGACTGTTTTGTCAAAGAGCTGCATTTTTGCAAAATGCACGGTTATTTCAGCGTTTTTCACCCATTGAAAGCATTGGGTAGTGCAAAAAACGCAGGTATCAGGTTTTGCTGAATTTTTGGTGCCAATACCTGATGAAGTTGAATCAGAATTTTTTTATGCACTAAACGTTATCAGCATGCACAAAAGACAAATGTACCCTGACAAAAAAGCAGCAATAAAAGCGCAGCAAAAACTAAGCAAAAAACTCAGCACAAACTAAGCAAAACCTACTTTTTGTAAGTAGCTTCAACGTAGCTTAAACTTTGCCTAAAAAAAATGCAGCAAAAGCGCAAGGTGTGAACATAGCCTTTACCTTGCATAGGGAATGGAGTGGTATTGGCTTTGTGGACCAGTCCAATATTTAAGATTATAAACAAGGAAAAGAAAACGACTGACCACGTCATTAATTACTACAAGAAATCACATCCTAACCTTCTTTAGTGTAAGGCAACATTGACCCTGAAGTCTGTTATCCTAGCACTTCAAATAACATGACACATAAATGTTCAATTCCAGCCTCCATTTATTAATAAAAGGTCAACATCGAAAACTTGCTTTATAAGTGATGAAAAGTCATCAAACATTGTACTTTCCACGCGACCTAAGATGTCCACATTTTTCACTTTGCTTTTTACCATATCATGCAGTCTTTGGTCGTTTGTTCACTGCAACTTTTAACAACATTGAAAGTTTTTTTTACGGTTTTCGAAAAACCCTGAGTGCAGTTTTGTTTTTTTGTTTTTTTAAAAGCGTCTCCTCGTTGAGAACTGGAGAAAGATTTGTGGCGTAGGGAACACTGCTGTTCGCCATGAATTCGACGAGCGTCAGTCCCCACGTTTCCCATGCCGCCACAGCTCTATCCACTTTGTCAAGAGTTTGGTGAAAATGGCGTGAGAACACCAAAAGTCCCCAAAGTTTAGAGCAGCCTCGAGTTAATCCAAAATATTTTCAAAACTTTTTACGTCAGCATAAAGCTTTAATGAATCGGGACCTAAGACTTGATGCCGTAATATTGTTAAAGTTGCAGTGAACAAAATGACCAGAGGCTGCATTATTTTGGGAAAAATGAAAAATGCACCTGTCGTCTCAGATCATATGGAGATATACAGTATATGAATTTGATGACACGTCAATGAGTTGGTGGAAAACTGCACTCGGATGACATGGGTGTGACGTGCCATTTTCACAGACTGACACAATGGAGAATTTTCTTTTTCCATCTTCTCCACATCCAAGAAAAAAGAGATCAAATTTCAATCAGAGTTTGATCAGAGTGTGATTAGCATAATTGGTCTGATTCTCTCGGATTAGAAAAAAATACACTGGGTGTGAGCCTAGCCTAATTTAAGTGCTGGGATGATACACTTTGTGACTGATATTGTGAGACGTTGGTGAGAGCTAATCTGCATACTTTTCTCATGACCCCTGAAGGAGAGCTTCCGAAACGTGCGTCGGGGTTGGTGTACGGACTCTGGGAACCTGGTGCCCTACATCCCATTGGAGGTAATTAGCATTCACATACCTTTTTACAACTATTGTATTTCAGCTTGAGGGGGAATATGTGGCCTATACACATGGTACTTCTATATTGGAACAGGTTTATACTCCGTTTGATACTTTGTATAGGTGATTCTCCCCTTTTCTGCAGCTACGTTGTTTATATTCAACTTATCCCCTGGGTGGGGAACGAATGATCCTATGATGGCTTTTTGAAATGGGATGTGGGTTGCCCTGGTCCCCTGGCTCTGTGCGCCCCTGTTGTCATCACACCACAGTGCGGTCTTGTACGCCATGCGGTGTTGTCCCCTAACCTGTTTGTTATATTTTAATTAATAAAGACTATTTATATATTATCACCTATGGACTTTTGGGTCGTTGTCTTTGGGCCTTTTTTGACCCACTCCTCTCTCGTTATTGTGCATTAGCGACCAGTCTATATTTTCAGTCCTTTATTCGTATCAGCAGGAGTTACGCTTGTTCTATCCACCCCCTGTAATCTTAGGGTGGTTTTCAGTATGCTGATCAAAGTCGTGTTTCTGTTTAATTATACTTTTCTCCCATGGAGCATCACCAATAAGACTTTATTCTCAGTTGATCTCCTTTAGAAAAGTCAGTACCTTGCCAAAGATGTAAAAAAAAAATGCACAAATCAAATGTATCTATAGACCTCCGTGCAACCAACATATGCCAAACGGGTAATGGCGCACCTTTTTTTTCCAATGTATAGGAGACCAATCAGAAATTAAGAGTCTGTGACTTGAGTAACCAAAGTGCAATCTTCCTGGTGAGATAATAACTCTTCCAGGCTTGGTGCTTACATAACATACCCTACGGGTCTTCTACCAACCATGCCATGATCTAGAGCCGCGGGCACAGCTACAACTGTTGAGTAACAGACGTCACTAACTGCAGCAGAGCCAAATCTCTCAGTTGGCACGACTTGTGGTGATGTCTCCATGCTTTTCCCCAGGACTGTAGGCAGCCCCAGCTTACTGTAATACCACAATGCAAAAAAATAAATAAAATAAGATCAGACCTGCTACATCTATTATATTAACTATACATTAATAATTGTATGCAGTTTCAAATATAATCTGGACAATGAAGTAACAAGTTCGAGAGTAGGAGAAGAAAGGAAAATAATAATGGAAAAATCAAAAGGTGATTTCAACAGAAAGGAATTACCAATTAAGCAAAAATAAAAAGGAATCCAGGTGTGTCAGTGTAAATTCCCCAAGGAAGCTGGTTACTAATCCTCTTTTGAAAGGAAATCTTATTGTCAAAGGAAAGGTAAATATGGACAGAACATCTGAAGTAGAGACGAGCAAAAAGAAAACTACCCAGATCCATAGTCGAGTTTGTTCCTCTATGGCAGCCGGACAAGGGCAGTGTTTACTCCTCCGCCAGGTATCCTGCCGATTACTTAGCCCCGTTGACGTCATTTTCTCATGAAATCTAGAGATGGGGCAAAGGATTGTCAGTGTTGAAGTTTGCACCCGCTGCTGAGGGGGACTGAATTGGACACTGAACAAGGGCAGTTTGAATCTTTTTGCTCATTATCAATTTGACGTTATCGCACAGGCCAACTACAGGGCTAATGTACTCATGGAGAATTCCCAAACATAGCCATAGGCACACAAATATTCCTTCTAACCCCCTCATACACATCTATGTCTGGCTCAGGCAAACAGTTGTTCTCAAAGGAGAAAAAAACTGCGGATCGATATCTCCAGCAGTGTCTTATCTCCTAAGAGAATCAATGATTGGGAATGTTAAAATCCAATATGCCCAATATTTCTGTCCCCTAAAATCTGGCATGTTCAGCCAACGTTCATCTAATGTTATCATTATCCTGGCCTTAGTTGAACAGCTATCTTTCTGGTGTCAATTGGAGAAATATTTATGCATCATTAGATTAATATAGGCCCTAGTAATCATAAGTTGAAAACGTACTAAACCAGTCAATTTCCGTTGGACTGACATGGGGGCATTCTGACTCTCCACCGACATCATAGGATTGTTCCTTAGGCCTAATTATCTGACAAAATATTAGGGCATTGGCACTCGCATAACTAGAGTGTGATGGGCCCCGGTGCAAGATTCGGAAGGGGACTCCTCCATCCTGAATATATATCCTGTTATATATGTCCCTCATCCTGGTATACAGTGGGGCAAAAAAGTATTTAGTCAGTCAGCAATAGTGCAAGTTCCACCACTTAAAAAGATGAGAGGCGTCTGTAATTTACATCATAGGTAGACCTCAACTATGGGAGACAAACTGAGAAAAAAAAAATCCAGAAAATCACATTGTCTGTTTTTTTAACATTTTATTTGCATATTATGGTGGAAAATAAGTATTTGGTCAGAAACAAACAATCAAGATTTCTGGCTCTCACAGACCTGTAACTTCTTCTTTAAGAGTCTCCTCTTTCCTCCAATCATTACCTGTAGTAATGGCACCTGTTTAAACTTGTTATCAGTATAAAAAGACACATGTGCACACCCTCAAACAGTCTGACTCCAAACTCCACTATGGTGAAGGCCAAAGAGCTGTCAAAGGACACCAGAAACAAAATTGTAGCCCTGCACCAGGCTGGGAAGACTGAATCTGCAATAGCCAACCAGCTTGGAGTGAAGAAATCAACAGTGGGAGCAATAATTAGAAAATGGAAGACATACAAGACCACTGATAATCTCCCTCGATCTGGGGCTCCATGCAAAATCCCACCCCGTGGGGTCAGAATGATCACAAGAACGGTGAGCAAAAATCCCAGAACCACGCGGGGGGACCTAGTGAATGAACTGCGGAGAGCTGGGACCAATGTAACAAGGCCTACCATAAGTAACACACTACGCCACCATGGACTCAGATCCTGCAGTGCCAGACGTGTCCCACTGCTTAAGCCAGTACATGTCCGGGCCCGTCTGAAGTTTGCTAGAGAGCATTTGGATGTTCCAGAGGAGTTTTGGGAGAATGTCCTATGGTCTGATGAAACCAAACTGGAACTGTTTGGTAGAAACACAACTTGTCGTGTTTGGAGGAAAAAGAATACTGAGTTGCATCCATCAAACACCATACCTACTGTAAATCATGGTGGTGGAAACATCATGCTTTGGGGCTGTTTCTCTGCAAAGGGGCCAGGACGACTGATCCGGGTACATGAAAGAATGAATGGGGCCATGTATCGTGAGATTTTGAGTGCAAACCTCCTTCCATCAGCAAGGGCATTGAAGATAAAACGTGGCTGGGTCTTTCAACATGACAATGATCCAAAGCACACTGCCAGGGCAACGAAGGAGTGGCTTCGTAAGAAGCATTTCAAGGTCCTGGAGTGGCCTAGCCAGTCTCCAGATCTCAACCCTATAGAAAACCTTTGGAGGGAGTTGAAAGTCCGTGTTGCCAAGCGAAAAGCCAAAAACATC
The DNA here is from genome assembly GCF_032444005.1 of Ranitomeya imitator. Taxonomy (NCBI): domain Eukaryota; kingdom Metazoa; phylum Chordata; class Amphibia; order Anura; family Dendrobatidae; genus Ranitomeya; species Ranitomeya imitator. The sequence continues at coordinate 32,076,795 of NC_091288.1, forward strand.
ACTGCTCTAGAGGAGATCTGCATGGAGGAATGGGCCAACATACCAACAACAGTGTGTGGCAACCTTGTGAAGACTTACAGAAAACGTTTGACCTCTGTCATTGCCAACAAAGGATATATTACAAAGTATTGAGATGAAATTTTGTTTCTGACCAAATACTTATTTTCCACCATAATATGCAAATAAAATGTTAAAAAAACAGACAATGTGATTTTCTGGATTTTTTGTCTCAGTTTGTCTCCCATAGTTGAGGTCTACCTATGATGTAAATTACAGACGCCTCTCATCTTTTTAAGTGGTGGAACTTGCACTATTGCTGACTGACTAAATACTTTTTTGCCCCACTGTATATGTCCGTCAAGTATAATGCACTTCCATAGTCCTCCGTAAAATGTAATATACCCTCATAGTCATCCATAAAGTATAATATACTTCCCATAGTCCACCATAAAGTGCAGGGTGGGCCATTTATATGGATACACCTAAATAAAATGGGAATGGTTGGTGATATCAACTTCCTGTTTGTGGAACATTAGTATATGGGAGGGGGAAAACTTTTCAAGATGGGTGGTGACTAGTGATGAGCGAATATAAGCAAGATTTCCCGGGTGTCCTCCGAGTATTTTTAGTGCTCGGAGACTTAGTTTTTCTCACCTCAGCTGAATGATGTACATCTGATAGCCAGCATAAGTACATGTGGGGGTTGCCTGGTTGCTTGGGAATCCCCACATGTACTTATGCTGGCTAACAGATGTAAATCATTCAGCTGCGGCAAGAAAAACTAAATCTCCGAGTACATACAAATACTCGTGTAAGGAGGTGAAGCACAAGAAGAGTCTGGGGGCGGTTACCTTCTCGGCTCCGTGCCTGGAACCATTGAGCTGTGCTACAGGTTCCCCAGAGGGCAGACTTAGAGACCGGACAGGAAGGAAGCCGGGCAGAGAGTGGGAAAGGTGCGCGCAAGGGTAAGAGCAGCGGTCAGAGCAGCGTGGGCAGTGGTCAGAGCAGCAGTCAGAGCAGCGTGAGCAGCGGTCAGAGCAGTGTGAGCAGCGGTCAGAGAAGTACGCAGCTGCACTCTGGGAAAGAGAGAGCTCCTGGTCAGAGGACAAAGACAGGGAGATCGCCCAAAAAGACTGCACCTTGTGAGTACATGAAAGCAGACTCTGCTGTGACTGGAGAGGGGTGCCTTGACACCCGTGCAGAGACAGTGGGCCGCGCAGAGACTGTGACCCCTGGTACCCACGGTATCAGTGCAGAGCCCTTGATTCCTGTTGAGAGACTTAATAATAGACTGACCATCGTTTCCCCGGGATAGGCTGTGCTGTAAAAGTTAAAGACTCAGAGCCGGTGTATATACCACTTTAACTCCCAAAACCCCAGGTAGTGGGTTCCTACAGACTACTCAGCCCACGGACAACAGAGGGACGACAAGTGCCGCTGTATCTCGGCGCCTACGTTGGAGAAGACGACCCTTCAAGCAAGTCCTCATCAGACTGATAAGTGTTTTTCCCAAGAAATTCCATTTTCTACTGTTACACTGTTTGACTCCCATATTTTTGCACTGTTATATTGTTAGTTATATTCCACTGCTTCCTCCCTGCGAGGAGAACCTGATTCCTGTTAATAAACCCCTCAACTGTTGGTCTGTCTGTTCCGTGGTGACACACTCAGTGCCTGCATACTATTACACTCGGAGGACACCCGAACGTGCTCGGGAAATCTCGATTACCGAGTATAGTCGCTCATCACTAGTGGTGACCATGGCGGCCATTTTGAAGTCGGCCATTTTGGATCCAACTTTATTTATTTAATGGGAAGAGGGTCATTTGACACATTAAACTTATTGAGAATTGCACTATAAAAGCAATGGTGTGCTTGGTTTTAACGTAACTTTATTCTTTCATGAGTTATTCACAAGTTTATGACTACTTATAAAATGTGTTCAAAGTGCCCATTGTGTTGGATTGTCAATGAAACCCTTTTCTCCCACTCTTGACACACTGATAGCAACACTGCAGAAGAAATTCTAACACAGGCTTCCATTATCTGTTGTTTCTGATGCTGCACATCTCGTATTGTAAGGCAATTGTCTATGCTGTGAAGATATGAGATGTGCAGCATCTGAAACAATGAATACTGACCCTCTTCCCATTGAAAAAATAAAGTTGGATCCAAAATGGCCGACTTTAAAATGGCCGCCATGGTCACCACCCATCTTGAAATGTTTTCCCCCTCCCATATACTAATGTGCCACAAACAGGAAGTTGATATCACCAACCAGTCCCATTTTATTTAAGTGTATCCATATAAATGGCCCACCCTGTACAATGCAACCCCATAGTCATCCATAAAGTATAATGCATACCCCATTGTCCTCCATAACGCATAATACACTCCCCTTAGTCATCCATAAAGAATAATAAACCTCCATAAAGTATAATGCACCCTATAGTCATCCATAAAGTATAATGCACACCCTATTGTCCTCCATAACGTATAATACACTCCCCTTAGTCATCCATGAAGAACACACCTCCATAGTCCTCCATAAAGTACAGGTCCTTCTCAAAAAATTAGCATATAGTGTTAAATTTCATTATTTACCATAATGTAATGATTACAATTAAACTTTCATATATTATAGATTCATTATCCACCAACTGAAATTTGTCAGGTCTTTTATTGTTTTAATACTGATGATTTTGGCATACAACTCCTGATAACCCAAAAAACCTGTCTCAATAAATTAGCATATCAAGAAAAGGTTCTCTAAACGACCTATTACCCTAATCTTCTGAATCAACTAATTAACTCTAAACACATGCAAAAGATACCTGAGGCTTTTATAAACTCCCTGCCTGGTTCATTACTCAAAACCGCCATCATGGGTAAGACTAGCGACCTGACAGATGTCAAGAAGGCCATCATTGACACCCTCAAGCAAGAGGGTAAGACCCAGAAAGAAATTTCTCAACAAACAGGCTGTTCCCAGAGTGCTGTATCAAGGCACCTCAATGGTAAGTCTGTTGGAAGGAAACAATGTGGCAGAAAACGCTGTACAACGAGAAGAGGAGACCGGACCCTGAGGAAGATTGTGGAGAAGGACCGGTTCCAGACCTTGGGGAACCTGAGGAAGCAGTGGACTGAGTCTGGTGTGGAAACATCCAGAGCCACCGTGCACAGGCGTGTGCAGGAAATGGGCTACAGGTGCCGCATTCCCCAGGTAAAGCCACTTTTGAACCATAAACAGCGGCAGAGGCGCCTGACCTGGGCTACAGAGAAGCAGCACTGGACTGTTGCTAAGTGGTCCCAAGTACTTTTTTCTGATGAAAGCAAATTTTGCATGTCATTCGGAAATCAAGGTGCCAGAGTCTGGAGGAAGACTGGGGAGAAGGAAATGCCAAAATGCCTGAAGTCCAGTGTCAAGTACCCACAGTCAGTGATGGTGTGGGGTGCCATGTCAGCTGCTGGTGTTGGTCCACTGTGTTTCATCAAGGGCAGGGTCAATGCAGCTAGCTATCAGGAGATTTTGGAGCACTTCATGCTTCCATCGGCTGAAATGCTTTATGGAGATGAAGATTTCATTTTTCAGCACGACCTGGCACCTGCTCACAGTGCCAAAACCACTGGTAAATGGTTTACTGAGCATGGTATTACTGTGCTCAATTGGCCTGTCAACTCTCCTGACCTGAACCCCATAGAGAATCTGTGGGATATTGTGAAGAGAAAGTTGAGAGACGCAAGACCCAACACTCTGGATGAGCTTAAGGCCGCTATTGAAGCATCCTGGGCCTCCATAACATCTCAGCAGTGTCACAGGCTGATTGCCTCCATGCCACGCCGCATTGAAGCAGTCATTTCTGCCAAAGGATTCCCGACCAAGTATTGAGTGCATAACTGAACATTATTATTTGATGGTTTTTTTGTTTGTTATTAAAAAACACTTTTATTTGATTGGATGGGTGAAATATGCTAATTTATTGAGACAGGTTTTTTGAGTTATCAGGAGTGGTATGCCAAAATCATCAGTATTAAAACAATAAAAGACCTGACAAATTTCAGTTGGTGGATAATGAATCTATAATATATGAAAGTTTAATTGTAATCATTACATTATGGTAAATAATGAAATTTAACACTATATGCTAATTTTTTGAGAAGGACCTGTATAATGCACCCCCATAGTCCCTCATAAAGTATAATGCACCCCATAGTCATCCATAAAGTATAACACACCTCCATAAAGTATAATGCACCCCCATAGTCCCTCATAAAGTATAATGCACCCCATAGTCATCCATAAAGTATAACATACCTCCATAAAGTATAATGCACCCCCATAGTCCTTCATAAAGTATAATGCACCCCCCATAGTCCTTCATAAATCATAATGCACCCCCCATAGTCCTTCATAAAGTATAATGCACCCCCCATAGTCCTTCATAAATTATAATGCACCCCCATAGTCCTTCATAAAGTATAATGCACCCCCCATAGTCCTTCATAAAGTATAATGCACCCCCATAGTCCTTCATAAATTATAATGCACCCCCCATAGTCCTTCATAAAGTATAATGCACCCCCCATAGTCCTTCATAAATTATAATGCACCCCCCATAGTCCTTCATAAAGTATAATGCACCCCCATAGTCCTTCATAAATTATAATGCACCCCCATAGTCCTTCATAAATTATAATGCACCCCCCATAGTTCTTCATAAAGTATAATGAACTCTCCATAGTTCTCCCATAGTCATCCATGTACTAGTATGACCACAGATTTTTTTTTTTTTTTTTAAACAAATAAATCTTCACTTTTCCTTCGCTCCAGCGGCACCTGCATCCTCTTGTGAATTCGGCAGACGTCGACGTCAGCCTCTGATCTCTGATTGGCCGGCAGCGTGCTTTGTGGCACGCAGACCCAATGTGTCTGTGCACTGCTATACACTTCTACTGTTGAAGTTTCTGCTGGCGTCGGCGGGTGGTCTTTACACGGCTGGGCATTGGGGTCCAATCTAGCAGAAATCTATCATACTGGTCATACACAGTTTAATTCTATAGATAAATATTGGGACCATGTCGGGGACTTTGCATGATACTCATATTATAGGAACATTTTATTTTACAGCTATCTCTCCTGACATATCTATACATATGTGTGCTTGGCTCAGCCGAGCTTGCCTGTTTTTTTACGAGGAGAGAGGAGAAATCACTCGAAAAAAAACAAATACGGTAAAAAGAATCAGTAATTAAATAACAACTCTATCCCCAATTTATACTTTTAAATGTTTGCTCATTTCTACCTAAAATGTTCACTGGTAATGTGGTCATACATTTGTTAAAATGCTAAATTAGGCAGACTGACATTCCAATCGAAGCCCCATGATCCCTAATCTAGCCATGCATGATTCTCACTGGGGAAAGAGGAGTACTATAGGGACACCTCTCATGAAAACAAAGAATTGGGCATGTTGAAATCAGACATGTCCCATCTTTTTTTATTTTGATGAAGATTATAGATTTTCAGAAAATACACCTTTTGAGTGTTGATAGATAACCCAATGGATTCAGTGTTGACTGTGGAGACACCCTTCATACTAAAAAGTCCTGTTTTAGTTAGATTTCCAGTGATACCTTCATGGTAGTAGTTCCGATTCATCAGACTGTACGCATCTTTTTTCCTCCCATCAGGGGAGAGTCGTGTATCCCCCATTAATGGTCGTACAGTCTTGTTGAAATTGGTGGGCTCGGGTAACATTAATGTAATGTGTCTGGCCACAAGAAGACTCTCCACAACCGATGGCCTGAGATTTTCCTCCCGAACAGTAGACCATGCCATACGATAGTGTTAAAACAACTTAGCATCCCAAAAATGCTTCAATAATTCCTAATGATATGAACAATTTCACACATGATTAGTCGTCTACTGAAAGTCATGCACACATACGGCCAACCAGATGTTAATGTTCTGCACAGAGAGTTATTGTTTGTCAAACACTCTGGACTAATCAGATTGACAAAAATGTACCATTGTTACAGGATGATAATCGACAAACTCCCGAAAATAAGGATAAAAATCCTAAAAAAAATCCCTAAAAATGTGATTGATTGGATACATTAATTTTCACTACATGTATTGCAGGCTTGAAAGTTAAATGTTTTTTTCCATACTAGGCAATTTAAAGGGCCTAACATATTACCATAGCGGTCACAATGGCACTACTACACCATGAAAATTGTTGAAGCTTCAAGACCCTTGTAGTTTACGCAAGTAAAACTTGTCAACACAAGATAATTTCTGCCCTTTACTAAATGTTAGTTCATTTAGCAAGTGAGACCTACTACCACAAAAAAGGTTCCACCTACTTATACAGTACATCTAAATTTTAGTTCTTGAAGTTACTTAAAGAAGCACTCTTCCTCCTCTCATCAAACTTTTTATCCTCTTAATATATTGCAGTCATCATATTATACAGCACTGTGTACTTACAATTGCTTATTTTTCGTTTCTACTCAGCTAATTCTTCTCTTTTCCATTAGATCTATGACATCACGTGATTAAAAACTGACTAGTTGGATCCTTATACACTCTATGTAGAAACAGGAATTCTCTTTTCCCTGCACGAGTCACTGCAAAAAGTCCCTGGACGGGGGAGGAGGGAGCAGCTGGTCAGGAGTTGAAGAGGGGAATGATAAATGAAGGGACAAGAGGCTTCCTGTTTCTACATAGAGCAAAGAAAAGAGAATAATTATCTGGGTAGAAGGGAAAAAGAGAAATTGTAAGCACACAGTGCTATATGATGATTGCAATATATTAAGGCTACTTTCACACTAGCGTTTTCTGCAATCCGTCACAATGCGTCGTTTTGCAGAAAAAATGCATCCTGCAAAAGTGCTTGCAGGATGCGTTTTTTCCCCATAGACTTGCATTGACGACGCATTTGCGATGGATTGCCCCACGTCGCATCCGTCGAGCAACGGATGCGTCGTGCTTTTGCGGACCGTCGGAAGAAAAAAAAAACGCTACATGTAACGTTTTTTTCTCCTGATGGACCGCTTTTTCCAACCGCGCATGCGCGGCCGGAACTCCGACCCCACCTCTCCGCACCTTACAATGGGGCAGCGGATGTGCCGGAAAAATGCATCCGCTGCACCCATTGTGCAATGCAGCAAACGCTAGCGTCGGAATCTCTCCCCGACGCATTGCGATGGGGAGATTCCGACGCTAGTGTGAAAGGAGCCTAAGAGGATAAAAACTTTGATGGGAGGAGTGCTTCTTTAAATGGAATGTGCTGTCAGAAAATTATCTACTATTTAAATCCGTTTTCTGAGCAACACTTTTTGCATTTTTTTGCCGTATCACAAACTGTATTAGACAAAAACAAATTACGGTAGAAATCTTGCAATATCCAGTATACGATCTTTATAAAAATAAAAAAAGGTAATATTCTTGCAATTTTCACACCCACCACTTGAGATATTTTAGGCTCTGTCCTTTCAGGAAGCGTTTTCAGCAGACTCATTATTACATGCAGGATTAGAATGACTGGTAACACCTCTATAACCAGCTGATAACACAGGATGCACGATTCCCAATAAACCATGTCATAGCTGACCCTGACTCCTCCTTTAACCTTTGCACACATTCATTAGATGCTTCAATACAAAAATAGTCTGTTTATTGTGGCTAATGCACATGTGTATTTCCTGAAAATAACAGGAAGTTACAGTAAAAAAAAATAGCCCCACTGGCCAGTGTGAGAATTGCAAGATTTAAACTTTTTTATTTTTAGTAAAAAGTTTGGTATAGAAAAAAAAAAATACAAAAACCTGATTAAAACAGTACTGTAAGACATTTTCTATTTACAGATTTCCTTTAAGATGCTTCATTTCTCAAAGGTTCAGCTGATAGTGCTGACTTTAATTTGTATGTAAATTATCCTCATTCCTGGCCTGAGGCCTAACAGAAAAAAAGGGAGTATTTTATGCTTATCATCACAGAAGTACAGGTGTATCAGACTGCTGGAAGAACAATTTCTCTACTTGAAAGACCAGGGAACAGTAGACCAGGTAACCTAAGCAGGGTCAGCTGAATGAAAAGAGCAGGAAGAATGCCAGGTGTTACTGACTTATGCATACTCCTCCATTCTACACGCGGACAGATATATGTATTTAAGAAATATATATGATATATCTTTGAAATATATACGGTATATCAAGCTAATATGCAGGTGCTTGTATACGCTGTGGCCAATATACAAACATATATACATATACTATGTGATCAATGGTTACATAAAGTCCACTATTGCTATACACGTAAAAAAAAGTAAAAAAAAAAAGTATTAAAAAATGTAAAAGCCAACCAACCACGTCAAGGTGTACCAGTCTACTGGATGGTCCCTAATTATAATTGCTCACCTCTCCATAAGCCAAAACAGGCCAGAGCATATTCGTGCACCTAAATGTCAATTTAACACTATAAGTGTGGGGGCCCTTTTTATATTTTCTTGTATTGTGCATTGTGAAGCGTGGCCCTCTCCTGGGCTGTTCCCCCTTATCCACCCATTTTTTTCTAGAGACTAGATTCCAAATGACACACAAGAGCCTGCGTATAAGTAATACATACGACTTCTAGTCCAATAAAAGATCTTTTTTTGATGCCCGGTTCAATGGCCAAATAGTAAGACGTCATTCAGGCATCAATTTTTTATCTCGTAGGTGAAAAAAATGAATTGTTTTTCATCAATGACCTGGATCCAATTTTAATCCATTCAATTTGTCCGTTTTTACCATCCGTGTAGCATCCTTTTTTTCTCGTAAGCAAAAAACAGCAATAAAAGCATTCGGGTGACACAGGGATGACATCCATTTGTTGTCCATTTTTTTTCGTAGACCTATTGATTTCAATTTGTAAGTTTGATCCATGACTCAAATTGAAAACAGACCAGTCTCTGTTTTATTTCACTTGGTCTGACAAGTGAACAACCCCACAGAACGTTTCAATAAGGGGAAAAAGAAACGGTATCTTCCTTTTTGAAAAGTCAGATGGCCTCGGACGAGGATCGAAACACAATGCTCGGACTGGCCATCGGCTCTCCCAACCCAAAGGGGACAGCATGCATTTCCCTGCCGCTGTCACGCTCGGGTCGGGAGAACCGCCAGCCAGTCGGTCTCAGCATTGCATTGTGATTCTCGTCCGAGTTCAACAGCTGTCTGGCTCTTCCCTTATTGAAATGTTCTATGGACTGAATACGATCAGAGTCAGAGCCCCACCGGAAATGGATTTAAAAAATGCTTGAATATGAAAATTGAATGGCCATTTGAGGAGTAGCTGCATAGTCTATGATGGGTAGGCGCTCTACTTGGGCAAACCACAGATAGATCACATAGAAGAAAAATGAGGATTTAGGCCAGATTCCCAACTCTGTGACCACGGTCCAAGAACGGACCATCATATACAGATCGTTTGTAGGTCTCCTGACCCAAACTTAACAGTCTCATAGGCCGTTGGGGCTCAAGTCAGGAGATCACGGCCAACCTACACATCAAGGTCCTCAAAGGGATGTGGGAACCCAGTCTTAGGCCACATTCAGTATTTGGCCGTATCTTACATCAGTCTTTGTAAACCAAATCTAGGAGCGGAACAATCAGAGGAAAAGTATAATAGAAACACGTCACCACTTCTGTATTTATCACCCACAGGTTTGGACTGGCCCACAGGAGAACAGGAGAATCCTCCGGTGGGCCCCTATGCAAGATAGGGCCACCACCCTTTTATATGAGCAGTACTTGGCACAATATATTTCAATCACTATGTGCATACAAAGGTGGCATCTTATTCATTTAACAATCTACCCAATTCATTGTTATATACATTTGTGATTGAGGATTTGCATATAGCTGAAAAGTGGGGCCCTGGAGCTGGTTACTGGTGGGCCCTTGGCAACCCAGTCTGACATTGATCACCCACTCCTGGTTTTGGCTTACAAATACTGATGTCAAATACTGACCAAATACTGAACGTGTGAACGTAGCCTTGGGTTGAAGCCTGGGTCATAGGCCCATAAGAAATGCAAAAGACATCTACATTTAAAAAATAAATTTTATACTAAGTTTGTGTTTCTTATTTAATAATATAGAAACATGTTTTACATGGTAATTTCAAAACTAATCTTCATTCTTGTGATTTTCTACTGCAACTAACACAATTTTAATTTTAGAAGGTTTTTTTCCCCAATTGATTTACGGTAATTTATAAGGCTAATTAAAAGTCTAGCTTAATGTGTTGATAATCTAACTTAGACAATATATATATCTGTGTGTATTATATATTATTTTGGTTTCTAAAACTTCTATTTGTACCTATTTAGAATGAAACTTTAATTTTTCACTTTTGTCTGGTTCCAGCTCTTCTTACTGATGAGCCATAAAGTGTTTTATTAGGAGCGGTCATGTGACCGGTGGAACTTTTTTTATAAGACAAAAAGTAGGTATTGTTTAGGAAACAATTTTAAGAACACTGAGGCTGATTGTCTTCTCTTCCCACATGGGCTGACAAGCCTGGTGTAGCCGGAGGTAAGGCTGTGTTTTTCTAAGGAATCCTGCATACAGCTCCTTGCTTTTAAAACTCTGATTTCACAACAACTACCCATGGATTAACCCTTACTGCACAAGCAAGTACTAAAGACGAAAAAAAAAAAGAAAACTCCCACTTTTTCAAAATTAAAAAAAGCCACTTTTACTAAAAGGGTGAAACAATTTAGGGATGAGATTAGATACATAGACGATCATTTAACTCTTCCACCACTGAGGTTAATATAAAACAAACAGAGAACTACATAAAAAAAAAATCTACAAAAATAATAAATAAAAGAGAAATAAATAAAAGTAATTATTACAAATCATTGCATAAAATTCCACCCACTACAGATGCCATAAACATTCGACAGACAAGAAATAAATTGAAGCCATGCATTATACATTGAACCGTTCAAGGTCAGTAACATAAAAAAAAGAATAAAAAGGGGGGAAAAAAAGGGAAATAAGTTATGTGCAGCCATCTGCATCATCCAAGCAAATACAAAGAATGTGCATAAAATAATGAAATGTAGCTAATTAGCAAATCTTATTGCATTTTCAAGCCATAAAAAGTGACAGGTTTGCAAAAACACATTTAAGAAAAAAGGGACACTTTAATTTCACATATGGCGCGGTATTTGTACACCTGTTGTAATTTGATGAGAAGGTGACGAAAGAGAATAACAAATAAATAATCTGTTTCCGATTTTGAGAAAAATGGATTTGTATAAAATTAATAATAAATATGTAGAAAATCCAAACTTGAAATAATCAGCGTTATAAAGTTTGAGCCGGATAAATAAGACCAATGATGATTCTTGTCTTCTGATCTGCAAAAAAAAGTGCGAGTGTTCCTTCTCCCCCTCCTCCCCTTTCCTTATCCAAAATAAATAAAAATTAATTAATTAAAGAATCTTGCAAATAAAAAAAAAAATTATACAAGATGGCGAGTAGGTTGTTGTTTAGAGGGCAGGGGAAAAAGGAGGAAAATGGAGGATATTGTTATATACACAAAGGGATAAATTTCAACAACTCAACCAGTCAGCAGCTGCTATTCTGTTCAAGGAAGGAACACAAAAGAGTAGGAGAGATGAAGAGGGCAGTGCAGGAAGACAGCAGTGATCAGATGCTCCATGTACAGCACCCTTGTTCTCCCGCCCCTGATCCTTCCTATCAATCCACATTACCCTCCTGGCATCAAGCCTGGAATTTGTATGGTGTTGTTGCGGCGATTTTGGCATTAAAATCACTTTATAGGTAGGCTTACCTCACTTAACCCCTGAGATACTAGCCACTATGCAAAACAGAAGGTGGGGTTATTACGCTTGTAGTCAACACCCCTTTAACCCTAAGACGCGTAGCTTTAAATAGATGGGAATGAATGGGACATTTGGGGGGGCTGGATAAGCCAATCGACAGCATTACCACCAGTTTACGGTTACTGGCAGATGTTCCTGGCATTGAGTTGCAAGACATATGGGATTTGTGCAAAACTGAATTACACTTAAACACTGGACTGATTCTCTCGACAACAAATGTTCCCTTGATATCTGCAAAATCCACAGGAAGAAAATGGACATCCGCGGCAAAAAAAAAAAAATCAAAATTTATTTGCGGACGGAAATAAATCTTAAATAATCCTACTGAATTTTTTTTAAATTTTTTTTTTTTCCCCCCTCTTTACCGAAGGAAAAGGAAATAGTCTACGATACCGAAGAGGTGGACCTCGTACCGCCGGGCACGACACGAGAGAACGAGAAGGGTTAATTATAAGTGTCTTATTTCCAGAAGAGGATATGTTCCGGGGAGCTGGGGTGCCTCATACCTTGCACCTCAGGGAGGGGCGGAAAGGGAGCCTGTAGGGTTAAATATGGGAATACCGAATGCAATGTCCCATTTTAGCTAGCAAGAAGCCTCTGGGAAGAAATGCAGAAAAAACAAACAGAGAAGCAGATAGCAGCCTGCAAGGGGAGAGATAGGAGAGGGGCACAGGGAGGGCATGCATTCACCTTCTCATGTGCCTCCCCCTCTGTAAGACTACAGCACCCCTACTGATCCCATAGAGAACTGTATAACAACACAGGGAACCCCCCATGTATCCAAACAATCCTTCCCCTGCTAGTTGGGACCCTTAGAAGTAACCCCCTTGCTGTAATTGCCTTGCCCTGCTTCTGCTTTAGTGTGCACTCACCTTCTGCCCAGGGTCTCCTCCTTGCCAGGGATTCAGGGGGGTGAATATTTTAGGGAGAGGTGATAGAAGGTTATCTCTGCTTTTCCTTGCCAGTCTCTTTTTGTGTGCTGTGTGTCTCTCCAGGAGCTGTGGGAAAGGACATAAAGGAAGAGGGTGTAATTGTGCTCCCTCTATGTGTGTGTGTCTGTTTAGTTCCTTGCAGCAGATTGAAGGAGATTCTTCTCAAGGTTTTTATTCAGCTTCACTTCAAGGCAAAGCTTCATGAACCAAAAGTGACGTCAGCCAACAAGCCTCTAACAATGAAACTTGCTGTTAACCAGAGAGTCTGCAAAGGAGGAAGAAAAAATGTTTATTTGCTTGTTTTATTTTAATTTTTTTTTCCCCCTTAAGTTTATCGATTTGATATCCTTTGCCAATCTGTACTTACCGAAAGGGAGAAACAACCATGTCATACCCGTCTCTGGTGTAAAAGATATACTCAGATTACTTTTGTAACAAAAAAGAAATGTAACTCACTTTTTTATTATCATTATTATTATTATTTACTAGCTTCCTTTTGCTTCATTTTCTCTAAAATATATAAATATAAAGAAAGGATTAATATATTAATGATTAAATCTATTAGAACACATTTAATTATTGCATTTATATATTTGTTTTAAACAGCTGTAAATATTAATAATTGCTTTTTAGTATAAAAATTATTTTTATTGTTGTTTCTTGTTTTTATTATATATATAAATTTGTGTGTGTGTTTATGTAATTTTTAATAACTTCTGTTTTTATCCTTATTTCCCGATTATCAACTTAAACAAACACATTAAACATCCACCATGCAGTGTTCACAGGAACGTATAAGTCTAGGTGAATACAACGTACAACAATTTTGAGGGAAAATTTAAGGCATCTGCAATTGAACCCCTTAAAAAAATCTATTCTGTGTACGGTTGTATATTCAGATATGTTAAAAATAAGAGACACCTCATTGTTCTATGTCGTCATTTGAAACTCTTGAATTTTGGACTCTGGTTCATGACACTCCCCCAGCTCCATCGATTACTCCAGGTTCTAGTTGACACATTTAGAATATTAATTTTATATTTTAAGACAGGCCTATAGTGGATGCAGGCCCTGAAGTCATACCTGGGCCCTGAAGTCTCAGTTGACCAAAATGGTTCCTTTATCCCATATGAGAAGGCCAATACTATTAAAGACCTGTGATAGTTTGGGGGCCTTGTTAGAGATTTTGCATTAGGGCCCATGAGCCTCAAGTTATGCCACTAAATTGAGATATCTCAATGTATGCAGTCCAAATAAATTCCAAAAGGACACCCTTTTGACTTGCCATCATCTAATAAAGTCTACTCGTACATCTTTGTATAGGGCGTGTGTCAAATAAGCATCAAAGAAGTGGTGTGAATTCAGCCAAGGTGCGACATACAATCAAGAACATGTTCTTCTTGTATGATCGAGAAAATCTTTCTGGAACGACTGAGCGATAGAGAACATGTTCTGTCTTGTATGATCGAGAAAAGCTTTCTGGAACAATAGAGAACATGTTCTGTCTTGTTTGATCAAGAAAATCTTTCTGGAACAATTGGGAACATGTTCTGTCTTGTATGATCAAGAAAATCTTTCTGGAACGATAGAGAACATGTTCTGTCTTGTATGACCGAGAAAATCTTTCTGGAATGATTGAGAACATGTTCTTTCTTGTATGATCGAGAAAATATTTCTGGAACGACTGAGCGATAGAGAACATGTTCTGTCTTGTATGATCGAGAAAAGCTTTCTGGAACAATAGAGAACATGTTCTGTCTTGTATGATCAAGAACATCTTTCTGGAATGATTGAGAACATGTCCTGTCTTGTATGACCGAGAAAATCTTTCTGGAACGATAGAGAACATGTTCTGTCTTGTATGACTGAGAAAATCTTTCTGGAATGATTGAGAACATGCTCTTTCTTGTATGATCGAGAAAATATTTCTGGAACGACTGAGCGATAGAGAACATGTTCTGTCTTGTATGATCGAGAAAAGCTTTCTGGAACAATAGAGAACATGTTCTGTCTTGTATGATCAAGAACATCTTTCTGGAATGATTGAGAACATGTTCTTTCTTGTATGATCAAGAAAATCTTTCTGGAATGATTGAGAACATCTTTCTGGAACGATTGAGAACATGTTCTGTCTTGTATGATCAAGAAAATCTTTCTGGAACGATAGAGAACATGTTCTGTCTTGTGTGACCGAGAAAATCTTTCTGGAATGATTGAGAACATGTTCTGTCTTGTATGATTAAGAAAATCTTTCTGGAACATGTTCAGTCTTGTATGATCAAGAAAATCTTTCTGGAACGATTGAGAACATGTTCTGTCTTGTATGATCAAGAAAATCTTTCTGGAACAATTGAGAACATGTTCAGTCTTGTATGATCGAGAAAATCTTTCTGGAATAATTGTGAACATGTTCTGTTTTTTTTTTATGATCGAGAAAATCTTTCTGGAAAAATTGTCTTGTATGATCAAGAAATTCTTTCTGGAACGATTGAGAACATATTCTGTCTTGTATGATTAAGAAAATCTTTCTGGAACAATTGGGAACATGTTCAGTCTTGTATGATCAAGAAAATCTTTCTGGAATAATTGAGAATATGTTCTGTTTTTTTTTTTTTTTTATGATCGAGAAAATCTTTCTGGAAAAATTGAGAACATGTTCTGTCTTGTATGATCGAGAAAATCTTTCTGGAACGATTGAGAATATGTTTTTGTCTTGTATGATCAAGAAAATCTTTCTGGAGCGATTGAGAACATGTTCTGTCTTGTATGATCAAGAAAATCTTTCTGGAACAATTGGGAACAAGTTCAGTCATGTATGATCGAGAAAATCTTTCTGGAAAAATTGAGAACATGTTCTGTCTTCTATGATCGAGAAAATCTTTCTGGAACGATTGAGAATATGTTTTTGTCTTGTATGATCAAGAAAATGTTTCTGGAACTATTGAGAACATGTTCTGTCTTGTATGATCAAGAAAATCTTTCTGGAACAATTGGGAACATGTTCTGTCTTGTATGATCAAGAAAATCTTTCTGGAACAATTGGGAACATGTTCAGTCTTGTATGATCGAGAAAATCTTTCTGGAATAATTGTGAACATGTTCTTTTTTTTTATGATCGAGAAAATCTTTCTGGAAAAATTGAGAACATGTTCTGTCTTGTATGATCGAGAAAATCTTTCTGGAACGATTGAGAATATGTTTTTGTCTTGTAAGATCGGGAAAATCATCTTTCTGGAACGATTGAGAACATGTTCTTTGTGATCTAATGAAGAAAACATTCATATCTCCTTTTTTAAATCAATATCTAAAATTACTAAGTTTGTAAAGTTTTATCGAACACGCCCAAAATAAAAAAAAAGATAATTACAACAAAGACATAAAACGGCCTTAAAGAACACAGCCTAAAACTTATAATTTCTTCAAACTTTCAGACCACTCCTTCTTTAAACTAAAAAAAAAAAAAAAATCACTTTGCGGGAATGGATGATATAATTGGGGTGCCTTGTTTTGCCAAAAAAACCATCCTTGATCATAAATAAAGATTGTACTCTGCTTGACTGTTTTTACGACTGCTATGTGTAATGTAGTGATGTGTATGTAGTGATACTGTAGAGAAGAGAAAGCAATGTAGAGAATAAAATGAAAGGTCGTACTGAGAAAGAGAGAGAGAAAAAAAAAAATCCCAGCGATCAGCAAAAAAAAGCAGAGGCTGCCTTGAGTAATGCTTTTAAAGTTGATCACATTCTGTCCTATTGTGTGTATTAATGCTGTGGATCTGCCAGACTGGCTATAAATACAGTAATAACATTATAGCTTCCACCAAAACAGCAAATTATCCCTCCTCCATTCCTCTGTCTCAGTAACTGGCTCTTCCCCAATTTATCTCTTGTGTAATTTAGTGAATTAAGGTCACCCCCACTCGGCTGCACCTCTCAGTTGTCCCTCCAAAACCTTATCACTTGTGGTTAGATATTTTACTTTTTTAAGTTCACACTCACATCATGTTAGGCCTAGGGTTGAAGTCCGAAATAGGACACCTAATTAATTTAAGGCTAAAAAGAAAAAAAAGGAGCAATTAACCCTTTATAATAATAAAAAAAATCATCTGCCAACGTTAACTGCGCAAAAATAAAAAATGTCATGTAACATATTTTTTTTTATATGGATAAATGAAAGAAAAAATAATAATAAAAATCTCACGTTGTTTTCTGTTTGGCTTTGACTGTGATTTTAATTGTGCTGGAGGATCTTCATTAGTATTAGCACATGGGGAGATTGTACAAAGCTCCTTCATTAGAAAAAAAAAAAAAAAAACTGCCTCGCCGAGTACGTCTTTTGCATGCAATGAGAATGTCAGCCTTACCTCGGTCATTTTGTAACATAATAAGTGTAAGCACAATGATTGCAATGCAGAAAGCGGAGGGGGGAAGGGCAAAAAAAAAACAACAAATCCTGTTTTAATGGGGTCGTTTGAAAAGAAAGATTCTCATTTCCTAGTCAAAACAAAATGGAATCTCGAATTCTAGTAGTGTGCAGCGGGAGACGTGTTATTTAAAGAGTAACGTGAATTTGGAATTAATATATGTATTTTTTTTTATATTATTTTTTTTTTCACTTATATCCATGAAAGTGCTCACATCTTAACAGCATCTGGGCTTGCATTTATTGATTTTTTTTTTCACTGCCACATTCCCGGAATACAGATTTTAATCATTTCAGTACACCACACTCAGTAATTTCATTAAAACTGGAACCTTCCAGCCCTGGAAAAGCATTTAATTTCAATGACACACGATTCCTCTCTTAGTAGCAAAACTGTCTCAACAGTAAAAGCTGGCCTAAGGTTCAAATGCATAATTTAATCCCGAGTTTCCATGCTTTGAATTCCTTTGAAGATATAATTTGACTAACTACCTAATAACTTTTAATAAGGACGACGGTTTTGTTATAATATGTCATTAGCGTATATTTAATTAACTCCTAGGCTGGTCTCTAGCTTATATTGCATCGGGTCAATACTTTCCTAACCTCAAAATTTGGTAATAATCTTCCAGCCCTGTAAACTGAAATCTACTGATATCAATGTCGATATAAATTTGTTGCCTTGCATTCAAAACATGAACATGATCTTCAGAGACTGCGCCATGATGGCCCTCCTCGCATACTGGGTTAGTAATCATCCTATCAGTCCTTCTGGCCTTACGATTGGATGATCTACCCAATCTATTTACTTGGTTACATTGAAGAACGTCAAGCTTCCATTTGTTGTCCCTGTAAGTCTAGCGTAGAACAGGCCTCTATTTTGGGCGTTAGCTAAAAATAAAAGTTTCCAAACAGTATTGTTATAGGCACTATGTGAATGTTCAGTGTACGCACCAGGAAAGCTCCCTGGCGCATGCTTCCCTCGAGTATTTATGCTTCCAAAAATATAAGCCTTTTATTTAGAGCTTTTTTTTAAGTCTTTACAAAGGGGTATGGCTTATGGGATCCTCAGGGGAGTGGCTTTAGATGTTCTGCATAATTGCCTTATGAGCAACGCCCCTTTGGAAAGACTTTAAAACTTAGCTTTAAGTAAATAGGCCCATACCTCTGGAACCGTATGGTGGATTTAAAAAAAAAATGGAATAACCAGGAGACCAGCAGAAATAAAATAAGACCATAAACTGGTTACTTTTGTCCTGGTGACAGGTCCCCTTTAAATAATTGTTGTTTGAAAGCTATGTTTTCCATATACATGCATGCTCGAGTGGGCCAAGCTTCATGTATTTTCGATGAGAAGAGTGGAGTAAGCTTCTACCAGACACCTTTAATGTTGACTTAATTCTTGTAGATTGTGAGCCCTCGCGGGCAGGGTCCTCTCTCCTCCTGTACCAGTTGTGACTTGTATTGTTTAGGATTATTGTACTTGTTTTTATTACGTATACCCCTCCTCACATGTAAAGCGCCATGGAATAAATGGCTCTATAACAGTAAATAATAATAATTCCTAGAAGGACTGAAGGATTGGGAAATATAATTTGGTATGGTCAATCATTTCACCCTTACAACATCATCTATCAGGAGAAAGTCAGGAAGCCCTAAACACATTAGATGGACAACTGAAATTGTTGTGACAGGACGACCTTTCTATAATGTGTACAGGGCTTAACATAGATAGGAAGTACTCATGGGTCCATCATGTTCAATAAATAGCCCGGTTGGGATAATTTTTGGACGGTGGGTTCCGACATAGGAATGAATAAGAACATTTTTTGGACATACGGTTTACCAAACGATTCATAATATTGTATCCATATAGAATTCTCTAGGCCTTTCTGTACTTATTTCTAAATGGAGTAGCACAAAGGTTCCTGTAAACTGTGTTATGGTCCAATCCATGCATTGCGATATTACTGAAGAAGGCAGCATAAACACCGGTTCTTATGAGCCAATAGAGACTTGATTTGCTGTTGCATAGGGACCATGTATGAGCCTTAAAGGGAATCTGTCAGCAGGGTTTCACCCCAAAACTATTCACATATGTATGCACCTCTTTTAAAGACAAGTCCAACAGTACCTTTACATGGCCAATCCGTTCCTCTGTTAGGGTACCGTCACACAGTGAAATTTTGATCGCTACAACGGTACGATCCGTGACGCTCCAGCGTCGTAACAATATCGCTCCAGCGTCGTAGACTGCTGTCACACTTTGCAATGTACGACGCTGGAGCGATAATTTCATGACGTATGTGCGATGTAGAAGCCGTTGGTTACTATGCACACATCGTATACGATATATGTTACACCATGCGATCATGCCGCCACAGCGGGACACTAGACGACGAAAGAAAGTTTCAAACGATCTGCTACGACGTACGATTCTCAGCGGGGTTCCTGATCGCAGGAGCGTGTCAGACATTGCGATATCACTCGAACGTCACGGATATATCGCTCGAACGTCACGAATCGTGCCGTCGTAGCGATCAAAATTTCACTGTGTGACGGTACCCTTACTGAGAAATCAGCGTTTTAATTGATATGCAAATGAAGCTGAAGAGCTCTTTGTAGATTTGAAGCCTCTGCCACTCCAGCTCTATTCCCCACCTCCTACTGCTTCACTGACTGCCTCTATGCTGTGTGATTTCAGGAAAAGGAGTCCTCAGGTAAAAAGGAGGAGATGGTGCTGGGTGGGGGATAGAGCTGGAGTGACAGAGGCTTCAGATATACCATAGCCATTTGCATATGAATTAAAATGCTGATTTCTCAGTGATGGAGGAACGGACTGGCCATGTAAGGGTATTCCCGGACTTGCCTTTCCAAGAGTTACTTGCACATATGAATAGTTTGGAGTGTGAAATCCTGCTGACAGTTCCTCATTAAAGGGTTGTTCCTATCTCAGCCATGGAGCTACAAAATTAGACATCAGTCCTTACATTAGTGATCGGTTTAGGAAAATTCCATAAAGAAATACATGGATCTAATTTCGTTAGTTAATGGGATTCTCCGGGAATTGTGCATATCAAATTTAGTGAAAAAGCAGAGTATGTGCAGGTTGTAAGATATGATCTGTAGCAGTCAGTTCCATCAGGGACTCATGCAAAAAGCAAAACTGTATACAGTGACCCCGTAGGGCGCAATATTAGGTCTCTGAGGGTCATGATGGTACAGTATGTGCCTATAGAGTTCTATGGGTGATGCACTACAGAGCGCCACCAAGCGGATCTAGCGTACATCTAATGAATAGTAATAATGTAGATACGATAAAATATTGCGAAACCCCTGTTCACAACCCAAATCTGGTAATCAATGAGAGTTGCACAGGTATCTCTTGAACCCGTCATACGCGTATCGGTCAAACGATGGTTCAGTCGAACATTTGACCATCAGCTAACTCGCCCGACTCTCACATACACTCTCTGTTCTCTATGAGAGTGACATCTCTTAGGTTACGTTCCCACGATAAGTTTTTGGTGATTTTTTTTACGCTGTGTATTTAAAAAAAAAAAATCCAAGTAACCTATTTTAATTAATGGGTGCAGAAAATTTTCAACATCGAAAGATACGGCCGAGTCTCGCAGGTGAAAACCCAGCTCTGGCGCCGGCACTCCGGAGCGGAGCGTGCAGCTGCACAGCAATACATGGAGCTGCACTCTCCGCTCCGGAGTGCCGGCGCCAGAGCTGGGTTTTCACCTGCGAGACTCGGCCGTATCTCGCATATGTGTGATCCCGGCCTTAGACTTACATTACGATATCGACAGGTTTGTGCATGGGGGCCCTTGAAAGATTATATCGATGGACATAAGGATTCAGCCTGTAAAATGTTGGACTGCCGATCCTCGTATTGTATTAAGCCACGTTCCCACAATAAGCTTTTTGGTGAGTTTTCGATGTTGAAAATTTCGGCCATATCCCGCGTATGTGTGATCCCGGCCTAAGGTGAATGGAAGCCTTTACTCTAGAGAACAATGTCCATGATTTATATGCATGCAATCATTTTAATAATAATAACCGTGTAATGCTTCATTTTCACAGTGGTGGCGCATCAGGTGAATCAGGTTCCAGTACAGATTTTGGCACCAGGACATCCCATGATTAGCTTTTAATGGTGAAGCACTTTTAATAACGCCTCATTCACACATCCATTTTTCACATAGGCATTTTATCTGTGTGTTTTAAAACTGGACATAAAAAAAGGTCTAATAAGGATAATATACTAAATTAGCCATGTCAAAGAAACCAAAGAAGGTAATGCAGTACAAGTAACCTATATATAAAATAATTTATAGTTTTCTGCAATTCCCTTTTATTCTAATAAAGGGGAGCCCTGGACGTCTCAGCTGCAGACATCCCACCAATTTGACTTTTATGACATGTCTGATGGCATGTCATAAAAGTGTTTTCTGGGAAAACCTTTTTAAAATGCAAAAAAAAAAAGTAATGTATGTTCACAATACCAGTAATCTAAAGGCTTATGTCAGCCCGGCTTTATATGGTTGGGGATAGATTGAAAGCAGAAAATTACTTACACTCATCATTGTATGTTAAGGAGGTTGGATTGTAAAATTACTGATGCAGAATAAATCATTTCTGGACACAATAAAACAATATGATAATAAATATGCTGTCAGGATTGGTATTGATTCTACCCTCATTAGCAATTTAAAGAGGAATCCGCCTTTTCATCCTGCAGTAGATGTGGAATTGTATTAAAAATCAGATGAATGGAAATGTTCAAGAACCAGTTGGGGATGTGGCCTCTGGACCATACATATATGTATATATACACACATCTACTATATAATTGTCTAAGGGTCACTTCCGTCTGTCCTTCTGTCTGTCACTGATATTCATTGGTCGCGGCCTCTGTCTGTCATGGAATCCAAGTCGCTGATTGGTCGTGGCAAAACGCCCACGACCATTGCCACAACCAATCAGCGACAGGCGCAGTCCGGTGGCAACATGGCCGCTCCTTCCTCCCCGCAGTCAGTGCCCGCTCCATACTCCCCGCAATCACTGCTCACACAGGGCTAATGCCAGTGGTAACGGACCGCGTTATGCCGCGGGTAACTCACTCCGTTACCGCCGCTATTAACCCTGTGTGACCAAGTTTTTACTATTGATGCTGCCTATGCAGCGTCAATAGTAAAAGGATCTAATGTTAAAAATAATTAAAAAAATAAAAAATCATTATATACTCACCTTCCGCCGCCGTAACCGCTCCTCGCGACACTCCAGTAACCGCTCCATTCAAGCAGCAGGTTATGGTGGCAAGGATGGTATGCGAGAAGGACCTGACATGACGTCACGGTCATGTGACTGCGACGTCATCACGGGTCCTGCGCTACCAACCCTGGTACTGGAAGCTGCCGAGTGCACTGCACACAGGCGACATGACTACAAGGGCTCCCTCGGAAGGTGAGTATATGTTTATTTTTTATTTTTTAACCTGTGACAAATGTGGCTGGGCAATATACTACGTGACTGGCCAATATACTACGTGACTGGGCAATATACTACGTGGCTCTGTGCTGTATACTACGTCACTGCGCAATATAGTACGTGGCTGGGCAATATACTACGTGGCTGGGCAATATACCACGTGACTGGGCAATATACTACAGGGACATGCATATTCTAGATTCTAGAATACCCGATGCGTTAGAATCGGGCCACCATCTAGTCTAATAATAATAATCTTTATCTTTTTTTTTTTATATAGTGCTAACATCGCTGTCCCCAATGGGGCTCACAATCTAAATTCCCTAACCGGGCACTCCGGTTTCTTTGAAATGTGGGAAGAAACCGGAGTGTCCGGAGGAAACCCACGCAAACACGGAGAGAACATACAAACTCCTTACAGATTTTGTCCTTGGTGGGATTTGAACCCAGGACTCCCGCGCTGCAAGGCTCCTGTGCTAATCACTGAGCCACCGTGCTGCCCCCTTATATATAAACGCACACGTCTGTGAAGGCTACACTACACCACTATTAACCTACTACTAACGGCGACATTGTGGGCATTGGGGACGTCTGTGACATCTATCTCTATTTACCTAATGTATCTATCTATCTATCTATCTAATGTATTATCTATTATCTATCTATTATCTGTCAATCTATCACTCTATCTAATGTATCTATCTATTATCTCTCTATCTAATGTATCTATCTATCTAATGTATCTATCTATCTAATATGCAAAAGCGTATAGAGGGATAGGGTATCTGGAGGACAAAGCAAAAACAAAAAGGAATTTATCAAGTCTAGCATTAAGGCCACATTCAAACATTCAGTATTCGGTCAGTATTTTACATCAGTATTTGTAGCCAAAACCAGGAGTGGAACAATTAGAGGAAAAGTATAATAGAAACATGTGCACCACTTCTGTATTTATTACCCGCTCCTGCTTTTGGCTTACAAATACTGATGTAAAATACTGAATATGTGAACGTGACCTAAAGGAGTTATCCTCTGCTCAGACAACACTTGTGAATCCCCACGTTTCCCCATTAAAATAATAACACTTATTCTCACTGCCGATGCGGGCGACATTCCAGTGGTGTCGGCACTGATTTTCCAGGGGCTTGCATGATATTGTTATGTCACGTGATCAATGCAGCCAATCAGCACTGGCTTCACTCTCCCCTCCTTTGTACAAATCAAGAGGAAGAAGACAACCCTTTTAAAGAAGCACTCCTCCTCCTCCTCCTCCCATCAAGGTCTTTATCCTCTTAATATATTGCAATCATCATATTAAATAGCACTGTGCACTTACAATTGCTCAAATACTGTCACACTCGGGTCGGGAGTAAATAATTAGAGCATACTATAATAAACGTATTAGTAAATAAGTGTTTCTGCCCCTCTCAATAAGCCATGGCCACTTTTATAAATTCATCCGTGCCTGTGCAAAATCATGTGACTTAGACACGTACTCAAAATATGTAACTTTTTTCATTATCCTAAATTGCTCAACCACCAACCTAAATCTATCCAAGGAGCATTTATACAGTTTTATTATTTGTCCATATTACATATCACTATATATAGTCTTTATTAGAAGACCAAATGTTAAAAAAAAGGAAATTGTCTTAACAGATTTATTTTTTTATTATTTCCACGGAAAAAAAAAACAGAATCCGGGCCATAAATCAATGTTCTGTTTGCTTTTGCATATTCATTATTATAGTCATTACCATAACTAGCCCTATTTTCACTTGTGCATAATTTATGCAAGGTTCAGGGCATCCACATGGGATACTTCGAGTGCTGCCGGTTATTTATAAAGGAGGTATCTCCGCAGCCATCGCAGATGATTCTACAAATGCCTGTGAGGAAGCTTATGTCGTAGAGATGCAAAACCAGACATCTACCACCCCTGACCTCTCGACGCATTTTAAGCCTCTGTAAAAAAAATTGTTATAGCTCCATGTATCTGGCTGGTGACAAGAGCAGTTACGCTGCATTCTAAAAATATGATTTACCGAATAATATGACAAGGCCACAGCAGAGAAATCCTGCTTAAAATACAAAGCAGATGCATTACAGTGGGTTCCATTCAGATACACGGCCCTGCGCATCGGATGTGTTTTCTGGCTTCGGGGGCCCCATCAGGCCGGGATTCCCAGCTGTTTGTGAACAGTCACTTCCATCATCCTATGCAAGTCCACTTTTCTCCTGTTAAAGAAAATCCAAAACACCCAATGAGTTGGGTCATCTACAAAAAGTTGTCTAAAAATTAATTCAGTTTAGAGTGTGCATGCTGTTTATGGTTTGCTGGGCCTTTGATAGAGGTCTAGGGGGACTGTTTCTTCTTTTGGAGACCACCAGCACGCATAGATAGATATATAGGTCACGCAATGATCTCTGGGAAAAAAAGTATGCAAATTAGCTCTGTTGGCTACTTTAAAAGTCAATTTCCAACCATTTGTAGAGGTTGAATGTCCACTATTGAACAACTCTTTTTCAATGTGTCTAATAAATAAGAAAAAAACATATTTGCTTTCCGGATTGGCGCCATTCCTTTGCTCCGAGATGTGATCTCGTGACATTGCTTGTGTCTCATGAGCACTGCAGCCTACAATGGCCTCTTCACAGTAGAGAAGAGACACCGGCCTGGAGGTAAGAATGCTTTTTTTTTCACATTACTAGGCACATTAGGGACATTGAAAAAGGCTTGTCCAGTAGTGGACAACCCCTTTAAAGAGGACATATCACAAGGTCAAAGGTGTCCAGTTCTAGTTCTTCTTTTATTCCCATTGTTCTCCTGAGTATACAATGTCTTATTTTTTTCATATACGCCATACGGATCTAGAGTTATGGGCTTTTTTTTATTCAGTTCTACATTTTATGGCCTTTAACCAAGGGGGCGGTGCTCACAGGGCAATAATGTAGAGCGGCCTAAAGACACGCCCCAGAGGATCCTGTCAGCCACGAAATGCTTTGTAAAGTATGAAAGAATATAACACTAAATAGGCCCATATGTCTGGATCTGTATGGTGGATTAAAAAAATAAGAATTAAAAAAAGGAATAATCCATAAACCGTTTACATGGACATCAGGGACATTGAATAGAATACAGTGTGTAAACCTCACAGACAGCTCCCTTATTTCCCAGTTTGTAAGAAATGACCTTAAAAAAAGTAAAACGTAAAAGAAGCAGGACCTGCCATTCGCATTGGTGGTTTTATATGATTATGAATTCTTTTTTGACACGTCACATAGATTTTGCCAAAAATAGAGGGTGAGGGTACGGCAAGTGGAACCTTTAAAGTGTATCTGTCACCGGCTTTTTGCCACCTAATAAGAGAGCAGGATAATAAAGAGACGGTGACTCTGATCCCAGCAATGTGTCACTTATTGAGCTGATTTCTGTAGTTTTGATAAAAGCCCTGATTAATCTGTTTGAGATTTTCACTAGACGACTAGTAAACCTGTTGCCAGGTAGCCCCACCACACCCTCATCACTGATTGGCAATTTTCTGCCTATGCACAATGTACACAGAAAGCTGCCAATCAGTGATGTGGGCGGGGTTATACAAAGCTCAGCATTCAGGGAACTGCTAGATCTGCAGCAGATAAAACAGAAAGTTTTTCAGAACTGAAGCAAGCAGCCCAGTAAGTGATACCTCGCTGGATTCAGGGTTTCTGCCCCTTTATCACATTGTGTCTAAAAAACCTGGTGGTCACAGATCCTCTTTAATTACTAGCCTTACAAGCTCAGAAAAGCTCTGGAGTCCTGAGAAGGTCAACATCTGCCTGCAGTTTCCATGTTCTCGCCATGTTTGCCTGGCATGTTATCTGGTACTTTGCGTCTGAGATTGGGAATTAGATTGGGCGCCATACTGGACACAGGAATGATGTGATTGATTCCGAGCTGGATATCTTGGCGCCATATAAGCAACCGGACATAACATGGTGTCCCAAACCCATCTGACCTGGAGTGAAATGTTGTCAAACTGTATGTGGGCAATCACATTAATGATTGTGTGACCCTATATATTAACTTTGGTAAAAGATTCCTAAACGAGTGTCGATCAACTTGTTATCACCGATCAGAGCTCGTTATGGGCAGAAATTTGGCCTTGTAAATCCAGCTTTAGGCCATGTTCACACGTTCCTGATTTCCCTGCTGTTTTTTCTGCACTAAAAACCGCAGCTCTTGGCAGAAAACGCAGGTGCGTTTTTTGGTGCGTTTTTTGATGCGTTTTTTGATGCGGTTTTTAGTGCGTTATTTTATGCAGTTTTCTCTGCAGAGTCTGTGTGTTTTCTACGAAGTTTTTTTAGGGTTAAAATGGCTGAAAATACCCTAACCCTACCCCTAACCCTAACCCTACCCCTAACCCTACCCCTAACCCTACCCCTACCCCTAACCCTACCCCTAACCCTACCCCTAACCCTACCCCTAACCCTAGTTCTAACTGTAGTGGGGGAAAAAAAAATTCTTTATTTTATTATTGTTACTACCTATGGGGGTGATAAAGGGGGGGGGGGGTCATTTACCTTTTTTTTATTTTGATCACTGTGAGGTTATCACAGTGATCAAAATGTGCCTGGAACGAATCTGCCAGCCGGCAGATTCGGCGGGCGCACTGCGCATGCGCCCGCCATTTTGGAAGATGGCGGCGCCCAGGGAGAAGACGGCCGGACGGACACCTGGAGGCCTGGTAAGTATAAGGGGGGGAGATGAGGGCACGGGGGGGGGGGGGCGTCGGAGCACGGGGGGTGGCATCGGAGCATGGGGGGGTGGGATTGGGGCACGGGGGGCAGCCACACTCCGCCCACGCACTTCCTGCTGCAGCGGTCCTGCACCACAAACCGCAGAAAACCCGCAGATATTTTTTTAGTCTGCGGGTTTTACTGCGGGTTTGACCCTCACAATGGAGGTCAATGGGTGCAGAACCGCTGCAGTTCCGCAAAAAGAAGTGACATGGTACTTCTTTTTTACCGCAGCTATTCAGCGCGGCTTTTTTAGTTAATTTCCGCATCATGTGCACAGTGGTTCCTGTTTTCCATAGGGTACATTGTACTGTACCCTGCATGGAAAACAGCTGCGGACCCGCAGCGGCAAAATCGCGGCGGTTCCGCAGTTAAAAACGCACTGTGTGAACATGGCCTTACCCAACAGCCATTAAATTCTGTCCCCTGCCACCTAAATCCAACCTGATTGGTGTCATTGATAACCCCTTGTCCTAGTGTCCATAGAGATTGATATGTTAATGAGGGATCTGGGATGTTAATTGCCAGCTTTGGCCAGGCAATCATCTCTGTGCACGGTCAGGGTTACTATATTGCCTCAGATTTATTTACGGCCTCAGCTATTTCACATGTAATTGTTCTCCCATCAATAAGCATCTCTTCTTTATCCTTACTGATAATCCTTCGGATCAATACATATCTGTGAAGGTCAAAGGTATCAGTGTGGACTGATCTGTAAGAGGAGAAGAAATACGGTAGCTTGGGGGGCACATAACACAGGCATCTCCGGACAATGCTTTATATCAGGTCTTCCTTAATTTCTAATCCCTGATCACAAATGTGATAAATCTCACAAAAAGAATGACAATATATAATAATAAATAATAATAATTTTTATTTATATAGCGCCAACATATTCCGCAGCGCTTTACAAATTATAGAGGGGACTTGTACAGACAATAGACATTACAGCATAACAGAAATACAGTTCAAAACAGATACCAGGAGGAGTGAGGGCCCTGCTTGCAAGCTTACAGACTATGAGGAAAAGGGGAGACACGAGAGGTGGATGGTAACAATTGCTTTAGTTATTCGGACCGGCCATAGTGTAAGGCTCGGGTGTTCATATAAAGCTGCATGAACCAGTTAACTTCCTAAGTATGTAGCAGTACAGACACAGAGGGCTATTAACTGTATAAAGTTTATGAGGACATGATGCGAGGAACCTGATTGTTTTTTTTTATTTTTTTTTTTATAAATAGGCCACACAGGGATCGTTAGGTTAATGCATTGAGGCGGTAGGACAGTCTGAACAAATGAGTTTTTAAGGTACGCTTAAAACTGTGGGGATTGGGGATTAATCGTATTAACCTAGGTAGTGCATTCCAAAGAATCGGCGCAGCACGTGTAAAGTCTTGGAGACGGGAGTGGGAGGTTCTGATTATTGAGGATGCTAACCTGAGGTCATTAGCGGAGCGGAGGGCACGGGTAGGGTGGTAGACTGAGACCAGAGAGGAGATGTAGGGTGGTGCAGAGCCATGGAGTGCTTTGTGGATGAGGGTAGTAGTTTTGTACTGGATTCTGGAGTGGATGGGTAACCAGTGTAATGACTGGCACAAGGTAGAGGCATCGGTGTAACGGTTGGTGAGGAATATGATCCTGGCAGCAGCATTCAGGACAGATTGGAGCGGGGAAAGTTTGGTAAGAGGGAAGCCGATTAGTAGAGAGTTACAATAGTCCAGACGAGAATGAATAAGTGAAACAGTAAAAGTTTTTGCAGAGTCGAAAGTAAGAAAAGGGCGAATTCTAGAAATGTTTTTGAGATGCAGGTAAGAAGAGCCAGCCAGTGATCGGATGTGGGGGGTGAATGAAAGGTCAGAATCAAGGATGACCCCAAGGCAGCGGGCATGTTGCTTTGGAGTAATGGTGGAACCGCACACGGAGATGGCAATGTCAGGCAAAGGTAGGTTCGTAGAGGGAGAGAACACGAGGAGTTCAGTTTTTGACAGGTTTAGTTTCAGATAGAGGGAGGACATGATGTTAGAGACAGCGGTAAGACAATCACTGGTGTTTTCTAAAAAGGTCGGCGTGACAACAGGAGAAGAGGTGTATAATTGGGTGTCGTCAGCATAGAGATGGTACTGGAAACCAAATCTATTGATTGTTTGTCCAATAGGGGCAGTATACAACGAGAAGAGGAGGGGGCCTAGGACTGATCCTTGAGGAACCCCAACAGTAAGGGGAAGGTGAGAGGAGGAGGAACCAGCAAAACATACAGTGAAGGATCGGTCAGAGAGATAGGAGGAGAACCAGGAGAGAACGGTGTCCTTGAGGCCGATGGAGCGGAGCATAGTGAGGAGGAGCTGATGATCCACAGTATCAAATGCTGCGGAGAGATCCAAGAGAATTAGCATGGAGTAGTGACCATTAGATTTAGCTGTTAGTAGGTCATTAGAGACTTTAGTGAGGGCAGTTTCAGTAGAGTGTAAAGAGCGGAAGCCAGATTGAAGAGATTGAAGCCAATTGAATATAGTAAAAGTACAAGACTTGTCCACATTAATTAAACAATAGAAGTCAGCATACAATATATTATTTATGGTCACACTCATCATATATTGCTGTCGAGGTCCCATATATGGCACAGTAAAACCGCCCATACAGGACAGTCCATTATAGTAGGACTGGCCTTCTTGCAAGAGGATTGAAACTAGACTGGCATTGTTCACCCTCCTACAAAGGACTTGTTTTTCTTAGTTATCCCTTAATAATCCACATGTGAGTCGTGCTTGGGGGAACATGTGGGCATGGGTGACAGGTCTGTGAAAGCATTTCATAATTCATAAGTGACTAGGTCTTCTGGGACGGTATGGGTTAAACGGGTTATCCAGGACTATATACTGTATATATTTTTTTACAATGGGCATAAGAACTACCTGACTGTTGTGCCTGGTGCCGATCTCAGCTGCACATAGTGGTCACAGACCACTCTTGCTGGCAATTCAGCGGCTTGTGTTGACAGAGTATGACTGCCAACGTCATGCTGATTGTCAGCTGGCTCCCCACTGCCTAACTGCGGGGAGCCACCTGTCTATCAGCATGACGGTCAGCAGTCACGCAGCATTAGCAGGGTAGCTTTGAAGAAGAGAAGCTGCTCTGTTGACGTGGAATAGCTGAGTTACTAGCAGAAGCGGTCAGTATCCGCTCTGAGCCGGCACTGGTGTTATGAAAGGCAATTCAGTATCACAATGGACATGGAGGTCAGAGCACATACAGTGATCTGACAATAACCCAAAATAATAGAACGAGCTCTGAGACGTGGGAACTCTGCAGACCGCAATCCCTGATCCTCTCCAAACACAACTAGAGGCAGCCGTGGATTGCGCCTAAAGCTCCCTATGCAACTCGGCACAGCCTGAGAAACTAACTAGCCTGAAGATAGAAAAAATAAGCCTACCTTGCCTCAGAGAAATACCCCAAAGGAAAAGGCAGCCCCCCACATATAATGACTGTGAGTAAGATGAAAAGACAAACGTAGGGATGAAATAGATTCAGCAAAGTGAGGCCCGATATTCTAGACAGAACGAGGATAGGAAAGATAACTTTGCGGTCTACACAAAACCCTAAAGAAAACCACGCAAAGGGGCAAAAAGACCCTCCGTACCGAACTAACGGCACGGAGGTACACCCTTTGCGTCCCAGAGCTTCCAGCAAAACAAATAGACAAGCTGGACAGAAAAAATAGCAACAAATAGCAAAGAAGCACTTAGCTATGCAGAGCAGCAGGCCACAGGAATGATCCAGAGAAACACAAGTCCAACACTGGAACATTGACAGGAAGCATGAATCAAAGCATTAGGTGGGGTTAAGTAGAGAAGCACCTAACGACCTCACCAGATCACCTGAGGAAGGAAACTCAGAAGCAGCAGTACCAGTTTCCTCCACAAACGGAAGCTCCCAGAGAGAATCAGCCGAAGTACCACTTGTGACCACAGGAGGGAGCTCTGCCACAGAATTCACAACAGTACCCCCCCCTTGAGGAGGGGTCACCGAACCCTCACCAGAGCCCCCAGGCCGACCAGGATGAGCCACATGAAAGGCACGAACAAGATCGGGAGCATGGACATCAGAGGCAAAAACCCAGGAATTATCCTCCTGAGCATAACCGTTCCATTTAACCAGATACTGGAGTTTCCGTCTTGAAACACGAGAATCCAAAATCTTCTCCACAATATACTCCAATTCCCCCTCCACCAAAACCGGCGCAGGAGGGTCAACAGATGGAACCATAGGTGCCACGTATCTCCGCAACAATGACCTATGGAAGACATTATGTATGAAAAAAGAATCTGGGAGGGTCAGACGAAAAGACACAGGATTAATAACCTCAGAAATCCTATAAGGACCAATGAAACGAGGTTTAAACTTCGGAGAGGAAACCTTCATAGGAATATGACGAGAAGATAACCAAACCAGATCCCCAACACGAAGTCGGGGACCCACACGGCGTCTGCGATTAGCGAAACGTTGAGCCTTCTCCTGGGACAAGGTCAAATTGTCCACTACATGAGTCCAAATCTGCTGCAACCTGTCCACCACAGTATCCACACCAGGACAGTCCGAAGACTCAACCTGTCCTGAAGAGAAACGAGGATGGAACCCAGAATTGCAGAAAAATGGCGAAACCAAGGTAGCCGAGCTGGCCCGATTATTAAGGGCGAACTCAGCCAAAGGCAAAAAGGACACCCAGTCATCCTGATCGGCAGAAACAAAGCATCTCAGATAGGTTTCCAAGGTCTGATTGGTTCGTTCGGTCTGGCCATTAGTCTGAGGATGAAAAGCCGAGGAAAAAGACAAGTCAATGCCCATCCTACCACAAAAGGCTCGCCAAAACCTCGAAACAAACTGGGAACCTCTGTCAGAAATGATATTCTCTGGAATGCCATGCAAACGAACCACATGCTGGAAGAACAATGGCACCAAATCAGAGGAGGAAGGCAACTTGGACAAGGGTACCAGATGGACCATCTTAGAAAAGCGATCACAGACCACCCAAATGACTGACATCTTTTGAGAGATGGGAAGATCTGAAATAAAATCCATAGAGATATGTGTCCAAGGTCTCTTCGGGACCGGCAAGGGCAAAAGCAACCCACTGGCACGAGAACAGCAGGGCTTAGCCCGAGCACAAATCCCACAGGACTGCACAAAAGAACGCACATCCCGCGACAGAGATGGCCACCAAAAGGATCTAGCCACTAACTCTCTGGTACCAAAGATTCCAGGATGACCAGCCAACACTGAACAATGAACCTCAGAGATCACTTTATTTGTCCACCTATCCGGGACAAACAGTTTCTCCGCTGGACAACGATCAGGTTTATTAGCCTGAAATTTTTGCAGCACCCGCCGCAAATCAGGGGAGATGGCAGACACAATTACTCCTTCCTTGAGGATACCCGCCGGCTCAGATAAACCCGGAGAGTCGGGCACAAAACTCCTAGACAGAGCATCCGCCTTCACATTTTTAGAGCCCGGAAGGTACGAAATCACAAAGTCAAAACGGGCGAAAAACAGCGACCAACGAGCCTGTCTAGGATTCAAACGCTTAGCAGACTCAAGATAAGTCAGGTTCTTATGATCAGTCAATACCACCACGCGATGCTTAGCTCCTTCAAGCCAATGACGCCACTCCTCGAATGCCCACTTCATGGCCAGCAACTCTCGGTTGCCCACATCATAATTCCGCTCAGCAGGCGAAAACTTCCTGGAAAAAAAAGCGCATGGTTTCATCAATGAACAATCAGAACCTCTCGGCGACAAAACAGCAACAGGTTCCAATCTCAGAAGCATCAACCTCGACCTGGAACGGAAGAGAAACATCAGGTTGATACAACACAGGGGCAGAAGAAAAACGACGCTTCAACTCTTGAAAAGCTTCCACAGCAGCAGAAGACCAATTGACCAAATCAGCACCCTTCTTGGTCAAATCGGTCAATGGTTTGGCAATACTGGAAAAATTGCAGATGAAGCGACGATAAAAATTAGCAAAGCCCAGGAACTTTTGCAGACTTTTCAGAGATGTCGGCTGAGTCCAGTCATGGATGGCTTGGACCTTAACAGGATCCATCTCGATAGTAGAAGGGGAAAAGATGAACCCCAAAAATGAAACCTTCTGCACACCAAAGAGACACTTTGATCCCTTCACAAACAAAGAATTAGCACACAGGACCTGAAAAACCGTTCTGACTAGTGTTGAGCGATACCTTCTGATATCGGAAAGTATCGGTATCGGATAGGATCGGCCGATATTCAAAAAATATCGGATATCGCCGATACCGATACCCGATCCCAATGCAAGTCAATGGGACCAAAATATCGGAATTAAAATAAACCCTTTCTTTCCTTGTAGGTTCATTCTACATGAAGGAAAACAACTAAGAATAATGCAGGATGTATTTGGGGAGGTGGCGGAGACATTAAAGTCAAAGAGGTTTAGCCCAATCAAATAGAATAGCATGTTTTTTTGTTTTTTTTTTAAAGACGTTCGGAGTGACAAAGATATTGACTATGTAAATATTTTTTTTATGTTGTCAGATATTGATGTTTCACTATTCCACGACCTTCCCCTTCTTTTTTTTTTTACTTTTCCCACACTTTCATCTTCATCATCATCAGCATCTTTGACATCAACTTCTTCTTTACCTTATTCATCTTCTTCTTCATCCTTTACCTTTTTTTTTTTTTTTATTACATTCTTCATATTCATTTTATTCAACTATTATTATTCTTCCTATTCTACATATTCATTTTATTCAACTGTATTATTCTTCCTATTCTACTTCTTCATCATATTCTCATTTATGACAGGCATTCCCGTAGTTGTTATCTATAAAAGTTGGAAGATTACACCTTCCGTTCTGCCAGTCACAAAAGTTACATTTGTCCGCATTCAGTTTGGCCTGCAGCATCAGGCTTTATCCAGGGGCACCACGAGGAGGAACGGACTCACCCCCATACACTGCTTAGTCTTCTTCTGCATATAATTGAGATAATATCTTTTGCTCTGATATTAAGTGTTATGCTTAATGTTCTTCTGCTCTTTGTTCTGCAGCCTCTTGTTCTTCTGCTTCTCGGTCTTCCATGTCGTCGTCTCCAGTGTCGTCATCTCCGCCGTCGTCGTCTCCGCCGTCGTCGTCATCATCGGGGTGGTCTTCCGGGTTGTCGTCATCGTCGTCGTCATCGGGGTGGTCTTCCGGGTCGTCGACTTTAGGGTCTTCAACTTGGAAATGTAGCAGAAGGTACAAGAAGGCTGAGAAAATGCCAAGAACCTGATGATGGAACTGGAACTCGGATGGCTACCCGAAGGTTCAAGAGCCTATGGAACTACCGAGGACCAGCTGACGTTACTGGAACCCGGTTACTAAGCAGGAGGTACCCGTGCTAAAAAGCACTACCAAGGACCGCCTGACGTTGGCGGAACTCGGATACCCAGAAGGAGGCACCTAAGCCAAAGGCTCTGCCCGGAACCAGCTGACGGTACTGGAACCAGGATGGGGAGCAGAAGGTACAAGAGCAAAAGACACTGCCGAGAACCAGCTGACGGTACTGGAACCCGGATGGGTAGCCGAAGGTCCAAGAGCCAATGGAACTACCGAGGACCAGCTGACGTTACTGGAACCCGGTTACTAAGCAGGAGGTACCCGTGCCTGAAAGCACTACCAAGGACCACCTGACGTTGGTGGAACTTGGATACCCAGAAGGAGGCACCTAAGCCAAAGGCTCTGCCCGGAACCAGCTGACGGTACTGGAACCAGGATGGGAAGCAGAAGGTACAAGAGCAAAAGACACTGCCGAGAACCAGCTGACGGTGCTGGAACCAGGTGGTGGACCCCAAGGCCCACAGGAGAGGAGAGAACAGCTAGGCCGTGAGGCAGCCGCAGTTACCGAACCCCAACAGTCCTACAGGGGGAGCAGGGCCTACTGGCACTACAGAACCAGCCTTGACTACCAGTTCACGCAGCCCACATAGGAAGCTCCTAAACTGGAGGCACCCTGGAGTTGGCTAACCCGACCGCACCACGACGGGGCAAGCATAGGCGTCTCAGTGAGCTTGACACTACCCGGAAACAGCTGACGGTGCTGAAACCAGGTTTGGCACGAGGGAGTACCTGTGACAAAAACACTGCCGAGAACCAGCTGGCGGTGCTGGAACCCAGATGCGTTGCCCCAGTGTGCAAGAGCCAATGGCACGACCGAGGACCAGCTGACGGTGCTGGAACCCGGTTAGTAAGCTGTAGGTGCCCGCGCTTAAAAGCACTACCAAGGACCGCCTGACGTTGGCGGAACTCGGATACCCAGGAGGAGGCACCTAAGCCAAAGGCTCGGCCCGGAACCAGCTGACGGTGCTGGAACCAGGTGGTGGACCCCAAGGCCCACAGGAGAGGAGAGAACAGCTAGGCCGCGAGGCAGCCGCAGTTACCGAACCCCAACAGTCCTACAGGGGGAGCAGGGCCTACTGGCACTACAGAACCAGCCTTGACTACCAGTTCACGCAGCCCACATAGGAAGCTCCTAAACTGGAGGCACCCTGGAGTTGGCTAACCCGACCGCACCACGACGGGGCAAGCATAGGCGTCTCAGTGAGCTTGACACTACCAGGAAACAGCTGACGGTGCTGAAACCAGGTTTGGCACGAGGGAGTACCTGTGACAAAAACACTGCCGAGAACCAGCTGGCGGTGCTGGAACCCAGATGCGTTGCCCCAGTGTGCAAGAGCCAATGGCACGACCGAGGACCAGCTGACGGTGCTGGAACCCGGTTACTAAGCTGTAGGTGCCCGCGCTTAAAAGCACTACCAAGGACCGCCTGACGTTGGCGGAACTCGGATACCCAGGAGGAGGCACCTAAGCCAAAGGCTCGGCCCGGAACCAGCTGACGGTGCTGGAACCAGGTGGTGGACCCCAAGGCCCACAGGAGAGGAGAGAACAGCTAGGCCGCGAGGCAGCCGCAGTTACGAACCCCAACAGTCCTACAGGGGGAGCAGGGCCTACTGGCACTACAGAACCAGCCTTGACTACCAGTTCACGCAGCCCACATAGGAAGCTCCTAAACTGGAGGCACCCTGGAGTTGGCTAACCCGACCGCACCACGACGGGGCAAGCATAGGCGTCTCAGTGAGCTTGACACTACCCGGAAACAGCTGACGGTGCTGAAACCAGGTTTGGCACGAGGGAGTACCTGTGACAAAAACACTGCCGAGAACCAGCTGGCGGTGCTGGAACCCAGATGCGTTGCCCCAGTGTGCAAGAGCCAATGGCACACCCGAGGACCAGCTGACAGTGCTGGAACCCGGTTACTAAGCTGTAGGTGCCCGCGCTTAAAAGCACTACCAAGGACCGCCTGACGTTGGCGGAACTCGGATACCCAGGAGGAGGCACCTAAGCCAAAGGCTCGGCCCGGAACCAGCTGACGGTGCTGGAACCAGGTGGTGGACCCCAAGGCCCACAGGAGAGGAGAGAACAGCTAGGCCGCGAGGCAGCCGCAGTTACCGAACCCCAACAGTCCTACAGGGGGAGCAGGGCCTACTGGCACTACAGAACCAGCCTTGACTACCAGTTCACGCAGCCCACATAGGAAGCTCCTAAACTGGAGGCACCCTGGAGTTGGCTAACCCGACCGCACCACGACGGGGCAAGCATAGGCGTCTCAGTGAGCTTGACACTACCCGGAAACAGCTGACGGTGCTGAAACCAGGTTTGGCACGAGGGAGTACCTGTGACAAAAACACTGCCGAGAACCAGCTGGCGGTGCTGGAACCCAGATGCGTTGCCCCAGTGTGCAAGAGCCAATAGCACGACCGAGGACCAGCTGACGGTGCTGGAACCCGGTTAGTAAGCTGTAGGTGCCCGCGCTTAAAAGCACTACCAAGGACCGCCTGACGTTGGCGGAACTCGGATACCCAGGAGGAGGCACCTAAGCCAAAGGCTCGGCCCGGAACCAGCTGACGGTGCTGGAACCAGGTGGTGGACCCCAAGGCCCACAGGAGAGGAGAGAACAGCTAGGCCGCGAGGCAGCCGCAGTTACCGAACCCCAACAGTCCTACAGGGGGAGCAGGGCCTACTGGCACTACAGAACCAGCCTTGACTACCAGTTCACGCAGCCCACATAGGAAGCTCCTAAACTGGAGGCACCCTGGAGTTGGCTAACCCGACCGCACCACGACGGGGCAAGCATAGGCGTCTCAGTGAGCTTGACACTACCCGGAAACAGCTGACGGTGCTGAAACCAGGTTTGGCACGAGGGAGTACCTGTGACAAAAACACTGCCGAGAACCAGCTGGCGGTGCTGGAACCCAGATGCGTTGCCCCAGTGTGCAAGAGCCAATAGCACGACCGAGGACCAGCTGACGGTGCTGGAACCCGGTTAGTAAGCTGTAGGTGCCCGCGCTTAAAAGCACTACCAAGGACCGCCTGACGTTGGCGGAACTCGGATACCCAGGAGGAGGCACCTAAGCCAAAGGCTCGGCCTGGAACCAGCTGACGGTGCTGGAACCAGGTGGTGGACCCCAAGGCCCACAGGAGAGGAGAGAACAGCTAGGCCGCGAGGCAGCCGCAGTTACCGAACCCCAACAGTCCTACAGGGGGAGCAGGGCCTACTGGCACTACAGAACCAGCCTTGACTACCAGTTCACGCAGCCCACATAGGAAGCTCCTAAACTGGAGGCACCCTGGAGTTGGCTAACCCGACCGCACCACGACGGGGCAAGCATAGGCGTCTCAGTGAGCTTGACACTACCCGGAAACAGCTGACGGTGCTGGTACCAGGTTTGGCACGAGGGAGTACCTGTGACAAAAACACTGCCGAGAACCAGCTGGCGGTGCTGGAACCCAGATGCGTTGCCCCAGTGTGCAAGAGCCAATGGCACGACCGAGGACCAGCTGACGGTGCTGGAACCCGGTTACTAAGCTGTAGGTGCCCGCGCTTAAAAGCACTACCAAGGACCGCCTGACGTTGGCGGAACTCGGATACCCAGGAGGAGGCACCTAAGCCAAAGGCTCGGCCCGAAACCAGCTGACGGTGCTGGAACCAGGTGGTGGACCCCAAGGCCCACAGGAGAGGAGAGAACAGCTAGGCTGCGAGGCAGCCGCAGTTACCGAACCCCAACAGTCCTACAGGGGGAGCTGGGCCTACTGGCACTACAGAACCAGCCTTGACTACCAGTTCACGCAGCCCACATAGGAAGCTCCTAAACTGGAGGCACCCTGGAGTTGGCTAACCTGACCGCACCACGACGGGGCAAGCATAGGCGTCTCAGTGAGCTTGACACTAACCGGAAACAGCTGACGGTGCTGGAACCAGGTTTGGCACGAGGGAGTACCTGTGACAAAAACACTGCCGAGAACCAGCTGGCGGTGCTGGAACCCGGATGCGTTGCCTATCAAAGATTGTCTTCCTACAGCCCCAACTAGCGGTGTTGGAGCAAAGGGTAAGCAGGGGGAGCAGAGTGTAGGCCGAAGCCTGCACTGGAGTCAGCTTTGTGTCTGCGTTGCGTTTGCAGGACACTTTGCCGGCTACACAGTGGGGGAACAGCAGGCGGTGCTGAACCCCACTAACACATTGGCTGGTGTTTTTCTCTGTGCAGCTAGCACTTCCGGGCAAAAACTAGCGGTGTTTAAGCCCAGGGTCAGCAGGAGGAGGAGAGGAGCAGAGTGTAGGCCGAAGCCTAGTTGAACCAATTTCAAAGGTAACCTTTAACCCCCCCTCAGGTGTTACAAAGTACAAGAGTCACACCTTGTGCAGCATTAATGCTGCACAAGTAAAAGGTTGCTCTATTAATTTTTCTACTTGCACACGCTGAATGCAACACGTACACAATTTAGCCCATTCTACAGTCAAACTGTAGTTGAGGCGTGACTTGTATTTTTAAGGAGACGCAGCATAGGTGTCCCAAATAACGCCTTTGTGCTTGGCGCAGCTTCCTGAGCGTTGTTTTTTGCTGTACAGGAGTCTGCGCTCTTGTGTTATCCCTTGGCAATGCCCTGTTAGCGCTGCCCGTCTTATGACCTCATTTCATGTTGGCCGCTGCGGTTAACGATGGCCATAAATCCCAGACCCACAGTGCCTTTTCATAAAGTCACACTGCGGTGCTGGGATTCGTGGCCTTGAGCAGTAAATATTTTCGACGCTCACACACGTCCTTACACCTGCTTCAGACTGGGCGGCCTCTGCTGTTCCCTTTTCGCATGCCGCGGCCATGAGGCCGCACAGTCTGAAGAAGGCGGAAGGAGATGAGTGACGACAGGCGAACATATGCACTGCTCGTGCCCATAAACCACACCCTCGCTGACAAAATAAATAAGACAACGAGGGGCGTTGTTTCACGCAGGGCGGATGCACAGGCGCAGCCAGCTAACCATGATGTCAAAAGACGGGAAGCGCTACCAAGGGGGGTGCTGCGTATCATTAGAAAGGAAAGTCACACCTCAGGGACAGTGGAATGGTCTCAATGAGACACATTTTGTACGTGTTGAGTTCCACGTGGGCAAGGAGAAAAAGTCAGCCACCTTGTACAAATCCAGCAGTACTGCTGAACAAGGTGGCTGTTATACATAGAAACACCTGGGGGTGGGGGGCAGGCTCCCTTCAATTTCAGTTCATGTGCCTGCATGGCGTTTGCAGGTCACGTTGCCGGCTACACAGCTGGGGAACAGCTGGCGTTGCTGAACCCCACTAACACATTGGCTGGTGTTTTTCTCTGTGCAGCTAGCACTTCCGGGCAAAAACTAGCGGTGTTTAAGCCCAGGGTCAGCAGGAGGAGGAGAGGAGCAGAGTGTAGGCCGAAGCCTGCACTGGTGGCAGCTTTTGTTCTGTTGTGCCAGCGTGGCTTGTGCTGGACACGTTGCCGACTACACAGCAGGGGAACAGCTGGCGGTGCTGAACCCCATTGACACATCAGCTAGTGTTTTTTCTGTGTAGACAACACTTCCAGGTGGCAACTGACAGTGTTGAAACCCAGGGAATCAAAGAGGAGCAGAGTGTAGGCCGAAGCCTGCAGTGGAGCAAGTTGAAAGGGAACCTTTAACCCCCCCCAGGCATTTGTTGCTGAAAGAGCCATCTTGTACAGCAGTAATACTGCACATGGAAAATGGTGGCTCTGAAAATTATGCTCCTTGCAAACGCTGAAGTACACACTCATATAATGTGTCCCCTCACACTGTCAAACCGTCCCGGAATTGGGACTTTCCTTTGTAATGTGACACAGCAAAGCCGTCATTCCAACACCCTTGGTGCCGTGCGCCACCTCCTCAACGTTGTTTGGTTCTGTCACGGAGCCCGCGCTGTAATGTTATGCCTTGGCCATGCACAGTTAGCGGTGCCCGTCTTCTGACATCATGTAGGTGTCAGGCTGGCAGTGCCTGTGCGTCCAAGCTGCCCGAGATCCAACCTTGCAGTGTCATCTAATGTAGTCCCACTGCGGGCCAGGGATCCATGGGCAGGCGCAGTGCATATCATCGCCTCTCACTCACCTCCTTCCTGCTTCTTCAGACTGTGCGGCGTCACGGCCGTGGCATGCTATTAGGGATCAGCTGACGCCGCCTAGTCTGAAGAAGCGTGAAGAAGGGGAGTGAGAGGCTAGTATATGCACTGCGCATGGCCATGGATACCAGGCCCACTGTGGGATCACATTAGACGACACTGCGAGGTGGGATTTCGGGCAGCGTGGACACACAGGCGCAGCCAGGACGACAACAAATGATGTCAGAGGACGGGCAGCGCAAACTGTGCATGGCCAAGGGATAACATAACAGCGCAGGGTCCATGACGGAATCAAACAACGCTAAGGAGCCAGCGCACGGTGGCAAGGGGGTAGCAATGACGGCTGTGCTGCGTCACATTACAAAGGAAAGTTCCACCTCCGGGACGGTTGGACGGTGTGAGGGGACACATTACATGAGTGTGTAGTTCAGCGTTTGCAAGGAGCATAATTTCAAGAGCGACCTTTCCCTTGTGCAGTATTAGTGCTGCACATGGTGGCTCTTTCAGTAACAAACGCCTAGGGGGGGGGGACAGGTCCCCTTACATTTTAGTTGTGCCAGCGTGGCGGTCGCATGACACGTTGCCGGATACACAGCTGGGGATCAGCTGACGTTACTGAACCCCAATAACAGAGGAGCGACTGTTGACTGTGCAGACAGCACTTCCAGGCACCAACTGGCGGTGTTAGAGCCCAGGGACAGCAGGAGGAGCAGATTGGAGGTATTGCCGCACACACAGCTGGGGATCAGCTGACGTTACTGAACCTCAATAACAGAGGAGCAACTGTTAACTGTGCACACAGCACTTCCAGGCACCAACTGGCGGTGTTAGAGCCCAGGGACAGCAGGAGGAGCAGATTGGAGGTATTGCCGCACACACAGCTGGGGATCAGCTGACGTTACTGAACCCCAATAACAGAGGAGCGACTGTTAACTGTGCACACAGCACTTCCAGGCACCAACTGGCGGTGTTAGAGCCCAGGGTCAGCAGGAGGAGCAGAGGAACAGAGTGTAGGCCGAAGCCTGATTGGAGCAAGTTGAAAGGGAACCTTTAACCCCCCCCCCCCCAAGACGTTTGTAGCTGAAAGAGCCATCTTGTGCAGCACTAAGGATGCAAAAGGAAAAGGTTGCTCTTTTAATTATGCTCCTTGCAAACACTGAAGTAAACACTAAAAATGTGTCCCCTTATACCGTTCAACCGTCCCGGAGGTGCGAATTTCCTTCGTAATGGGACACAGCACAGCTGTCATTCCTATCCCCTTGGTGCCGTGCGCTGCCTCCTCAGCGTTGTTTTAAGCTGTCACGGAGCCTGCGCTGTTCTGTTAGACCTTGGCCATGCCCAATTAGCGCTGCCTGTCTTCTGACATAATTTGGTGTCAGGCTGTCAGTGCCTGTGCGTCCACGCTGCTCCAGATCCCACCTCGCAGTCTCGTCTAACGTAATCCCACTGCGGGCCTTGGATCCATGGGCATGCACAGTGCATATACTCGACTCTCACTCCCCTCCTTCCCTCTTCTTCAGACTGTGCGGTGTCACGGCCGTGGCATGCTATTAGGGATCAGCTGACGGCGCACAGTCTAAAGAAGGCGGAGGGAAATGAGCGAGAGCCCGAGGGGAAGATATGCACTGCGCATGCCCATGGATCCCAGGCCCGCAGTGTGACTCAATCAGAAGACACTGCGAGGCGGGATCTCGGGCAGCGCGGCCGCACAGGCGCAGCCAGCCTGACACCAAATTATGTCAGAAGACAGGCAGCGCAAATAGGGCAAGCCCAAGGGATAACAGAACAGTGCAGGCTCCGTGACAGCTTAAAACAACGCTGAGGAGGCAGCGCATGGCACCAAGGGGGTAGGAATGACGGCTGTGCTGCGTCACATTACGAAGGAAAGTCCCAGCTCCGGGACGGTATAACGGTATCAGTGAACACATTTTATAAGTGTTAAGTTAACTCTTTCAGTAACAAACGACGGGGGTAGGGGACAGGTTCCCTTACATTTAGGTTGTTGTGCCAGCGTGGCGGTCGCAGGACACATTGCCGGCTACACAGCTGGGGATCAGCTGACGTTACTGAAACCCAATAACACTGGGTCGTATGTTTTTACTGTGCAGCCTGCACTTCTGAGCCGCAACTGGCGGTGTTGGAGCCCAGGAATAGCAGTTCAGGTGGTAGAAAGATGAACACAGCAGGAGACCTGGATGACACCCAATTACTTAATCAGGCAGAGGAGTGGCAAATTCCTGCGAGATCCAGGCCTGGTTCATTTTCAGGAAAGTAAGCCGGTCAACGTTATCAGAGGACAGTCGCATGCGACGGTCTGTTAGTACACCACCTGCGGCACTAAAGACACGTTCCGATAAGACACTAGCCGCAGGGCAAGCCAGCACCTCCAATGCATACTGGCTTAGCTCTGGCCATGTATCCAGCTTAGAGACCCAAAACTTGAACGGGGAAGAGCCGTCTGGGAGTACAGTAAGAGGGCAAGCCATGTAGTCTGTCACCATCTGACGGAACCGTTGCCTCCTGCTGACTGAAGCCGCCGGTGATGGTGTAGACATTTGGGGCGGGCACACAAAAGTGTGCCAGAGTTGTGCCATACTGGGCTTGCCTTGGGCAGAGGCACTGCTTCTGCTCCCTCTTTGGGCAGAGCCTCCCCCACTGCCTCGACGCACTGAGCTGCTTTGTAAAGCACTAGCAGCACTCCTCTCAGTTGGACAGGAGAAGATGATGGAATTCACCAGTGTGTCGTGGTACTCCCGCAATTTACGCTCCCGGGTCAACGCTGGGATGAGGTTTTGGACCTTGTCCCGGTAGCGAGGATCAAGGAGGGTGAACACCCAATAATCAAGCATGTTGAGAATGTGGTCGATGCGGCGGTCGTTTCTCAGGCACTGCAGCATGAAATCCACCATGTGCTGCAGAGTGCCAACTGGCCCAGAAACGCTGTCCCCTGCTTGAGACATGATCTCTGCCCGCTCGTCATCACCCCACCCTCGCTGTACACACTGACCACTGGACAATTGTGTCGCTCCCTCCTCTGGACGGAGCTCTTCCTCCTCCATTGACTCCTCCTCATCCTCCTCACAAATTGGCCCCTGCGTACCCCTTTGTGAGGAACCACGTGGCGCTGACTCTCCAGAAGCTGATGGAAAAGGTGACTCCTCATCCTCCACCTCTTCCACAACATCATCCCTTAACCCTTGCAAAGTTTGCTGAAGCAGGCAGATAAGGGGGACAGTCATGCTGACTAGTGCATCATCTTCACTTGCCATCCGCGTGGAATAATCAAAAGGACGCAAAACCTGGCAGACGTCCTTCATAGTGGCCCACTCTGTGGTTGTGAAGTCTGATCGGCGCTGACTGCGACTTCTTTGCGCCTGATGCAGCTGGTACTCCATAACTGCTTGCTGCTGCTCACACAACCGCTCCAACATATGTAACGTGGAATTCCACCGGGTAGGTAGGTCACATATGATGCGGTGTTCCGGAAGGCGGAATCGGCGCTGCAGAGCAGCAATGCGGGATCTGGCCAAGCTGGAACGCCGCAAGTGAGCACACTCTAGGCGGACCTTGTGCAGCAGGGCATCAAGATCCGGATAGTC
Source organism: Ranitomeya imitator (assembly GCF_032444005.1). Taxonomy (NCBI): domain Eukaryota; kingdom Metazoa; phylum Chordata; class Amphibia; order Anura; family Dendrobatidae; genus Ranitomeya; species Ranitomeya imitator. The sequence goes on from NC_091288.1 coordinate 32,121,438, forward strand.
CCTCAGAAAACTCTGCACAACCAAATTGAGCACATGTGCCAGACATGGGATGTGAGTGAGGTTGCCAAGGGCCAAAGCTGCCACCAGATTTCGGCCATTGTCACACACTACCATGCCTGGCTGGAGATTCGCTGGCAGTAACCACACATTGCTCTCCTGCTTGATGGCATTCCAGAGCTCCTGCGCTGTGTGGCTTCGATTCCCCAATGAAACAAGTTTCAAGACGGCCTGCTGACGTTTGGCCACGGCTGTGCTCATGTCGGTCATAGGTAAACGTTCACGGGTCCATGTGGAGGTGGACTGTGACGGCTCCTGCAGAGTTGATTCTGAGGAACTTGTGTAAGAGGAGGAGTCAATGCGTACAGACTGGATTCCTGCAATCCTTGGAGTGGGCAGGACACGTCCTGCGCCACTCGCACGATCTGTACCTGGCTCAACAACATTAACCCAATGGGCAGTGAGGTAAACGTATCGCCCCTGTCCATGCTGACTGGTCCACGCATCGGTGGTGAGGTGGACCTTGCTACTGACGGCGTTCAGTAGCGCATGTTTTATGTTTCCCTCAACATGCCTGTGCAGGGCAGGGACAGCTTGCCTGATGAAGTAAAAGCGGCTGGGCACCTTGTACTGTGGGACTGCCAATGCCATCAAGTCACGGAAGCTGTCAGTCTCCACCAGCCTGAACGAGAGCATTTCCAGGGACAACAGTTTGGCAATGCCTGCATTCAGAGCCTGTGCTCGGGGGTGGTTGGCCGAGAATGCCCGCCTTTTCTCCCATGCCTGTACTACCGATGGCTGTAGAGTAGACTGGGAGTGTGAGGATGACTGGGAAGGTGGGGCTGTGGGTGGAATTACACAAGGTCTATGGACAACAGTGCCAGAGGTTCTTCCATGGCGATCCTGGGAGGAAGCCAAACCAGCTGTGCGTGAGCTGGAGGAAGAGGCAACACGAGCTGAAGAGGTGGTAGCTGCCGCTGTTGGTTGGCCTACATCTTCAGTCTGTTTCTGTAACTCCACCGCGTGCCTGGTCCGCACATGTTTCCACATATTTGTGGTATTGAGGTTGCTGACATTTTTCCCTCTTTTTACTTTCTGATGACACAGCTTGCATTTGACTAAACAAATGTCATCTGCAACTGTGTCAAAAAAGGACCAGGCACTGCAAGTCTTGGGAGCGCCCTTTTTGGCTTTGGAAAGAGACAGGCTCCTAACGGGTGCCAAAGTGGAGGCTACAGGCTCCGCAGTCTTCCCCCTCCCTCTCCCTCTTTGGCCCGTAAGGGGAATCTCTTCCTCAGAGCTGCTCCCACCACCTTCCTGTTCCTCACGCCACGATGGGTCAACGACCTCATCATCTCCACTACCCTCTGCCACCAACTGCTCCTCCTGGGTAGTCTCGGCAGCACAGTACGCACCAGAAAGCGTCACCTGAGTTTCATCATCAGATGCGTACTGCGCTGTGGTCACCGGAGGCACTGGCCCACCCGCCTCTTCAGAGTCAGAGAGACAAAGCTGTTGGGCATCACTGCACACTGCCTCTTCTTCCATTTCTCCAATGCTGCTTGGCTGGCCCCCTGTTTCCAAGCCAAGAGATTCAGAGAACAGAAGTAGAGACGGCTCCTGTCCTGGGCTCTCTGACTGCCTGGCCAATTTGGCAGGTGGTGAAGAGACAGATGGCTGCTCTCCAGTGGTCTGTGCCTGAGAGGATGTGGCACTAACTGAAGTCGATGCCGAGGCGTTAGCTGCCATCCACCCGACAACGGCTTCAATTCGGTCTTCACGCAGCAGCGGTGCACGGCGCTCTCCGACAAAGCTGCGCATGAAGGACTGCTCCCTGCTGAAACTGAGTGACGACGAGTCACCGGCGCCCGCAGCAGGCACAGAATCACCACGTCCTCTCCCTGCTCCTCTCCCTGCTCCGCGCCCACGCCCACGTGCCTTACTCCCTGCCCTCTTCATCTTGGTTGACAGATAAAGATAAGCAGAAAAGTACTAAGGCCTTAGTGTGCTTATTCCTGAAATGCTCCTCCTAACAGGTGTAAGAATCACTAATGTTGTAAAGTGTGGACTAAACTTTATTATTTTTCAAATGTGGCCTACACAAGTGTTAAGTTGTGTTTGGTGAACTTTACTTTTTTTTTTTTTTTGCAGATCGGGCTACAGAGCTAGTTTAAATCACACGGAGACCGTGCAGACAGCCGTAAACGGCGCTGCATGGCCCAAAAAACCTCCTCTAGGTTATCCTATTTAGTGTTTTTCCACTATTTAGCTGGAGACGGGTGGAAAGACACTAATAGGGAATTTTTTTTTTTTAATTTTAAACAGGCTGCACTATTTGAAAAAAAAGGAATTTTTTTTTCAAGGTATGAGGCAGTAACGCACCCTGAGCTGAATCCAACCGGCTATGGCTGCACACAGACTACAGGGCGAGCTGCGCTCACACAGAGACCGTGCAGACAGCCGTAAACGGCGCTGCAAGGCCCAAAAAAAACCCTCTAGGTTAGCCTATGCAGTGTTTTTCCACAATTTAGCTGGAGACGGGTGGAAAAACACTAATAGGAAATTTTTTTTTTAAAGTTTAAACAGGCTGCACTATTTGAAAAAAAGGAAAATTTTTCTCAAGGTATGAGGCAGTAACGAACCCTGAGCTGAATCCAACCGGCTATGGCTGCACACAGACTACAGGGCGAGCTGGGCTCACACGGAGACCGTGCAGACAGCCGTAAACGGCGCTGCAAGGCCCAAAAACCCCCCTCTAGGTTATCCTATGTAGTGTTTTTCCACAATTTAGCTGGAGATGGGTGGAAAAACACTAATAGGAAATTTGAGAAAAAATGTGCAGCAGGCTGCACTATGAGCAAAAAAGGACAACTGTGTGAGGCAGTGTGAACCCCCCCTGAGCTGAATACAACCGGGTATATGGCTGCACACAGACTACAGAGTGAGCTGCACACACACACACACACAGAGAGACCTTGCAGAACGCTGTTAAAACAGCGCTGCAAGGCAAGAGCAAGGTGAACAGTGAAGAACACACAGCGTTTTGCTAAATTAGCCTTTGGAAAGGAAAATAAAGCAATTAGCTATCTCAACTGGCCCTCAGTTAGAACACAGCGTCCTGTCCCTAACTGAAATCACAGCAGAGTGAGCGCAAAATGGCGGCAGCGTTTTTTATAGTGCAGAGTGACATCATTTCAGCAGCCAATCACAGCCTTGCCAGTACTTACATGCCCACCATGCTAAACAGGATGTGTCCACACTTCCAATCATTCCTCATTGGCTGCTGCGTTCAGTTTGAATTCTGGGAACTTCCGATTCCGGTATCCGATACGCGGGAAGTATCGGAATTCGGTATCGGAATTCCGATACCGCAAATATCGGCCGATACCCGATACTTGCGGTATCGGAATGCTCAACACTAGTTCTGACCTGTTTCACATGAGACTCCCAATCATCCGAGAAGATCAAAATGTCATCCAAGTACACAATCAGGAATTTATCCAGGTACTCTCGGAAGATGTCATGCATAAAGGACTGAAACACTGATGGAGCATTGGCAAGTCCGAATGGCATCACTAGATACTCAAAATGACCCTCGGGCGTATTAAATGCAGTTTTCCATTCATCGCCTCGCCTGATTCGCACCAGATTATACGCACCACGAAGATCAATCTTGGTGAACCAACTAGCCCCCTTAATCCGAGCAAACAAATCAGATAACAAAGGCAAGGGGTACTGAAATTTAACAGTGATCTTATTAAGAAGGCGATAATCTATACTAGGTCTCAGCGAACCATCCTTTTTGGCCACAAAAAAAAACCCTGCTCCCAATGGCGACGATGACGGGCGAATATGCCCCTTCTCTAGGGATTCCTTCACATAACTGCGCATAGCGGTGTGCTCAGGCACGGATAAATTAAACAGTCGACCTTTTGGGAATTTACCACCAGGAATCAAATTGATAGCACAATCACAATCCCTATGCGGAGGTAGGGCATCGGACTTGGGCTCATCAAATACATCCCGGTAATCAGACAAGAACTCTGGAACCTCAGAAGGGGTGGATGACGAAATTGACAAAAATGGAACATCACCATGTACCCCCTGACAACCCCAGCTGGACACCGACATGGATTTCCAATCCAATACTGGATTATGGGCTTGTAGCCATGGCAACCCCAACACGACCACATCATGCAGATTATGCAACACCAGAAAGCGAATATCCTCCTGATGTGCAGGAGCCATGCACATGGTCAGCTGGGTCCAGTATTGAGGCTTATTCTTGGCCAAAGGTGTAGCATCAATTCCTCTCAATGGAATAGGACACTGCAAGGGCTCCAAGAAAACCCACAACGCTTAGCATATTCCAAGTCCATCAAATTCAGAGCAGCGCCTGAATCCACAAACGCCATGACAGAATATGATGACAAAGAGCAGATCAAGATAACGGACAGAAGAAATTTTGACTGTACCGTACCAATGGTGGCAGACCTAGCGAACCGCTTAGTGCGCTTAGGACAATCAGAGATAGCATGAGTGGAATCACCACAGTAGAAACACAGCCCATTCAGACGTCTGTGTTCTTGCCGTTCAACTCTGGTCAAAGTCCCATCGCACTGCATAGGCTCAGGTTTAAGCTCAGGTAATACCGCCAAATGGTGCACAGATTTACGCTCACGCAAGCGTCGACCGATCTGAATAGCCAAAGACATAGACTCATTCAAACCAGCAGGCATAGGAAATCCCACCATGACATCCTTAAGGGCTTCAGAGAGACCCTTTCTGAACATAGCTGCCAGCGCAGATTCATTCCATTGAGTGAGCACTGACCATTTTCTAAATTTCTGGCAATATACCTCTATCTCATCCTGACCCTGACAAAGAGCCAGCAAATTCTTTTCTGCCTGATCCACTGAATTAGGCTCATCGTACAGCAATCCGAGAAAGAAGAGAAAATGCCCAGTCCTGAGGGTCGCCGCGCAAAAAAGAAATAATAATCAAAACCTGTTGAACTGGATCACCAGAGGAACGAGGTTTCAAGGCCAGAAATAACTTACAATTATTTTTGAAACTCAGAAACTTAGTTCTATCTCCAAAAAACAAATCAGGAATAGGAATTCTTGGTTCTAACATAGATTTCTGATCAATAGTGTCTTGAATCTTTTGTACTCTTGCCGAGAGCTGATCCACAAATGAAGACAGACTTCTAATGTCCATCGCTACACCTGTGTACTGAACCACCCAAATGTCTAGGGGGAAAAAAAGACAAAACACAAAGCCAAGAAAAAAAAATGGTCTCAGAACTTCTTTTTTCCCTCTATTGAGAATCATTAGTACTTTTGGCTTCCTGTACTGTTATGAAAGGCAATTCAGTATCACAATGGACATGGAGGTCAGAGCACATACAGTGATCTGACAATAACCCAAAATAATAGAACGAGCTCTGAGACGTGGGAACTCTGCAGACCGCAATCCCTGATCCTCTCCAAACACAACTAGAGGCAGCCGTGGATTGCGCCTAAAGCTCCCTATGCAACTCGGCACAGCCTGAGAAACTAACTAGCCTGAAGATAGAAAAAATAAGCCTACCTTGCCTCAGAGAAATACCCCAAAGGAAAAGGCAGCCCCCCACATATAATGACTGTGAGTAAGATGAAAAGACAAACGTAGGGATGAAATAGATTCAGCAAAGTGAGGCCCGATATTCTAGACAGAACGAGGATAGGAAAGATAACTTTGCGGTCTACACAAAACCCTAAAGAAAACCACGCAAAGGGGCAAAAAGACCCTCCGTACCGAACTAACGGCACGGAGGTACACCCTTTGCGTCCCAGAGCTTCCAGCAAAACAAATAGACAAGCTGGACAGAAAAAATAGCAACAAATAGCAAAGAAGCACTTAGCTATGCAGAGCAGCAGGCCACAGGAATGATCCAGAGAAACACAAGTCCAACACTGGAACATTGACAGGAAGCATGAATCAAAGCATTAGGTGGGGTTAAGTAGAGAAGCAGCTAACGACCTCACCAGATCACCTGAGGGAGGAAACTCAGAAGCTGCAGTACCACTTTTCTCCACAAACGGAAGCTCCCAGACAGAATCAGCCGAAGTACCACTTGTGACCACAGGAGGGAGCTCTGCCACAGAATTCACAACACACTGGGTACAACATGATGGTAGTTGCTGCTTGTTAGTTTTTAGGCCATAGTAAAAAAAATTGTCATGGTTAGGACATGATTAATCTTGTCAAAAGAAAATAGTAGACAGCACCACCAGTTTGTCTGAGTTATAATACCCAACACACCTGGTTTCAATAGAAGCTTGCCATCGGATCTCGGGTGCTTATGCCGAAAGTCACAGAAATGCAATCCATATTCGAAGAAAAAAGTGATTGCACTCACCTATTCTTAAAATGGGTTGATCCTTTATTCAAACATTGTTAAAACTTTCACGGCTCAGGGGTGTGTGCATAGGACAGAGTGTGCAGGTTCTGACAGGTCGGAACCGAAGGTTTTAACAATGTTTGAATAAAGGATCAACCCATATTAAGGATCGGTGTATGGTAGGACATGGTTAATGTCCTGTTCTCTCAAGGTTAATTTTGCTGGCCGCCCTTTGGATCTGGGAGGGGTATTTATACTCACTCCATACTAGGATTCCCTGTCAGCTATACTTTCATCTTGTCTGTGTGCCTGACCCCTGGAGTGTGTGCTCGGTTTGCAGTTGTGCATTACTCTGCTCGTTTGTTCTTTTGGATTTCTGACCTCTGGCTTCTCTTCTGACTATCCCCTGTCTCTCCCCTTTGGCACCTCATGATCTCCTGGTTCTGATCTTATCTTGTTTGACTGTTCTACTGTGTGTATTGTGTTCTCTGCACCCTGACAACTGGCTCTGCCCTCAACCACCACCCACTCTGTCACATGGTTCAGGTCCTGTTTGTTACCTTGTTAGTAACCCGGCGCTTTGCTAAGCTCCCTTACTGCTGTGTGTAGCTCTCCCCACAGCAGTAATACCCGGGAGCCATGACAAAAATAAAATAGTGCTGTACAAGCCCTTTAAGAAAGTATATTGTGTACTTGAAGTGGTTGGAAAGTCTGCCTGTAGGGTTAGCATAGGAATGCTACCTTGAACGTGGCCCAGGTTATTTAGGGGCTGATTTCTCATTCCTTGGGGGCAGTTACTAAGGCCAGGTGAAAAGGGTAGGATCTTGCCTGCAGGGGAGGATTAGGGGATGGGCACATTTGTACAGAGTGAAGCAAAAGACCACCCTGAGCTGTCCCTGTAGCGTGAGAGAGCCTGGGAAAAGTGTGGAGGTGTGGTGCACCCCGATGGAGCTATCAGGAAGGTAGGATGGGTAGAGAAGAGTCCTGAATATGAGAGTGATGCAGAGATGACAAGATGAAGCATGTTTGCTAAATTAAGAACCGCAAATTCCCAAAAGTAATGTTACAAGACTGAGCATAAAGGAAAGTTAGCACTTGTATCATTCTGCTGTGTGAGTCCCTTTGCATTGCCCCAAGAGGAGAATTCCCAGCAGGGGCCGTACTGCAGCTCCAGGGTGTTTCTGAAAAAAAAAATAGAAAAAATTGGAGTCCGGCTCAAGAGGACTGGATTTTCCTTTTCTTTTTCAAAAGAAAATATGGTGCATACAAATGAAAAATGTACATGGTCGACATGACCCAGTCGACGCGTTTCGACTGCACTAGGCATTCTTAGTCATGAGTAAGACTGCTTAGTGCAGTCGAAACGCATTGACTTTGTCATGTCGACCATGTAAATTTTTCTTTTGTATGCACTATATTTTCTTTTGAAAAATAAAAAGAAAAGGAAAATCCAGTCCTGTTGAGCCGGACTCCAACTTTTTCTATTTTCCTTGATGTGAGGCCAGGGCGAGGCCAGTGTCTGAGCCCCAGGTGGATGAGAATAGAGCAACTGGGTGAGCTGGAATTAAGTTTTTATAATTGTTCCTGAAAGAGGCTGCCATACGCCACCCCATGCACCGCTTACAGAAATGCAAACTACCGGCAGATGTCAGACAAATCGGGCACGTTGGAGTTGCTTTCACATTATAAGCTGGTCATTCAAAAGAAAAGATGTCCAAGTATTACATGGACACATCCAGTCCAATGCCATTGATGATGTTAAGGGGTCCACGGTTTCTAGGTGCACAAGCAATCTGAATGCACGTTTATACTATATGTGAAATCAGGTCATAATAATTACTACATAATAGAACAAAAATGAAGTGGCTCTTGGCGTAATAGGTGATACATTTCTAATTTGGATTATCAATTCAAAGGCCAAGGCATTTAGAGTACATCTGTCCTTTCCAGGTCAAGTATTACTTAGGTGTATAACTAGAATACAAACGTAAAATTACAGATAGATATTAAAAAGTAGATTGACAAAGATATATAAAAAGAAAACACAGCAGTACTCTGTAAGGGCCAAGATATATGAAAACACCGGCAGCTTTAAATCTAAGCCGTATTGTTACTCAGTAAGATGTACTTACAAAAAATGAAGGTTCTTAGCTCATAAATTGGTCAATTCATGTGAGTCCATCAACCACGGAAAGGTGACACTTCTCTGATGGGTCCTATCCTAATGGATATGCCACTTTCATATCCTACTGAACATGCTACTCTCGGGCTATAAGCCTACAATTTAAATGGACAAGTAGAACGGATCAAAACCACCTATGGGTTAATGGGAGGAGTGCAGAATCAGACAGGAGACAGTCACAACCTACAATACTAAACTATAAAAAAAAAACCTGACCAGCACCTCCTTAGTGTGAACAGGCACAAGCTGCAATGACTGCATGATATATAAAAAGAAAACACAAAAGCACTCTGGAAGGGCCAAGATATATGAAAACACTGGAATAATCAAATATAAGCTGTATTGTTACTCAATAAGATGTGCTTTCAAAAAATAAAGGTTCTTAGCAAACAAATTGGCCAATTCATGTGTGCCCATCAACAAGTATAGACAGATAAAATAAAGAAATAAGGTAATTAAAATGTGTATTATAAAATAGATGGATAGAAAGATAGATAGATAATAGATGATAGATAATAGATAGATAGATAGATAGATAGATAGATAGATAGATAGATAGATAGATAGATAGATAGATAGATAGATAATTATAAGATATTTAAAACAAGGTGGAAAGGAAAGAAAGAAAGAGAGAAAATTTTTAAAAAAAAGAGAAAGAAAGAAAAAGAAAAAAGAGAAAGAAAGAAAAAGAAAAAAGAGAGAAAGAAGAAGAAAAAGAGAAAGAAAGAAGAAAAAGAGAGAAAAGAAAGAAAAGAAAAAAGACAGAAAGAAAAAGAAGTCAAAACTGTAGATTAGATAGATGATAGATAGACAGATAGATAGATAGATAGATAGATAGACAGATAGATAAGATAGATAGATAGATAGATAGATAGATAAATAGATAATAGATAGATAATTCTAAGATATTTAAAACAAGGTGGAAAGGAAAGAAAGAAAGAAAGAAAGAAAGAAAGAAAGATAGAAAGAAAGAAAGAAAGAAAGAAAGAAAGAAAGAAAGAAAGAGAAAGAAAGAAATTTTAAAAAAGAGAAAGAAAGAAAAAGAAAAAAGAGAAAGAAAGAAAAAAGAGAGAAAGAAAGAAAAAGAAAAAAAGAGAGAAAGAAGAAGAAAGAAAGAAAGAAGAAAAAGAGAGAAAAGAGAGAAAGGAAAAAAGACAGAAAGAAAAAGAAGTCAAAACTGTAGATTAGATAGATAGATAGATAGATAGATAGATAGATAGATAGATAGATAGATAGATAGATAGATAGCAGTGATGAGCGAATATACTCATTGCTCGGGTGGTCTCCGAGTATTTGTGACTGCTCGGAGATTTAGTTTTTGTTGACGCAGCTGCATGATTTACAGATATTAGCCAGGCTGAGTACATGTGTGGGTTGCCTGGTTGCTAGGGAATCCCCACATGTAATCAAGCTGGCTAATAGCTGTAAATCATTCAGCTGAGGCGAAGAAAACTAAATCTCCGAGCACTAAAAAATACTCGGAGACCACCCGAGCGTGCTCTGGAAAACCCGAGCAACGAGTATACTCGCTCATCACTAACAGATAGATAGATAATAGATTGATAATGAGATAGATAGATAATAGATAGATAGATGGATATGAGATAGATAGATGATAGATAATAGATAGATAGGTAGATAGATAGATAATAGATAATAGATATATAGATAGATAGATAATAGAAAAATAGATAGATAATAGATAGATAGATGGATATGAGATAGATAGATGATAGATAATAGATAGATAGGTAGATAGATAGATAATAGATAATAGATATATAGATAGATAGATAGATAGATAGATAGATATGAGATAGATAGATAATAGATATATAGATAGATAGATAGATATGAGATAGATAGATAGATGATAGATAATAGATAGATAGGTAGATAGATAGATAATAGATATATAGATAGATAGATAGATAGATAGATAGATAGATAGATAGATAGATAGATATGAGATAGATAGATGATAGATAATAGATAGATAGATAGATGATAGATAATAGATAGATAGGTAGATAGATAGATAATAGATAATAGATATATAGATAGATAGATAGATAGATAGATATGAGATAGATAGATAATAGATATATAGATAGATAGATATGAGATAGATAGATGATAGATAATAGATAGATAGGTAGATAGATAGATAATAGATATATAGATAGATAGATAGATAGATAGATAGATATGAGATAGATAGATGATAGATAATAGATAGATAGATAGATAGATATATAGATAGATAGATAGATAGATGATAGATAATAGATAGGTAGATAGATAGATAGATAGATAGATAGATAGATAGATAGATGTTAGTTTGCTTACTGTAAGTGATATTTGTAACTTGTATGTAACCCCTTCTCATGTACAGCACCATGGAATCAATGGTGCTATATAAATAAATAATAATAATAATAATAATAGATGATACAGTAGATAGATAATGAAATAGATGGATTTCTTTGACGTTTTTAATTGCATGTCTTGTCTCAATGTGAGAGGAGCTGGTAAAGTAATTTACAGGTACCTGGCACTAACATGTGGTAACTTCCGGAGGTGCAGCTGATTGCAAAAGTGATACCTGAACCTGCTAACTAGCTGGCACAACCAGTGTATTACATTCTTATGCAAGCTCAGTTCCGTATGTTTAGGCCATAAGTATAAAAGGTTAATCTCAGCTGATTTATTATTATATTTTGAGGTAAATTTCTGACTGCATGTTCCCCCATATTACATCACTACATCACTACTATTAACTTTAAAGATGACCTGTCACTTGCCATAAATATGTATTTTTTTTCCTGGTATAAATGCGGCTATTCTCCTGAATCCGGCGCTGTTTTTCTTTTTTCCCTGCTCCTCTCCTTTCCTGAGATATGGCCTCCTCTTCCCTGTATGTAGCTACAGTCTTTTTTATCCAAGTGGGTGTGGTCCTCAACTCTACTGTGGGTCTTTTCTTGAGGACCACACCCCAAAAGACTAGATTTATGTCAACGAAAAGGAGGCCATATCTCAAGAACAGAGAGGCGCAGGAACAAAAGAAAAGCAACGCCGGATTCAGGAGAACAGCGGCATTTCCACCAGGTAGAAACATTACATATTTATGGTTAGTGACAGGTCCTCTTTAATACTGGCCTATAATAGAGCACTTCAGGGCCTGTATAGAGAAAACATATGATTTTTTTTCTCAATTATAACTTCTTTTTCTGCATAGTTCTGGGATACATGGCTGCATTGGCGGTTATTGGAGCAGCTAGGACAAAAACGTTGAATCCTGCCCAATATCAAGGGCCATACAGTAGTCCATTGCCTTTTGCTTACCCTTACAATTAGTCGATCCTGTCTTCTTGCAGACAGACCTCGCTGTGAATATTATTGCATCTCTGGGGTGAGATAACGCTGTGTACAGCAGCTGGCATACGCTACAGCATCGTATATTCCACTTGTGATATCCGCCATGAAGTACGGCAGGATACGCCAGCAGCGCCATATCTAACCGTCTCCTCTACCGAGGATCTGAAGCCCAGAGCCGCTGTCACTTTCTGTCTTTTTTTTTCTAGGTGGTAGACCATGATTGATAGAAACTTCTAAACACGAGTGTCTCTGGTTTACAGTTAAAACTTCAAAGGCCGGGGTGTCTGTAAAAGCCGCATAGTTTTGGTGCCCAGGGTGGGGGAATTGTTTGTACTGCTGTCTCGACGTTGATTATTTTACCATATGTATCCAGTATTTGTCGGCTTCAGTAAACATGTTAACATTCAAAGCCTGGTAGGATACATAGTTAGAAAGGTTTGGAGCATGAATGAAGCTGGATCAGAAGATTCCTACAGCTAAGGGGAGATCTGTGAATGAGTGACGGTGCCAACAGAAAGTCTCATTTTTGCTTTTACCTAAATGAAAATGGATCACAGAGTAACCAGAACCAGAAATTGGGAAAGTGTAGGAAAATAGATAGATAGATAGATAGATAGATAGATAGATAGATAGGAAGACAGATGGATAAAAGTTGCTCTTGGCGTATGTATTGGGTGATACAATTCTAATTTGGATTATCAATTCAAAGGCCAAGGCATTTGGTGCACATCTGCGCTTTCCAGGTCAAGTACTTAACTACCTACCTCTGCCTGTTGTGCCTGGCGCTGATCTCTGCCGGCACAGAATGGTCACAGACCGCTCCTGGCTTCCACTGACATCACGTAAACAGAGCAGCGGCTTCTCTTCTGCTCCACATTATAGATGGAGCATGACTGCCGATGTCATGCTGATTGACAGTCTGCTCCCCGCAGCCTAACTGTGGGGAGCCGACTGTCAATCAGCATGTCGTTGGCCGTCATCGATAGAGCAGCCCGGAAAAAGAAGAACTTCTCTGTTGACGTGCAGTAGCTGAATCACGTTAGGAGTGGTCATGACCGCTCTGAGCCGGTACCAGATAGAACAGACAGGTAGTTAGGAACTACCTGTCTGTTAGCTTTTAGGTCCATAATTTAAAAAAAAAAAAAAAATAGCCCTGGACAATCCCTTTAAGTGTTTAATTAGAATACTAATGGAAAATGAAAGATAAAGCTAGATATTAGAAGATAGACAGACAGACAGATAGATAGATAATTGTTGTGAATTCTGTGGTCACAAGTGGTATTGCAGTCTCTGGGCGTCCTCCCTCAGGTGTTTTGGTGAGCTCGTTGGCTGCCTTGCTATTTAGCTCCACCTGAGTCTGTCTTCCTTGCTCCTTGTCAATGTTCCAGTGTTGGATCTGAGCTACTGCATCTTTCCTTGGGCCTGCTGCTCTGCTAGATAAGTGCTTCTAGTTTGTTTTCTGTTTTTTCTGTCCAGCTTGTTATTATCTTTTGCTGGAAGCTCTGAGAAGCAAAGGGGTGCACCGCCGTGCTGTTAGTTCGGCACGGTGGGTCTTTTTTGCCCCTTTGCGTGGTTTTCGTTTTAGGGTTTTTTGTAGACTGCATAGTTCTCTTTGCTATCCTCGCTCTGTCTAGAATATCGGGCCTCACTTTGCTGAATCTATTTCATTCCTACGTTTGTCTTTTCATCTTGCTAACAGTCATTATATGTGGGGGCTGCCTATTCCTTTGGGGTATTTCTCTGAGGTAAGTCAGGCTTGTATTTCTATCTTCAGGCTAGTCAGCTCCTCAGGCAGTGCCGAGTTGCATAGGTAGTGATAGGCGCAATCCACTGCTGCTTCCAGTTGTGTGAGGACAGTTCAGGTACTGCAGTCTACAGAGATTCCACGTCTCAGAGCTCGTCCTATTGTTTTGGGTTTTTGCCAGATCTCTGTATGTGCGCTGATTACTGCACGCTGTGTTGCCTGATTGCCAGCCATAACAGTACAAGGAGCCTATTCAATGATTTCCAATAGAGGGAAAAAAGAAATCCTGACATCATTTTTTTTTCTTAGCTCTGTCTTCAGTCTTTTTTTTCCCCTAGACATTAGAGTGCTTCAGGACACAGCTGTGGACATGGATATTCAGGCTCTGTGCTCCTCAATGGATAATCTCGTTGTAAATGTACAAAAGATTCAAGATACTATTGATCAGAAATCGATGCTAGAACCAAGAATTCCGATTCCTGATTTGTTTTTTGGTGACAGAACTAAGTTCCTGAGCTTCAGAAATAATTGTAAGCCTGAGCCTATGCAGTGCAACAGGACTATGACTAAAGTAGAACGGCACGAACACAGACGTCTGAACAGACTGTGTTTCTATTGTGGTGATTCTACTCATGCTATTTCTAATTGTCCTAAACGCACTAGGCGGTTCGATAGCTCTGCCGTTATTGGTACTGTACAGTCCAAATTCCTTTTGTCCATTACCTTAATGTGCTCTTTGTCATCATATTCTGTCATGGCGTTTGTGGATTCAGGCGCTGCCCTGAATCTGATGGATTTGGATTATGCTAAACGTTGTGGATTTTTCTTGGAGCCTTTGCGGTGTCCTATTCCGTTGAGAGGAATTGATGCTACACCTCTGGCCAAGAATAAGCCTCAGTACTGGGCCCAGCTGACCATGTGCATGGCTCCTGCACATCAGGAAGTTATTCGCTTTTTGGTACTGCATAATTTGCATGATGTGGTCGTGTTGGGGTTGCCATGGCTACAAACCCATAATCCAGTATTGGATTGGAACTCTATGTCGGTAACCAGCTGGGGTTGTCAGGGAGTACATGGTGATGTTCCATTTTTGTCTATTTCGTCATCCATTCCTTCTGACATCCCAGAGTTCTTGTCGGACTTTCAGGATGTATTTGAAGAGTCCAAGTCTGATGCCCTTCCTCCGCATAGGAATTGTGATTGTGCTATCGATTTGATTCCTGGTAGTAAATTCCCTAAGGGTCGTTTATTTAATTTGTCCGTACCTGAACACACCGCTATGCGCAGTTATGTGAAGGAGTCCCTGGAGAAGGGACATATTCGCCCATCGTCGTCACCATTGGGAGCAGGGTTCTTTTTTTTTTTTTAAATTCGTTTATTAATTTCAGAATAGACAAACATTGCACATATTACATTTATCATTATTAAACATACCATCAGATACAAATGATTACAAACATCATCGCATCCAAAGTTCAGAGGCAATAGACTGTGCATGTTGAATCACTAGTACCTACAAAATACCTACTATACAACTTAAACAACTTTAACCTTTAGTAATAAGTCGCCAAAAGAAAACAGATTCAAGTTTGCTCTGCAACGATGTCCCCAAACCCCATGCCCTCCTCCCCGTGCATATATCTAATCCACGCAGACTACAGAGTATGATGAGATGAGTTCCATCTACCCCAAATTTTTTCGAATTTACCTGGGCATCCTCTATTATGGTACAGTGTTCTTTCATATGGGATAACCGAGTTCACCAGGTCAATCCAAGCTCTGAGAGACGGGGAGGAGCTACCCATCCACCTTAACGCCAGTACCTTTCGTGCTAAGAAGAGCGTTTCTCGAAGGAAGATCCCAGTATGGTGATCCCAGGTCTCTGTATCCCACACCCCAAATAGGCAAGTCAATGGTTCAAGTGGGACAGGGATTAACAATAAAGACGTTAACAATGTCGTGACTTCTTTCCAATAATGAAGGATTACCGGGCACCGCCATATCATGTGGGTAAAATCCGCATCATGTGCGTGACACCGTAAGCAGTCTGACGTCTGAAGGCGGCCCATTTTAAAAAGTCGTGTCGGAGTCAGATAAGTCTGATATGTAATATATAGCTGGGTCATCCTATTGTTAACTGAGGGAGAAACTTTAGTTGGAGATTCCAAAATATCTTCCCACTCCTCTCCCAGTGTATCGGGAAGGAGTCCCTCCCATTTCTTTTTTAAGGTGTTAATAGTGAGCCCATCTCCCACGGATAATAGGTATGTGTATAAAGAGGAAATGAGCCCCTGAGGACCCTGTGATTTGAGAATGCCTATAAGGGGTAAAGATGAAATTGCTCGACCTGCACCTGCATTTCGCATATGTGACTGGAAAGCTGACCTCAGCTGTAAATAACGGAAGAATTGAGATCTTGGGATATTGCAGGTATCCCGCAATTGTTCAAAGGACACAAAAACATCTTGGTTATACAAATTACCTACCGAGAGAACACCACATGAGATCCAGAACTCAGTAGACGGGTGATTTAGTAATTCTGGAAAATAACTATTATACCACAGTGGCATTTCGGCTATTATATCTGTATATTTAATAACTTTTTTAATTTGTCTCCATATTAATCTCGCTTGTCGAAGCAATGGCAGCAAACGGGGAGCACTGACTTTCTCCATTTCCAAAAAACCCAGTGGACAGTCAATACGGGCAGAATGGATTATATGGCTTTCTGAATTAGGTAGGGAGTTGCTAGGCATCCATTTGCTTATCGCCCTAGCCTGCCCAGCAAGATAATATAGATAAAAGTCTGGTAAGGCTGCCCCTCCCCCCCTTGTCGGTCTCTGTAGAGTAGATAGCTTGAGTTTGGGTCTAGTCTTCCCCCATATAAAGGACGTGGTCAGGGAGTTTAAGTTTGCAAAAAAAGATTTGGGTATTGGCACAGCACTATGTTGGAGACAATAATTAAATTTGGGGAGCAATATCATCTTAACTAAATTAATGCGACCTGCAACGGAGAGAGGGAGTTTGCTCCAAGCTATGAATTTAGATTTGGTCAGGTCCAATAGTGGATAAATATTAAGTCGTAGGTCCAGCTGACTATATTGAGACATATGTATTCCTAGATATTTGAAATTGGAGACTACAGGTAGTGACGAGAGATTTTCGAGACGGGGCATCGGCGCATGAGACAGAGGCATCAGAGCAGACTTATCCCAATTGATATAGAGACCAGAGAATTTGCTAAAATTATCTATAGTCGTTATTACTCGCGGTAGTGTTTCTTCTGTTTTATCCATAAATATGATCATATCATCAGCATATAAACCGATGGTGTCTACACGATCCGCAATACTTATTCCCTTGATATCCGTGGAAGACCTTATGCGTATTGCCAATGCTTCTATCGCGAGGGCAAAGAGGGCCGGGGACAGAGGACATCCCTGACGGGTTCCCCTATGTAAAGTAAAAGAATCAGAGATAGAATTATTCACAATTACCCGTGCCCTAGGATTCCTATATAGTGTATCTATCCCTCTAATAAATTTATCTCCAAAACCGTATTTCTGCAGACATGCAGAAAGAAAAGGCCATTCAAGGGAGTCAAACGCTTTAGCTGTGTCTAGGGATGCCAGAGCCCAGTTATTATCCAATTCTAGGGAGCTATATTGAATCACTGATTGGACCCGCCGAATATTAATAGAGGTACTTTTCCCAGGCATAAAGCCTGTTTGATCTGGGTGTATAAGATCTAATATGATTGTATTTAGTCTAGTGGCCAATATTTTAGTGAAGATTTTATAATCTACGTTCACCAATGATATGGGGCGATATGATCCACATTCCAAGGGGTCCTTTCCCTCCTTCTTAAGTACAATGATATTTGCATCATAAAATGTTTCAGGCATAATTTCTCCCTCCCATATATTCTGAAGCACCTTCAATAAGAGTGGTGCCAGGTGGTCCCGATATTTTTTATAGAACTCAACGGGAAACCCGTCAGGTCCAGGGGCCTTCCCGGTGGCCATATCCATTATAGCCTGTTCCACCTCCTCCAGAGTAAACTCGGCTTCCATAAAAGCTTGCTGGGTTGGGCTCAGTAAGGGGAATGCCATGTCTGATAGATAGTCTATACATTCAGGGACCCCAAGACCACTACCCGATTTGTACAGTGACTTATAGTAATTACAAAAACTTTGAAGAATTTCCTCGGTGGAGGATACCAACGAACCATCGAGTGTCCGAATCTGTAGTACCGTGTTGGAGGTGTTATGCTGACGTACCAAAAAAGCTAGGAGTTTACTGGCCTGATTCCCCATTTCAAAATAAGACTGACGGGTAAAAAATAATTTACGTTTTGATTTAGTGTCTATATTTTGGGTGTATAATCTTTGGGAAGTGAGCCACTCCACCCTGTTGCCGTTAGTTTGATTGGCCACATAGGCGGCTTCCGAGTCCTTCAGCCGTCGCTCAATCTCGTCATCTTCCCCCGCCGTCACCCTCTTTATATAGGAGATTGTAGAGGACAGACATCCCCTCAAATATGCCTTTAGAGTGTCCCAGAACAGATTGAGATTCGAGGGGTCTGGGTGAGTAGAGACAAAGCAGTTTAACTGATCAACCGTTCTATCACTAGCATCTATTAGTTTCAGCCAGAAGGGATTCAATTTCCAAGGTATATTATTATTTGACTGACCGTATTTAAGTTTGAGAACAATTGGACTGTGATCTGATATCCCCCTGTTACCATGTTCGACACTATTCACCCACAGCGCTAGGTCGCTAGATCCAAATATGTAATCTATACGGGATAGAGACTGTCTAGTTGAAGAATGACAAGTATATTCCTTTATCTCAGGGTGACGTATTCTCCATAGGTCTAACCATCCGCTACCGTTCATAAATGATGCCAATTGAGAGGGAGATTGAGAAAGGGACCCCCTTGACATCTCGCCGTCTAGTCTCAGTCTGTCTTTAAGATTATCCATGACTAAATTAAAGTCTCCCATACAGATAACACTAGCATTAGGATAATTTAGGGAGAAACCCAGTGCCATGCGGAGAACCGATATGCCGGCCGGGGGTGGGTTATAAACACATAATATCACATATTCCTTCATATTAATAAAGGCATGAACAAAAACAAAGCGACCCTCGGGATCGCGTCGTGACTCTCTAGCCTCCCACCTGACATTCCTATGTACCAACAGGGAGACCCCTCTGGAGTAACTGGTGTGAAATGCGTGAAGGGACCACTGCACCCACGGCTTTTGCGTACACTTAGCTGTGTCTCTGGTCAAATGCGTCTCCACAAGTGCTACAATATGTGGATGATACCTTTTAATTTGTGAAAATACCTTAATTTTCTTTCGAGGAGTCTTAATACCCCGTATGTTCCACGTCATACATACAATCTCAGATCCCATATCTACGTTCGGGAAAAGGCATAACATACACCACAGCCTGGGCGGGAATCAGGAACATCATACAGAGCATAAGGTTATCACTGGCGACTAATAAACATAACAAACAATTGAAATTGAAACTGGTGTAAAATACCAAACCAAACAACATTTGAACAGTGGAGGAGTGTAATCCTACACTCCTATAGTTGAGTAGAATAGGGGATACCCTCACTGGAATCAGCGTCCGGTATAGTTGACAAACTCAGCACCCACATAGAGAGCTCTAGAATGTGTTGCCATCAGATAGAAAGAGCTACTCAAGAGTCCGGGGTACTAGGCCCCTTGTATGACCGTAACCATTCGACCGCCTCCGCCGGGTCAGTGAAGAACAGGGAGGAGCCTTCATGAACAATACGGAGTCGAGCTGGATAAAGCATGGAGTAAATGATGTTTTTATCCCTGAGCTGCTTTTTGACTTCCATAA
Source organism: Ranitomeya imitator (assembly GCF_032444005.1). Taxonomy (NCBI): domain Eukaryota; kingdom Metazoa; phylum Chordata; class Amphibia; order Anura; family Dendrobatidae; genus Ranitomeya; species Ranitomeya imitator. Next base: position 32,141,010 of record NC_091288.1, read on the forward strand.
ATCGAACTCGCTGCTTTTGAAGTTCCATAGAGAAGTCCGGGAAGATTGATATAGTGGCGTTATTGAACTTAATAGGGGCCTTCTGCCTTGCCAAGCGAAGAATTGCATCCCTGTCTCTGCAGTTAAGGAGACGTGCCAGAAAGGGTCGGGGCGGAGTTCCAGGAGGAAGAGGTCTCGTTGGGACCCTATGGGCCCTTTCCACAGAAAATGTTGAGGAGAATCCGTCTCCCAGGGAGGTTTTAAGCCAGTCCTCTAGAAATTGCTCAGGTTGCTGACCCTCCGAGCGTTCTGGTAGGCCAATAATTCGGATATTATTACGGCGCAGCCTGTTTTCCAGGTCATCTGCCTTTTGCTTCCAGGCATTCACAGAGCCAGTGGCCTTTGATAACTTAGCCTCCATTGGGGCAATGGTGTCCTCTATCTGAGACACCCTTGTTTCAACCTCTGAAATACGCCCTCTCATAGTTTGTATATCTTGTCGCAGACGGCCCACTTCAGTATGCACGTCTTCTATTTTCTCAGTGAGAGAGGACCTGGTGAGAGATATAGCCTGCATCAACTGCTCAGATGCTTGTTTAAGAGTCAGTTCGTCTTGTTCTCCCTCCTCATTGCTGTCAGAAAGACGATTTTTGCGTTGACTCTGCGTGGGATTATTTCTGAGAGAGCGTGTATTATCTGGGGCATCTTCTCTGGCATATTTCCTCAACTTGTCAGCAGCCCCCGCTCCTTTAGGATGATGCATGGTGATTGGCAGAAGATCCCCACCAAATGACCAAATTTATTATTATGGCAGTCTATTCTCCACTAGCAGACCGGACAGGGCCAAACACCGGGATGCACCCCCGAGAGGCAGCAAACCAAGCAAAGAGTCTCAGATATCTGCAAATGTATCAATTTAGGAGTTTGCCCAGGCACTGTGTCCCAGAGCAGCCACAGTTCCCCAGGAAGAACAGCAGGGAGGGGGGAACGATCCCTCCAAAGTAATGGTGCAAGCAGGGGTTTTGATAAGGGGAGTGCAGGGCCCAATTTTCCAGGGCGCACACCGCTCTGCCCCTTTTAGTGTTTCAGGCCGGTAGCTCACCTCCTGAATGCACCGCAGTCTTGCTATATAGCGCCTCTCTCCTTGCTGCTGGAGAGTGCGCTGTGGTAATGGCCGCCGTCTCCCAGGGCCCGCCCGCCGCTCCAGACCCGGCACCTGTCTCCTGCTCCTCGATGTTCCACAGCGTCCCCGCTGTATGTAAGTGCCTGCCGTGCTCCCCGGGGGATCCACCCGGCTTCAGCCGCCGCCGGCACTGCGTCCCGCCCGTCGGAGCCGCGCTTAAAGATGGCCGCCGCAGCCCAGGGACCTCGCCGCTCCTCCAGACCGCCACAGATATCGGCTCTCCAGCGTTCCACCGCCGCCACCCGGGGGGGTCGCCGGTCTCCCGAGCTTTCAGAGCACCGCCTCAGCCGGTGCAGCTGCAGTTCAGGGGGATAAATGGCCGGATTCAGATCAGGATAATGGGAGCCTCCAAAAGGTGCGTCTTCTCTCTTGGCTTACATAGCCACGCCCCAGCAGGGTTCTTTTTTGTAGCCAAGAAGGATGGTTCGCTAAGACCGTGTATTGATTACCGCCTTCTTAATAAGATCACTGTTAAGTTTCAGTATCCCTTGCCATTGATTTCTGACTTGTTTGCTCGGATTAAGGGGGCTAGTTGGTTTACTAAGATTGATCTTCGTGGTGCGTATAATCTGGTGAGAATCAGGCAGGGAGATGAATGGAAAACGGCATTTAATACGCCCGAGGGTCATTTTGAGTATCTGGTGATGCCGTTCGGACTTGCCAATGCTCCATCTGTTTTTCAGTCTTTTATGCATGACATTTTTCGTGAGTATCTGGATAAATTCTTGATTGTTTACTTGGATGACATTTTGATCTTCTCAGATGATTGGGAGTCTCATGTAAAGCAAGTCAGAATGGTTTTCCAGGTACTGCGTGCTAATTCCTTGTTTGTGAAGGGATCAAAGTGTCTCTTCGGTGTGCAGAAAGTTTCATTTTTGGGGTTCATCTTTTCCCCTTCTACTATCGAGATGGATCCGGTTAAGGTTCAGGCCATCCAGGATTGGACTCAGCCGACATCTCTAAAAAGTTTGCAGAAATTCCTGGGCTTTGCTAATTTTTATCGTCGCTTCATCTGTAATTTTTCTAGCATTGCCAGACCATTGACCGATTTGACCAAGAAGGGTGCTGATTTGGTTAATTGGTCTTCTGCTGCCGTGGAAGCTTTTCAGGAGTTGAAGCGTCGTTTTTGCTGTGCCCCTGTGTTGTGTCAACCTGATGTTTCTCTTCCGTTCCAGGTCGAGGTTGATGCTTCTGAGATTGGTGCAGGGGCGGTTTTGTCACAGAGAGGTTCTGGTTGCTCAGTGTTCAAACCATGTGCTTTCTTTTCCAGGAAATTTTCTGCTGCTGAGCGTAATTATGATGTGGGCAACCGAGAGTTGCTGGCCATGAAGTGGGCATTCGAGGAGTGGCGTCATTGGCTTGAGGGTGCTAAGCATCGCGTGGTGGTTTTGACTGATCATAAGAACCTTACTTATCTTGAGTCTGCCAAGCGCTTGAATCCTAGACAGGCCCGTTGGTCGTTATTTTTTGCTCGTTTTGATTTTGTGATTTCATACCTTCCGGGCTCTAAAAATGTGAAGGCGGATGCTCTGTCTAGGAGTTTTGTGCCCGACTCTCCGGGGTTATCTGAGCCGGCGAGTATCCTCAAGGAAGGAGTCATTGTGTCTGCCATCTCCCCTGATTTGCGGAGAGTGTTGCAGAAATTTCAGGCTAATAAACCTGATCGTTGTCCGGCCGAGAAACTGTTCGTCCCTGATAGGTGGACTAGTAAAGTTATCTCTGAACTTCATTGTTCGGTGCTGGCCGGTCATCCAGGAATCTTTGGTACCAGGGAGTTGGTTGCTAGATCCTTTTGGTGGCCGTCTCTGTCGCGGGATGTGCGTGCTTTTGTGCAGTCCTGTGGAATTTGTGCTAGGGCTAAGCCCTGCTGTTCACGTGCCAGTGGGTTGCTTTTGCCCTTGCCGGTCCCGAAGAGGCCTTGGACACATATTTCGATGGATTTCATTTCTGACCTTCCCGTTTCTCAAAAGATGTCTGTCATTTGGGTGGTCTGTGATCGCTTTTCTAAAATGGTCCATCTGGTGCCCTTGGTTAAATTGCCTTCCTCCTCTGATTTGGTGCCTTTGTTCTTCCAGCATGTGGTTCGTTTGCATGGCATTCCTGAGAATATTGTTTCTGACAGAGGTTCCCAGTTTGTCTCAAGGTTCTGGCGAGCCTTTTGTGGTAGGATGGGCATTGACCTATCTTTCTCCTCGGCCTTCCATCCTCAGACTAATGGCCAGACCGAACGAACCAATCAGACCTTGGAAACATATCTGAGATGTTTTGTTTCCGCTGACCAGGATGATTGGGTGTCATTTTTGCCGTTGGCTGAGTTCGCCCTTAATAATCGGGCCAGCTCGGCTACCTTGGTCTCTCCATTTTTCTGCAATTCTGGGTTCCATCCTCGTTTCTCTTCAGGACAGGTTGAGTCTTCGGACTGTCCTGGTGTGGATTATGTGGTGGACAGGTTGCAGCAGATCTGGACTCAGGTAGTGGACAATTTGACCTTGTCCCAGGAGAAGGCTCAGCTTTTCGCTAATCGCAGACGCCGTGTGGGACCCCGACTTCGTGTTGGGGATCTGGTTTGGTTATCTTCTCGTCATATACCTATGAAGGTTTCCTCTCCTAAATTTAAACCTCGTTTTATTGGTCCGTATAGGATTTCTGAGATTCTCAATCCGGTGTCTTTTCGTCTGACCCTCCCAGACTCCTTTTCCATACATAATGTATTCCATAGGTCGTTGTTGAGGAGATACGTGGCACCTATGGTTCCATCTGTGGAGCCTCCTGCCCCTGTTTTGGTGGAGGGGGAATTGGAGTATATTGTGGAGAAGATTTTGGATTCTCGTGTCTCTAGACGGAAACTCCAGTATCTGGTCAAATGGAAGGGTTATGCTCAGGAAGATAATTCCTGGGTTTTTGCCTCTGATGTCCATGCCCCAGATCTTGTTCGTGCCTTTCATGTGGCTCATCCTGGTCGGCCTGGGGGTTCTGGTGAGGGTTCGGTGACCCCTCCTCAAGGGGGGGGTACTGTTGTGAATTCTGTGGTCACAAGTGGTATTGCAGTCTCTGGGCGTCCTCCCTCAGGTGTTTTGGTGAGCTCGTTGGCTGCCTTGCTATTTAGCTCCACCTGAGTCTGTCTTCCTTGCTCCTTGTCAATGTTCCAGTGTTGGATCTGAGCTACTGCATCTTTCCTTGGGCCTGCTGCTCTGCTAGATAAGTGCTTCTAGTTTGTTTTCTGTTTTTTCTGTCCAGCTTGTTATTATCTTTTGCTGGAAGCTCTGAGAAGCAAAGGGGTGCACCGCCGTGCTGTTAGTTCGGCACGGTGGGTCTTTTTTGCCCCTTTGCGTGGTTTTCGTTTTAGGGTTTTTTGTAGACTGCATAGTTCTCTTTGCTATCCTCGCTCTGTCTAGAATATCGGGCCTCACTTTGCTGAATCTATTTCATTCCTACGTTTGTCTTTTCATCTTGCTAACAGTCATTATATGTGGGGGCTGCCTATTCCTTTGGGGTATTTCTCTGAGGTAAGTCAGGCTTGTATTTCTATCTTCAGGCTAGTCAGCTCCTCAGGCAGTGCCGAGTTGCATAGGTAGTGATAGGCGCAATCCACTGCTGCTTCCAGTTGTGTGAGGACAGTTCAGGTACTGCAGTCTACAGAGATTCCACGTCTCAGAGCTCGTCCTATTGTTTTGGGTTTTTGCCAGATCTCTGTATGTGGGCTGATTACTGCACGCTGTGTTGCCTGATTGCCAGCCATAACAGATAATAGATGGATAGATAGATAGATAGATAGATAGATAGATAGATAGATAGATAGATAGATAGATAGATAGAAAGAAAGATAGATAGATAGATAGATAGATAGATAGATAGATAGATAGAGACTCACACTTGGAGCTAAAACGTTGTGTACCGTGTACCTTGGGCATGGAATACATTTTTTTTCACATTTTTACTATGTTTGGACTCTTTTTCTACTTTATAAAAAGACATAGTCTCCAAATGTCCATATTGGATCTTTTATATTGATTGGTCTTGTTACTCATGTATCAGGAACATAGGGAGGATGTAAAATTCTTGATCAAAAGACCAAGTATTGGAGGGGGAGGGGAGAAGTCACACAGGGCAATTAACTGAGTGATTGTCCACCCCACAGCAATCATGCTAAACGTCATAGATCAAGTGTGGAAGAGGGCAAGCTAAAAACCTTTGCCTTAGGCACCATGAAAACATTCTTTCCTGCCTTAGTTTCCCTCTTGATCCTTCTGGCATCCAATACTTTGGGTCCAAAAATAGTACATATTTCATGCCAATTGTACGGTGCCTTAAGTTCTGTTTTTTTTCTTCCAGTAATTGATTAATCAACCCGGTTAACCTCAAGGCCATGTGCACACGTCAGGATTTCTTGCAGAAATTTCCTGAACAAAACCGGACATTTTCTGAAAGAAATCCGCATGCGTTTTTTTCCGCGTTTTTCTTGCGTTTTTTGTGTGGATTTTTCTGGAGGTTCCCAATGCAATAATATAGTGAGAAATCCACAAACAATCCGCAAAATTAATGAACATGCTGCGTTTTTTTTTGCGGAAAAAAAAAACCGCAACATATGCACAAAAATTGTGGAATGCATTATAAATGATTGGATGCACATGTATGCGTTTTTTTAAGCATTTTTATCGCGTTTTTATAGCGATAAATCCGGAACGTGTGCACACAGCCTTAAAGTTAATTTTAAATAAAACCAAACCCATTGAATAGGAGTTCAGCACAAGGTAGGATTGATTAGTTTTATGGTGAAACTTATTTTGACCGTTGTAGTAGAGAAAAGTGTCATGACTCTTGGGTCAGATCCATCTTCTAATACTTGCTATCAGGATCAGTGGGGGCCATGATAGTCGGACCCCCAGTCACTGGAAAGTTAGCCCATATCCTGTGTATGGGAGGTAAATTACAAACTTGATCTAAGGGGTTAGACCAAGTTTGTAAGTTATCACCTATCCGTAATTTATCACCTGTCCACACTATTGGGAAATTGCAAACATTGGGACAATCTTGGGAAGTATGCACACCTTGTCTCTAGTCATTGTCCAATGGATAGGAGATAACGTTCAAAAACCCCTTTAAGAAGACAAGTTGAGTATGGAGTCTTCCTATCAATGACCCATAAGAACAATAAACAAATTAGTTCTGTCCCAGAAGAATGAAACGATCTCGGTAGCGCCATCTGGAGGCAGTTACCATGAGAAAACCATCAGCTGCTCCTCTCTTCTACCGTCCACATGTGGCTTCATAGGATACAAGATATCGATCTTCTCTTACGGTTCTTTTCCACCAAATCAACTTTATCTGGATATTTCAAAACTCCTTTGAATTTGCTTATGGAGCAAGAAAATGTATTATTATCACCAATAACACAATTTACTCTAATTTCCTACTCACACCCCTGACGAATGGCAATAAAAAAAAAAATTAGGAGTTTGATGTCTTCCAAAAAGTGCAACAATTCCGGAACTGTCACAATACTTTCACTGTTGCTATAGGAACAGCAGATCATATTTCCCGCACAATACACACAGCCATGTAAATACTTTATTCACCTGCTGGCATTTTTTGGCTAGAGGCGCATTGCAAAATGAAGATTTTGTATTTTTTTTTTTTTTTTTTTGCTGAAAGAGATCCAAAGGGGTTAAGATCAGTAGCTTCCAATGCAACTTTTGATGTTTGTAAAATGATTGCCGTTCTGGGGCACTCATCCATTTTTTTTTCTTACAGAAAGCTTCAGTTTTAATGTCAATTTATTCCTAGGCCTTTCTATTAAAATCAGTAACTATGGAGACAATCTTTTTTGTGCTAATTCGTCAGAAAACTATTCATCCTGAAAGGTGCTAGATGAAAAACACGAAGCATGAGGGGCATTTTTTTTTTTTAATATCGATTTAAAGGGACAGTAGCAGTCATAGCTGGGGATCATTTATATTCATGATTGGTTTTAAACAAGTCCGGACCCTAGTTTACATTTAGTGGGTAACATTTATAATAAAACTTTATCTAGTTACTAAAAATCCTTATATTATGGAGATGCAGCTGCTATTCGTGTTTCCATTCTTGGGTCACATTGAATTTCCACTTTTTTCTTCCTGTATTATCAAGGATTGGCTTACAATGTTATCTCTAGTTTACAGAGATCTAGTATATCATATGGGTATATAAGATACATACCTAAAGTTTAAAGGTTTTATTAAAAATGGGACAGTTCCGATTATGGATGACCATACAAATTCCATTGAAAGTAATGGAAATGGTAGAATCCGCAAATAACTTATAGGGGTTTTACGAGTCAGGTGTACATCATCGTATTGTGGAAAAAGCCAATAAAACACTTTTTTGGTAAAAACTCATTTAATCACCACACTTGGCACTTTACCTATAACTTTTAAAACATTTTTCTAAGCTGTATGGGTTCCTAAGTGCTGCTGATCGGTGGGGAGGCCGGGTCCGTAGACCCCCACAGATCTATCAAAATATCTCTCTGGATCATAAGCACAGAGCTGTGCATGAGCTCAATATTAAGTCTGGGGGTCCGTAGAGCATAGATCACCCAAACATAGTGTTTATATTGATTCGACACATCGCTCTGCGCACTTGCTTTTACCACAGCAGCGCGCTTCAGATCCGTGGTTTGTGGGGGTATCAGTTGGGAGTAGGGATTCTGCATTTCTTACGTTGCAAAAATACCAATAACAGAAGAACAAATTGTGCGCTAAGTCTCATAAAAAGTAATATTAGGATTAGTTAAATTACCGTAAAATAGAAAAGCAGAGTAGCACAATGGACGACCACATGTATATAATGGACACATGAAATGATGTCTATTATTTAATACACAGAGTAAGATTTACCAATAAATATAATAGAATATATAAATTGCTTGTCAGTGCCTAAGATAGCAACACAGTGGAGGAACAAGTGTTCAAAAAGAGGTAAAGACCCAAGTAAAACACTTACATTGTTATAGAAGGAAAAGCTGATATAACATGCTGTTTTAGCTCCCCAACGTACGTTTCACCCTAGTTTCCTCAGGAGGTGTTCACATACTGCGGTCACAATCACTTAATTTTGCAGCGAAACTGCTTAACAATTTCTATCAATTAAATCACAGATATCAAACCACAAGTGCACCCATAAAGAGATCACACAGGGTGCCAGGAAGTACTTAAATGGTTAAGTGCAATAGTATATGTAAACCAAAGCAGAAAATAGCACCAAGAAACCAAGAGGTACAAAAATATATACATTTTATTACATCAAGAACAAAATATAAAAACTAGAGCAGTACAGGATAATGACAAGGAATCTCACCAAAGAAAAAGATGACAAGGTGGTCCCAAACAGGCAAACATGCACAGAGTAAGTGGTAAAACAGCCCAGTGGAACTGAAGTACATAATCAGCAAGAGGTAATAAATAGGAGCATACCCAAATGTATATATAGTATGTAATAAACTGGTAGATATATTAGGTGCCCAGAAGCCTCATGCAAAAAGAGCCGTAAACAACACTCAGACCACAGCGGCATGTAAGTACTAGCCGTAGTTCATAATTACCTGCGGGACCACGATGCCATCCACCCCAACGCGCGTTTCGGCAATTTGCCTTCTTCAGGGGGCACTTTACTCTGTGCATGTTTGCCTGTTTGGGACCGCCTTGTCATCTTTTTCTTTGGTGAGATTCCTTGTCATTATCCTGTACTGCTCTAGTTTTTATATTTTGTTCTTGATGTAATAAAATTTATATATTTTTATACCTCTTGGTTTCTTGGTGCTATTTTCTGCTTTGGTTTACAATTTCTATCAATTGTTTGGTGATATAGGTGTATGGGAAGTGATTTTGTAAGGAAATAGTGAAAAGTCCGCATCGGCACAGGGATGGTAAAGTTATGTATCAACGCAGCCTTATGGAAACCACATGCAGACGGGGCTTCAGCAGCTTAGCCCTATCACTTATAAGCTCTCACACCCCTATATATACTAAATGTATACAAACAAATCAGTTTATCCAAAGATAAAGAAAGGAGTGTCATTTTAGGCCACCGTTGGGCTCGTATATGCAAAAACTAGAAAAAAAAGCTGTGTTTTTTATGTCAAATCATGATTTTTTTCCTAACTTGGAAGCCTATAGGCAACATTTTCCAATACAGTGGTATATGTCGAAGTCTTACATCCAAAAATACCTCTGATAGGCAATACTCACGACATGCTCAATGGCCCCAATTTATCGAAATTACCATTTTGCACACCGGTCTTGATGAACAGTGCGCTGGAGTAAGATGCACCAAATTCAATAAGAGGCTAAATAAATTTTGCGCATCTTTCATCTGCTGAAGTCCATGCTGTCAGACTCTACATCCCCTTCTCCATGCGAGTGGTGGTTGTGTATCGTCCTCCCGGCCCCTCTCATCAGTTCCTGGATTACTTTGCCACCTGGCTTCCACACATTCTCTCCTGTGACATCCCCACCCTCATCATGGATGATTTCAACATCCCCATTGCTTCTCCCCTCTCCCCATCTGCTTCTCACCTTTTATCTCTAACCTCCTCTATCGGCCTCTCGCAGCATACTAACTCTACAATGCATGAAGATGGAAACTCCCTCGACTTGGTCTTCTCCCGGCTTTGCTCAGTGGATGATTTCACAAACTCCTCTCTCTCGCTCTCTGACCACAACCTTCTTTCATTCTCTATCAAGAACTGCCATCCCGCTCAGGTCACCCCCACTTTCCACACTTATAGAAACATACAGGCCATTAACACCCAGAAACGTATGAAGAACTTGCAGTCCTCATTGGCCCCAATCTCCTCCATCTCATGTCCTGATTCTGCTCTGAAGCATTACAATGAAACCCTGCAAAGTGCCTTGGATGAAGCTGCACCTCCTATACATAGAACAACTCGGCACAGACGGCGACAACCGTGGCACACGCTGCAAACACATTTCCTGCAGCGGTGCTCCAGGTGCGCAGAACGTCTGTGGAGAAAATCTAATCTACCCGAAGATTTCATCCATTATAAGTTCATGCTAAAAACATACAACTCTGCCCTTCACCTCTCCAAAAAAAAACTATTTCAACACCCTCATCACCTCGCTGTCCAGTAACCCTAAACGTCTCTTTGACACTTTCTAGTCCCTACTCAACCCAAGAGTGCAGGCCCCAACCACAGATCTCCGCGCTGACGATGTGGCCAATTACTTCAAAGAAAAAATTGACCACATTCGACAGGAAATTATCTCCCAATCCCTTCATACCATGCACTGTCATTCCTCCCCCACTGCATCTAGTTCACTCTCTGACTTTGAACTAGTTACAGAAAAAGTAATCAGGCTCCTTACATCTTCTCGCCCAACCACTTGCACCAGTGACCCCATTCCGTCACATCTCCTCCAGTCCCTTTCCCCTGCTGTCACCTCTCACCTAACCAAAATATTCAACCTTTCTCTCACTTCCGGTATTTTCCCTCCTCATTTAAGCATGCCATCATACATCCATTACTTAAAAATCCATCCCTCGATCAAAACTGTGCCTCTAATTATAGACCTGTCTCTAATCTTCCCTTCATCTCTAAACTCCTCGAACGCCTGGTCCACTCCCGTCTTACCCACTATCTCTCAGATAACTCTCTTCTCGACCCTCTTCAATCTGGCTTCCGCTCTTTACACTCTACTGAAACTGCCCTCACTAAAGTCTCTAATGACCTACTAACGGCTAAATCTAATGGTCACTACTCCATGCTAATTCTCTTGGATCTCTCTGCAGCATTCAATACTGTGGATCATCAGCTCCTCCTCAATATGCTCCGCTCCATCAGCCTCAAGGACACCGTTCTCTCCTGGTTCTCCTCCTATCTCTCTGACCGATCCTTCACTGTATGTTTTGCTGGTTCCTCCTCCTCTCACCTTCCCCTTACTGTTGGGGTTCCTCAAGGATCAGTCCTAGGCCCCCTCCTCTTCTCTTTGTATACCGCCCCTATTGGACAAACAATCAATAGATTTGGGTTCCAGTAACATCTCTATGCTGACGACACCAAATTATACACTTATTCTCCTGTTATCACGCCGACCGTTTTAGAAAACACCAGTGATTGTCTTACCGCTGTCTCTAACATCATGTCCTCCCTCTATCTGAAACTAAACCTGTCAAAAACTGAACTCCTCGTGTTCTCTCCCTCTACTAACCTACCTTTGCCTGACATTGCCATCTCCGTGTGCGGTTCCACCATTACTCCCAAGCAACATGCCCGCTGCCTTGGGGTCATACTTGATTCCGAGCTTTCATTCACCCCCCACATTCGATCACTGGCTCGCTCTTCTTATCTGCATCTCAAAAACATTTCTAGAATTCGCTGTTTTCTTACTTTCGACTCTGCAAAAACTCTTACTGTTTCACTTATTCATTCTCGTCTGGACTATTGCAACTCTCTAATAATCGGCCTCCCTCTTACCAAACTCTCACGGCTCCAATCTGTCCTGAATGCTGCAGCCAGGATTATATTCCTCACCAACCGTTACACCGATGCCTCTACCCTGTGCCAGTCATTACACTGGCTACCCATCCACTCCAGAATCCAGTACAAAACTACTACCCTCATCCACAAAGCACTCCATGGCTCAGCACCACCCTACATCTCCTCTCTGGTCTCAGTCTACCACCCTACCCGTGCCCTCCGCTCCGCTGATGATCTCAGGTTAGCATCCTCAATAATCAGAACCTCCCACTTCCGTCTTCAAGACTTTACGCGTGCTGCGCCGATTCTTTGGAATGAACTACCCAGGTTAATACGATTAATCCCCAATCCCCACAGTTTTAAGCGTGCCCTAAAAACTCATTTGCTCACATTATCCTACCGCCTCAACGCATTAACCTAATTATCCCTGTGTGGCCCATGAAAAAACAACAACAAAAAAAAAACAACTTAAACCATAAACAGGTTCCTCACATCATGTTCTCATACACTTTATACAGTTAATAGCCTCTGTGTCTGTACTGCATCATACTTACGTCTAAGGGGTATCGTTTCTCCCTATGGAGAGTGACATACCATGTCATACTCGTTAAAGAGTTGATTGTGACATGTAGGATCGCTACTTCCAACAGGTTGCGCTTTAGAGTTCAAGTCCTCTTTTTCTCAGAAGAGGCAATTTGCATCATACTTAGGCAGTTAACTGGTTCATGCAGCTTTACATGAACACTCGAGCCTTACACTATGGCCGGTCCGAATAACTAAAGCAATTGTTACCATCCACCTCTCGTGTCTCCCCTTTTCCTCATAGTTTGTAGCTTGCGAGCAGGGCCCTCATTCCTCCTGGTATCTGTTTTGAACTGTGATTTCTGTTATGCTGTAATAATATCTATTGTCTGTACAAGTCCCCTCTATAATTTGTAAAGTGTTGCGTAATATGTTGGCGCTCTATAAATAAAATTATTATTATTATGATTATTATTAACTGCTGTGTGCAACCACAAGGAATGATCTCCGCTCAGGGAGTTCTATACATTTTTGTTATAAATTCTGCCATTTTTGTAGCATAAATTATGATAAATTTGCCTGCGGCACGCACCACACACCATACTGCTGAAGCTGTTCCCACTTTTCAAAAAGTTAGTGAAGCTAACAAGGACTTTGGTGTAAATGACAAAAGTTGCAAACTTTTGGAGCGGCCGGTGAACACGGACAGAGCCGCTGAGTTCAGTTTTTGGCTGTGGTGCTTTTGACGTGACAGCGCTGCAGACACCAGACACAGGGAGAAGCGGTGGAGACTCAGGTCCGGTCCCGAGTAGATGAAAAAAGCATTTTTTTTTTTTATTTTAAACAAACTGTACCCGGGGGACATTTTTCCGAAATATAAAAATCTCTTTGTGACTGTCAGACGGCAATTAAATTGCAATATATCTCATTGTTTTCAGTGTGAGTGCAATGATAAATAGTGATAAAGCTCCATAGATTATAACCTTGATGAAGATGCAACACCCTTTTCTGATTTCTGGGTTCCTAGCATGTGGTGAAAGCAGGGAGCTGTATAACTAGTGTGGTTAATCAGTATTTAGCTAACAAGCGCACCATTAGGAGTCGGGATGGGATCTCCTGTGTGCGGAGAAGCACTTGTTCTATGCCGTGCACTCACTGTCGTCCTCATGTAAATGTAACACTGGTTCTGGGGTTATAGCTATACACCAGGAGGATCAGGATGAGCAGAGCTATAGGTTCCACACAGTTAGGGGAATACTGCAGTTAATGAAATAAAGGGAAGATTACTTTTTTTGGTAAATATAATCAATGGGAAAAGCTGAATTGTTAACAGTGACTATGGGACATCCTGGAATAAGTCTTCACCGGTGCGATTAGTGAGGGATTGTTCATCCCTCTGCAGTGTACAGACAGGTCTATAGTAGAATCATGGCGCTCTCTGTGTGCCAGGTACAACATCATTCCTGGTTAATTATTGCCAATTTACTTACCTCCTAAGCGCCTCTTCCACACTTCAAGAGGCAGACGTATTGTAACTCATTTATGTAAGATTAACGCAAGAAAGTAAATATTTAGAATTCTCAGTGGGAAGAAAATTATTTATAAGCACACCTATAACTTCTTAAGGATCAATGCTGGTCTGGAAATAGTGGGGATGGATGAAGGGATAGATAGATGTGATGGACTGATAGGAGATAGATGGAGAGATAGATAATAGATAGATGAGTCATAGATATATAGGTAGATATAGATAGATAGATAGATAGATTGATGATAGATAGATAGATAGATAATAGATAGATAGATAATAGATAGATAGATGGATAGATAGATAGATAGATAGATAGATAGATAGATAGATAGATAGATAGATAATAGATAGATAGATAATAGATAGATAGATGGATAGATAGATAGGAATCCAAAAAATGGAGGCAGCACACCATTTGTAGTAGAATAGCAGGAGCTACTTTCATTAGCCCGTCACAGCAACGTTTCGGTTCTTGTGGATGTGAACCTTTTACAAGCAATGAATAGATACATGTGGCAAACATATATAGGGTTCCAGGTTCCTTACTCAGCCTTGAACATGGATGGGGACAAAAGTTCCTACCCCATGTGGGATTGGGATGCACGTTTGTATCCCATTCTCTACTATGGGGGGCTTAATCGTCCCTGTATGAAGTAAAAGCCTATATCAGACTGGATATACCTATTCAATTGCCATTCCAGATTATTTGTCTTTGCTAAATTGATAATTTCCACATTTGCTCTCTTTCCTGGGCCTCTAATATTATGGGGTCCTTTATTTCTATGGATTATTTCCATTTATGGCATGTATGTTTATGTAAAGAACGGCGATATATTTGCGCATGGACATCGCATAGATTTATTTGCGTGCACGCGCTGTATGTATCTATGTCAGCGCCAATAGATGTAATGGTGGAATATACTTGCTTATGTCCACTGCGCATGCGCCGGATGGCGCTGCAATGTTTCTTGGATATACTGCTTCCTGCCATGTGCATTTGGAATCATGGTACGCCGTGTATGTCTTCATATATCGAGTGGCGTGAGCTATGGGTCAAATAACTTCATTAATGAAACACAGCTGTAAATTAATAGCCAATTGACATGTAAATGTCCTATGTACAATGTTCATGTTATGCACTTTATGGCACTGCACTTTGTATTGATATTGTTGACACGGGTCACATTTTGTACACTCTGTATACCATTTTATATGATTAGGTGTACTCTTTTTAATGTAATTATTCTTAACAATTGTAATCATCTGCACCCTATATATGTTTGCCATATGTATCTATTCATTGCTTGAAAAAGGTTCACATCCACAAGAACCGAAACATTGCTGTGATGGGCTAATAAAAGTAGCTCCTGCTTTTCTACTACAAATGATGTGCTGCCTCCATTTTTTGGATTCCTATTGCTAAGGTTTGGTCTATGCCTGGGGGGCCTTGCACCCAATTTTTGTCTTTTGTATCTTTTTGACTTTTTGTGCTTCTCTGATAATTTTTTTTCTAGATAGATAGATATAGATAGATAGATAATAGATAGATAATCTATCTATATATATAATTGTCTAAGGGTTTTTCCGTCTGTCTGTCTTTCTGTCTGTCTGTCTGTCCTGGAAATCCCGCGTCTCTGATTGGTCGAGGCTGCCAGGCCTCGACCAATCAGCGACGGGCACAGTATCGACGTAGAAATCCCGCGTCTCTGATTGGTCGAGGCCGCCAGGCCTCGACCAATCAGCGACGGGCACAGCGACGATGATGTCATAAAGGATGTAGACATCCCGCGTCTCTGATTGGTCGAGGCCGCCAGGCCTCGACCAATCAGCGACGGGCACAGCGACGATGATGTCATAATGGTTGCCATGGCAACGATGATGTCATAAAGGTTGCCTCGACCAATCAGCGACGGGCACAGTCTGCCGCGAATTCTGGAATCATCATTGTCCATATACTACGGGGACATGCATATTCTAGAATACCCGATGCGTTAGAATCGGGCCACAATCTAGTCTATATATATAATTGTCTAAGGGTTTTTCCGTCTGTCTGTCCTGGAAATCCCGCGTCTCTGATTGGTCGAGGCCGCCAGGCCTCGACCAATCAGCGACGGGCACAGCATGGCGACGATGATGTCATAAAGGTTGCCTCGACCAATCAGCGACGGGCACAGTCTGCCGCGAATTTGCTTCGACCAATCAGCGACGGGCACAGTATCGACGTAGATGTCATAATGGTTGCCATGGTGACGATGATGTCATAAAGGTTGCCTCGACCAATCAGCGACGGGCACAGTCTGCCGCGAATTTGCTTCGACCAATCAGCGACGGGCACAGTATCGACGTAGATGTCATAATGGTTGCCATGGTGACGATGATGTCATAAAGGTTGCCTCGACCAATCAGCGATGGGCACAGTGTGCTGTGAATTCTGGAATCATCATTGTCCATATACTATGGGGACATGCATATTCTAGAATACCCGATGCGTTAGAATCGGGCCACAATCTAGTAAATACATAATCATACGTAATCTCCGGTCATCCCAAGACCTCCTACTCTCCTCCACACTTATTCGCTCCTCACACAACTGCCTCCAAGATTTCTCCCGAATATCCCCCATCCTCTGGAATTCCATGCCTCAACACGTCCGATTATCCACCACCCTCGGTCTACAGCCTGCAATAACCATTCTGCCGCCTCACCACCACCTGAGCTGTCGCCTCACCACCACTAGAGCTGCCGCCTCACCACCACCAGAGCTGCCGCCTCACCACCACCAGAGCTGCTGCCTTGGAATAGATAATAGATAATAGATATAGATAGATATAGATAGATAAGGGATTGATAGGTAGATAGATAGATAGATAATAGATAGATAGATAGATAGATAGATAGATAGATAGATAATACATAGATAGACAGATAAGTGATGGATCAAGAGATGGCAACAGATAGATTAGATTTATAGATAGGAAATAGATATGAGATGCATGGAAGGACGGATGAATGCAGAATTAAAAAGATGATAGATAAAAGATTGATGATTGATAGATTACATATGCAAATTACCACTTCAGAGAGAAAGAGGATATAGACAGATGCGAGATAGATTTATTTATTTTACTCGATTTAATAGCACTATTACTTCCATAGAACTTTACAGACATCATAGACAGAAAGAAGGATGGATGAATGGATGAATAAAAAGATGAAATATCATATACAGAGACCGATGTGAGATAGAAATAGTAGATACATAGATGGAAAGATAGATATATAATAGAGAATAGATATTCAATTATTAGATCAGAGTGATAATGTGAGTTACTGTAGGTAGAGTGATAAGATATCAGCGTGATGAACAGATATTAGATACAATGAATAGATAACTAGATATTAGATAGATGGATAGATAGATGATATATAATAGATAGCTAGATGATAGACAGATAATAGATAGATAATAGATAGCTAGATGATAGACAGATAATAGATAGATAGGTAACATCATTTATTCTCACGCAGTAGTTAAACACCAGGCTGGGCTGCATGGGTTAATCAGTAAACGTTTCTGTTTGGGGCCTGTGAAGTAGGTTTTGCACTTTCACAAAGAGCTCAAGAATCCTTAAAAAAAAGCCTGTCCCCTTTGTGTCCCCCTCACTTCCCAGCTAATCCTATACAGACCTCAGCTCCAGGCTGGCTGTGCTACAATTTAGTTGCTAGTTTGTTTTGCACAATATCAGGCCCAGACATTTGACATGTGATTGCTTTTCTGCTTTGAATGTAAATTGCACTTTGTGGACAAGTGAACACATCCCCCAGGGGTATCTGCCTCAGGTTCCCAAGAGGATTTCCACACACTGCGCTGTGCTGCCTTCCCTGGCGCTGGGAAGCCTCACACACAAAAATAAAATACAGAAATCGCACTTATTATATATTTTAACCCCTCATTCATCACAGAATATGTGTGCACAAATGTAAGTTCTATTTTAGATCATTTTCTTTGCTTTTAAAAAGTTTAACCCCATCATTTTTCTTTCTTTTTGCCTCCTTGCATTCCAGGAGCCATAACTTTTCTTTTTAATTTTTTAATATTAATCTTGTTGTATGAGGACCCGTATTATGTGGAAGAAACGGTATTGTTAGCACTGTTTGGGGGTATAAATAAATTACTGTGTCTTCCTGTGTCACAGGAAAATCTTGGAGATGGGAATACTCCTTTAAGCCTTGACTGGCGAAAAACCCGAGTTTGGCCAACATTCTGCGACCTTTGATGTGTTGACACCAGTTTCACCCAATTCCATCAGATTGGCAGAGCTGGGCTGAACGGTGACGCCACAGCTTGTTTTATTCATGACGAGCTCCGGTATAACCTTATGTCAGAAATCTTACTCCAGTCCCCGTATTATGGCTCGTGAGCTGCAGGTTTCGCCACTGCTCAGGGTATATTCACATGTTATTAGCCGTCTTGTGAAAGTTGTGGAAAGTCAAGACTCAACCGCCAAGAGTGGACATGATATGGTTACTGAGGATGATCTAGGTTTGATCTTTTAGAATGGTTCTAAGACTTAAAGGAGATGTCCAGTACCTTTATATATTAATGTCTGTATTTTCAGTTCAAGTGCGACCCCATAAAACATCGGATCACACTCAAACCAATGTTATACTATGGGACCGTGAACTTGTCAGATTTTTTCTTCGGACTGAGCTGATCCAGTGGAACAACATCACTGCATGCCCGAGTGTGATACAATATTCGGATCCCTCTCGACCATGCAAGATAATGAGTCCGTGGAAACCATCGGACTGCACTCGGATGACATCTGATTTCAGTCTGATTTCTGCACACTGACAGAATGGAGAAGATGGAGACAATTTTCACCTCCTGTACAACGACTGACAACACGTTTATATACACTACATAAGACAGGATCCACCATTCACAATAGGTGATATCTCAGCTCACCTCCTCCTGCACAATGCCCGATAACATCTCTATATACAGTAGATAACTCAGAATCCTCCATTCACAATAGGTGATATCTCAGCTCACCTCCTCCTCCTGTACAAAGACTGATAACACTTCTGTATACAATAGATAACACAGGGTCCACCATTCACAATAGGTGATATCACAGCTCACCTCCTCCTCCTGTACAATGCCTGATAACATCTCTATATACAGTAGATAACACAGAATCCTCCATTCACAATAGGTGATGTCACAGCTCACCTCCTCCTCCTGTACAATGACTGATAACACCTCTATATACAGTAGATAACACAGAATCCTCCATTCACAATAGGTGATGTCACAGCTCACCTCCTCCTCCTGTACAATGACTGATAACACCTCTATATACAGTAGATAACACAGGATCCACCATTCACAATAGGTGCTGTCACAGCTCACCTCCTCCTCCTGTACAATGACTGATACCTCTTTATACAGTAGATAACACAGGATCCACCATTCACAATAGGTGATGTCACAGCTCACCTCCTCCTCCTGTACAATGACTGATAACACCTCTATATACAGTAGATAACACAGGATCCACCATTCACAATAGATGGTGTTACAGATCACCTCCCCCTCCTGTACAATGACTGATAACACCTCTATATACAGTAGATAACACAGGATCCACCATTCACAATAGGTGATGTCACAGCTCACCTCCTCCTGTACAATGACTGATAGCATCTCTATATAGAGAAGATAACACAGGATCCACCATTCACAGTAGGTGATGTCACAGCTCACCTCCTCCTCCTGTACAATGACTGATAACACCTCTATATAAAGTAGATAACACAGGATCCACCATTCACAATAGGTGATGTCACAGTTCACCTCCTCCTCCTGTACAATGACTGATAACACCTCTATATAAAGTAGATAACACAGGATCCACCATTCACAATAGGTGATGTCACAGTTCACCTCCTCCTCTTGTACAATGACTGATAACACCTCTATATACAGTAGATAACACAGAATCCACCATTCACAATAGGTGACGTCACAGCTCACCTCCCCCTCCTTTTGTACAAGGACAGATAACACCTACTGTATATATACCATAGATAACACAGGATCCACCAATCACAATAGGTGACATCACAGCTCACCTCCTCCTTCTTTTGTACAAGGACAGATAACACCTACTGTATATATACCATAGATAACACAGGATCCACCAATCACAATAGGTGACGTCACAGCTCACCTCCCCCTCCTGTACATTGACCGATAACACCTCTATATACAGTAGATAACACAGGATCCACCATTCACAATAGATGATGTCACAGCTCACCTCCTCCTCCTCCTGTACAATGACTGATAACACCTCTATATACAGTAGATAACACAGGATCCACCATTCACAATAGGTGATGTCACAGCTCACCTCCTCCTCCTGTACAATGACCGATAACATCCCTATATACAGTAGATAACACAGGATCCACCATTCACAATAGGTGTTATCACAGCTCACCTCCTCCTCCTGTACAATGACCGATAACATCTCTATATACAGTAGATAACACAGGATCCACCATTCACAAGAGGCGATGTCACAACTCGCCTCCTCCCCCTCCCTGCACAATGACCCTTGCCCAAATTAGAATATACCCAATGTACAATCTGAGTCCTAAAAACTGGCCAATATACTGTACCTAATAATAAGAAAAGTAAAAAAGAAAAATGCTTAGAAAATACATTTATTATAAAAACCTGAGTTAAACCATAGATCACTTTCTAATTGTACATTTCCTAAAGTAAATGGGGCAGAACTGTAATACTAGATAAAGGGCAAGCGTGGCGCATTTTCTGTCAGAGAGAAGCCATTTAGTTATTTTTTTTTAAATCTCATTCAACCTGTTAAAAGTTATACCGTAATTGCTGTAGAAAGAATTTTCTAAAATAAAACCAAATCACTTCCTTTACAAGTGGGGCAATTATACAGGGGAAGTTGTCTGAGAATGACATCTTATCCTGCGCTGATGAGACCTACTAAGTGGGAAACAGCCGTCCATTGTGAATAACCTGAATATTTCTAATCCCGTCAGTTACATTTACTAGGATAAAGGTAAAAATACCGCGGTCATTTAGGGAAATAAAGGAATCTAATAGCAATAAGGAGGAGGGGGGGGATTTTATTTTCTATTTCGTATTGTTAGCCTTGACAGCCGGGTGACACCTTGGTGGCGGCACAGAATGCAGATGATTTCTATCCCTGCAAAGCAACCTATTTGCATATAGTGCTAATAAAAGATAGTTTGGATGAATAATAGATACGAGGCGCCGGGCCGAGTGTAGGTGGTCAGATGCAAGGCTCAAAACGGAATACAAATAGAAAAAAAAAAAAAAGGCACCAACATAGGTCGGCCATTAGTGCTGAATACTACTCTAGTATACAATGTATCTATAGAAAGATAACAAGTAACTGTACATACAGTGAAGGAAATAAGTATTTGATCCCTTGCTGATTTTGTAAATTTGCCCACTGACAAAGACATGAACAGTTTATAATTTTAAGGGTAGGTTAATCTTAACATTGAGAGATAGAATATCAAAAAAATAAAATCCAGAAAATCACATTGTGTAAATTATTTACATTTATTTGCATTTTGCAGTGAGAAATAAGTATTTGATCCCTCTGACAAACAAGACTTAATACTTGGTGGCAAAACCCTTGTTGGCAAGCACAGCAGGCAGATATTTAGTAGTTGATGATTATGCCTGCCAGGAGGAATTTTGGTCCACTCCACCTTGCAGATCATCTCTAAATCATTAAGATATAATAACGTAAAAACAAAATAATAAATCTTTATACTCATCGCTCACCTCTCCGGCACTATTCCCCGTCCAGTCCTCGTCACATCTCCTAAAATCCCTGGGTCTCTTACGCCAGGCCTGTAAGGTTTCTGCGCAAGCGTGCAAATCTTCACGACATATAGACGTGCGCAGTCACTTTGTAAATTTCAATGGTCGCGGCACTGATCAGAAGATGCGAAGAGGACCGGAGGGGTCATGGTAAAGAGCGCAGGGGCCGGAGAGGTAAGCGGTAAGATGAGCATAAGGATTTTTTTTTTTACTTTTTAACCTTTTCATGGACCATTATGGTCCGGAAAAATGCCGGTCAGTGGCTACAATTGGTGCATGCGCACGGAAGTGAATTACAAAAAAAAAAATCTGTTTTTTGGCGAATATGGATTTCCGTAAAAATTCAGAGTTTTGCTCATTTCTAACAGCCGGCATGCTCATCCTTAAATAGTCCACATGGTTTGCCGCAAAGCTTTCCCAGGCTGCTAAATGTACCGTAGTCAATGAAAAAAGCCCTTTGCTCCTATGTCATTGCATGACAGAACAGATTAGCCATTCAGGAGTCTGGCAAAGCTGTGTGGATGCTGCAATGGTCATCATAATGGCTGTTAACCAGCTTTCTAGAAGAAAAAAGTTTTCACATTGTCTTGGTCATGTAGTAAAATGCAATTTGCATGTCAAAGAAAAAAAAATAGAATAAAACAATTCTGTACAGTGCAGAAAAGTATAAATTACACACAGGAAGCGGAATGCAACAAAATAAGTATTATGTTATCTGTACCGCCATCTAGTGGCCATATCACAAAACAGCTATAGGATGAGTAACAGCCTTTTATGATCTATTCAGGAAGATTCTTGGTAACAAGTAATTAACTATCCACAGGATTGCTCCAAAAAAGTGCCCCATATGAATGGGGCGGCAGTGCGCATGCTTGACGGTCGCTCCATTCATTCTCTATAGAATGGAGGAGGAATAAATGGAGGCAATTCCATTCCGACAGAGCATTTCAGAGCCCTGTTTTTGAGATTGGTATTTATCCAAGATTAGAAAAGCATGACTGTCATCTTCCAAAAATAGTACCTGTCAACAGGTTGTGTGTAGTATCACAGCCCTGTCCCATTCACTTTAATGCAGTCACCGCAAAATCAGTATGGTGCTGTTTTTGAAGGAATCAGCCAGGTTTATGTCATTCAGAACAACCCCTTTAATTATAGATATAACCTTCAAAACTGCTTAGTAACGTGTTAATATAGTATATTACTTATTACGTACTGACTTTGAGCCGCAGTCTATGTAATAATCCAGAGCTGCACTCACAATTCTGCAATTGGAAGAGGTCAACTAGCTTGTTAGCGTCTATACTTTATGGGACATTTAATTTTTCTTACACAAGAATACTCTACAGTACCTGAGTCAAAGTAGTAAAACTTTATCATTCCTCTCTTCCTCCTGAATAAGGCGCAGTTAGGGCTCTTAGTATCTGTGCACATTATGTTAAGGCTGCCATGTACATTGGATTAAAACTGGTCAAACCTGCCAACTTCTGCAAGATGGGATGACCATCTAATATGTAGTGGAGTTTCCAGGCTTTCCACTCAAAAGACGATGTCAGGGAAGTGCAGGATCGGGCATGTTAAATTATGTAGGTACCGTAATTTTTGGACTATAAGACGCACTTTTTAGCAGAACACAATTTACTAAAAAGTGTGTGAGTCTTATAATCTGGGAGGCAGCTTACTATGATCGAGGATAACACTGACAAACCATTCTTCCCATTTACAGAAAGAAGTTTACACTGCACAGTTCTCTCTCTCCTCCAGCCCAACACTAATTAGTTTGATTGGTGCAGGCAGGAGATGAAGCTACTGGGACCTGCACATCACTAAAGTTGCATGGAGGCTGCAGGTTCTGACTAGATGAAGGACCTTTCGGGTCATGACACCAGTCAAATACCTGGAATTAACTTTAAAAGTGTGTACACGGTGGGCAGCAAAGGTGTGTTGATGTAGGAGAGCTGCATGTGGGAATGTAGAAGAGCAGTGCGTGTTGATGTAGCAGGGCTGTGTGCATGTAGCAGAGCTGTATGTGTGTGTACATTGGAAAACAATGTGTATATAAAAGAGCTGTGTGTATGTAGAAGAGCTCTCTGTATGTAGCAGAGATGTATTTAACAGAGCTGTGAGTGTATATGTAGCAAAGTGGTGTGTATATACCAGAGCTGTGTGTGGACGTAGACAAGCTCGGCTTGGTGAAGTAGCAATGCTGTGTTTATGTAACAGAGCTGTGTGTGTATGTAGTAGAGCTGAGTGTGTGTAGCAGAAATGTGTGGTGCGTATATAGCACAGATGTGTGTTGATGTAGTAGATCTGTGCGTGTATGTTGGAGAATTGTGTATGAAACAGAGCTGTGTGTATGTAGCAGAGTTAAGTGTATGTAATATAGCTTTGTGTGTGTAGCAAAGTTGTGTGCGTAGCAGAAATGTGTTTGTGGGTTGTATGTAGCAAAGCTGTGTGTATATACATCATAGCTGAATGTGCAAGTACTGTGTATCCAGCACAGTTGTGTATATGTGTGTGCTGCATAATGTGTGTGCTGTAAATGTATATGCATATAATACACTTGCTGCAGAGAAACACTACAATATATCTACTACCTCCTATTCTACCCAAATGAATTAAAATTAGTGACATTAATTTCCCATTTCTTTACAACACAAGGGCGGTTTTAATTAGTAGGAAATATGTTTTTCTTATCTTCTGCTTTCCTATTTTCTGCATCCTATGGTCCGATAAATAAGTTATTCAGTATGTTGAAAAGAGTGAGTTGAAGCCCCCAATTTTTTTTTATATAAAGAGTAATGTAGTAGCAACATTTCCTGAAAATAAACCACAGGATTTTTTTTCTAAGTATGGTAATCGGGGGTCAACGACTGCCTCTCTGCCTGTGTGAGAGGAAGCGATGGTGAGGAAAGACTGCCTTCTGCAGAACCAACTGGCACCAGAAGAATTGTGGGAGCAGACAGTGTTCCTGGACATAAAAGCCCCGTGTGACAAACCGTAGGGGGATTTGAAGCCAAGAAGAGAAGCGGTGCAGAGGTGGACCAGAGATTATGCTGAGGGAAAGTGTGACAGGCCGCAGTGGAAAGCGCGGACCACTAACACTAGAAGTCCCAGAGAGGGGTCATTTAACATTTCTACCTTTGGAACCTTTGGAGCTCGAAATTTCTGGGACTTCTAGTGCTAAGGTGCCAGTCACTGCCAGACAAGGCCCAGACGACAGCAGGTGAGACACAGGGACCTGACTACGCCAGTCAAGATCCAGAATTCAGGCTGTTTCCGGTCAAGACCAGAACCTTTACCCCACGCCAGTCAAGTTCCCAAAGCCAGATGATGCCCGTCGAGAATTGGAACCCAGTCCTCTCTGCCCCAGGCCTAGGAGATGCCCACTGATGGTCAAACAATGAAGATCTGCGAGGAGACGTCAACCAGAGGAGGATGCCAGCAGCTACATAAGGACGGCATGAGTGAGCAAGGCCGTCACTTCCAGCCATAATGTCCAATAGAGGGGTTGGCTTGGGTAGGACAACAGGTGGGGTAGAGGGCAAGTTGGTGCGCAGGAGGCTCAATGCTCTTTGATAGACTTTTGTCAGGAGGACTCGCGGCCTAGTGGGAAAACCCAGTGACCCCGCTAGGACAATTGTTGCAGGAAGAACTAACGTGGTAGCTCCCAGGCACAGGCATACCATTCTTGTATAAAGAATATTAGTATAATTCTCGAGAGACTTTCCCTGTTATTATAATTGTATTTTTTGCACTGTTTGATATCCTGAACTAACCCCTAACTACTATATATCACCACTGTATTTTAAAGAACTAAACCGTCCATTGACTGTTCCTGCCTGGTGCCTTCTGTGCGTTGCATTCGGTCACCTGCTTACACATGTACACACAAAAGAGAGGTATACATTGGGCAGTCCTTCTGATAACTCTTAGCAAAAAGTACAAATGTGATGTGACAGAACTTTAGCTGTAAGAACAGTTGCCCTGGTGGCGCCAATCACTTATTTATGACTATATGGAAGACTTTTATACATCTGGTGAAAAAATCTCTTTCAAATCTAAAGCCCCCTTATACATTAGACCAATTTCAGCCGGAGAGAACACAGGAGTGCTCGGACGGACGGGAGAGCCGGCCTACATAGCTGCTGCTCGGAGCAATCGGCTGCACCATAGATGGTCACACTGATGGAGATATTGGTTTGGCCAGGACAAGAGTGCGATGCAAGTTTGCATTGAGCTGTTATTGTGGTCAATCAGGTGAAGGATGCACCAAATTCATTAGGAAGAACACGTCTCTTAATGAGTTTGGTGTATCTTACTCCAGGGCATTCTTCATCAAAACTGGAGCACAAACCATCAGTCACGATGAATCAGGGCCTTTGTGTTTTTCTTCTGTGACTACATAACACAAGTAATAATTGCTGTACTATACCTGAATAATCAGCTCGGTAAACAAGATTCCAAGGAAGGTGAAACAGATTATCAAGTGGGTGTGTGCCGTCCGCGTAGTGTCCTGTCCAGTATAGTCTCTGTCAATGGCAGTAGACATTAGATGTATTACATACTGAAGCAAAATGCAGCATGCCCATATGGCATCAGATTTATTGTACCACGTATATGTAGCGTGGCACGGTAGCCGTGGGCGAGGCATTCATCTTCTCCTGTTATGTCCCGACGCACTACATGAAAGTGCGGGTCCTGGCTGGGTGTTGATGCTGTGAGGACCTTACGCCCGTGCAGGCCGCCTGTAGCCGACGGTAGTGGCTGGCCAGGACTGTAGGTTTCTAAGTTCAAAAAAGACTCCCGTTCTAAAACAGTCTTTACTGAACGGAAATGTAGCAAGGACTATGTACAAGGGGTAGTGGGTACAAAGTGTTATGGACTTTCCTTCACAGCGGAAAGCATTTTCACGCACACAGTTTCCTTCCACTGTAGTCTACTCCAGGGCTGGTAAAGCAACGTTTTCTCCTACTACGCCACAGCCCTTATCAGCATGTCTGTCTACCTGCTCGACGGTTCTGTGTCCTATTTCTTTCACCACTGGTGCCCTGGATCTGCCGTTCGGGGCCACCCACTAGTCCCATGAACTCAATAAGTCCGTCCTGTTACCTCCGGCGTTCACCAAGCTCAGGGCTCCTCGTGACATGTCATCCTATCCAAGGTCCCCTCTGGGGGGGAAGGCCACTTTGTCTGTGTCTGTCTCTTCGGTCAGTTCAGGGTCACGCTACTCCCTTGTCCCATAAGGTACCTTCACACATAACGATTTCGTTAATGATATCGTTGCAACGTCACGCTTTTTGTGACGTAGCAACGATCCCGCTAACGATCTCATCTCGTTATGTGTGACAGCGACCAACGATCAGGCCCCTGCTGGGAGATCGTTGGTCGCTGGGGAATGATCAGGACCTTTTTTTTGGTCGCTGATCACCCGCTGTCATCGCTGGATCGGCGTGTGTGACGCCGATCCAGCGATGTGTTCACTTGTAACCAGGGTCAATATCGGGTTACTAAGCGCAGGGCCGCGCTTAGTAACCCGATATTTACCCTGGTTACCATTGTAAAAGTAAAAAAAAAAAAACAGTACATACTCACGTGCGGCTCCATGTGTTCCTATGCGGCCGCACGCTCCGCTCCACAGTGCCGGCGCCAGAGCTTGGATTTCACATGCGAGACACGGACGTGTTTCTCGCATGTGTGATCCCGGCCTTATAGATCATCTCAAAATGAATGTCCAACTAGCCAGGAGAGACAGATTAAACTAAAACATAACTTTTAACATATAATTTAAAATTGGATAATTCGAGACAAACAAACCAAAGTGATAAACTGCAAAGTGCTAAAAGTTACCAGTGCTCAATAATAAATGGTTTGATCTCACCAGTATTGTAGTCCTTCACTGCAGGGGTGCAGGAGCCCCTGAGATAGTTGTATAAATCGGAGGGGAGAGTTTCTAATATCCCCTGTCGTGCCTCTGTAACGCTCCTGCCCTTACAAGGACAGTCCCCAAGTAAGGCTACCTAAGTTGTACCTACTAACTCATTTTGGGAAATTTTACATGAGTTGGTGGGTACAATTTAGTACCAATCGAACCAATGTAAGTGAATGGGGTAGTTCAGTTGAACAAATGCGCTTCTCTGATTATTTTTTTTCGGAACAGACTTGCCCATTGAACACAATGTGTGCTTTAAAAAATGGAGTTCATACGAACACAGTTTATATGGCATCTGTATTTATCGGATCCTTCACACCTTCCATCAAAGGAAAATCTATTTGGCTGTGTTTGTAGCTATATAAAAATGGATGCCGTATAGATGACAATTCAACTGTTTATATTATCTAGATTAATACATAATATATAATAGATATTCAGACATTCTGCTTCAGCAAAATGGTAGAAAATTTTGGAAGAAGACTATTTAGAAAATTGCTTAAAGGGGTTTTCCGGTTTCAGAACACTTTAAAAAACAAACTCCACGTTACTCATCCTCGGTGAGTCTCTGCCGCTGATCCCAGTATATGTTATTGTCTGCACCGTTGACAGCATTGCAGACAATAACAGAGCTCGGCGGCACTGCACGAGCAGATGGCACGAGGCGCTCACAATTTACCGATTGGCTGCAGCGCTGATAACGTGACGTGATAACAGACACCGGGAGCAGCAGTGGAGGCTCAGTACTGGATCCGGAGAAGGGACAGAAGTTTTCTGAAAGCAGAAAACTTTTTTTAACTTTGCAATTAGGAGACAAGTATACAATAAAAAAAATACTTCTGTGCGAAGATGCACATGGCTTTTAAAAATTGTCTGGAAAGTAATGAAAACATCCCAGACTGTGCATTCTGTCAGCGATTTCGCCCCCTGGTTTCCTTCCCTAAAAGCAATGATTCTACATTCTTAGAAATCATCTCTGAGCTTCTCCAGAATGAAATATTCATGTTTTTTCTGCTGTCACTGATGTTCCATTGACCTAAAATCTACATATGGCCTCGGTAAGGAAGGCATGAGTCACATGAAGAATATGTGTCTGCTATGTGTTATGTGAGCAGCTGTCAGACGAATTCCAGAGGGAAGCGCAGGCACCGCGCCATGTTCCCCATTGTTTTACCTACTTTTACTATTTATTTTGGAAGATAGAAGCACAATGTCAGACTGATATAAAACAAAGAAAGTATTACTTGGACCTGGACATCCAGATAAGAGGTTCAAAGGGCATCTGCACCCACAATAACGACTAAACCCAGGCACCCAGTTACTCTTCTATCTATGGGTGAAAACCAATATGGTTGCCTTACAGCCACGGTAGTAAAAAATAGGTCCGCCTAGTAATACAGTGATCTGTCAGATTTAGCATTCAATCCAGCCATGAGCCCTAATCTCTGACATAGAAGGAAGTGTGATACTAGGTGTGGTCGTTCTTGCCTATACAAGCAAAGGAGAGGCGGCTGCCAGAAATAAAACAGGTTTGATAAGAATTGTTCTAGGCTGAAAGCAAGACACTGCTTCCCCCTGAGCAAACAGACCTAAAGGAATGGACAGAAAGAACTAAGCCCCCTCCTGTTCCTGAAGTAAAGTCTGGTACTTAAAGACTGGCTGGCGGTTCACCGAACCCGAGCGCGACAACTGCATAGAATAAATGGGACTGGTATCAGAACACAGTGCTCGGATTGGCTGGTGGCTCTCCATGCTCGGACTGGCTGGCGGCTCTCCAGACCCGAGCGCGACAACTGCATGGAATAAATGGGACTGATATCAGAACACAGTGCTCGGACTGGCTGGCGGCTCTCCAGACCCGAGCGCGACAACTGCATGGAATAAATGGGACTGATATCAGAACGCAGTGCTCGGACTGGCTGGCGGCTCTCCCCACCCGAGCGCGACAACTGCATAGAATAAATGGGACTGAAATCAGAATGCAGAGCTCGGATGGCCCGGTGGCTCACCAGACCTAAGCGCGATAACTGCATAGAATAAATGGGATTGAAATCGGCGGCTCTCTTGACCTGAGCGTGACAGCTGTATAGAATAAATGGAACCGATATCGGAACGCAGTGCTCGGACTGGCCGGCGGCTCTACCGACCTGAGCATAACAACTGCATAGAATAATTGGGACTGAAATCAGAACGCAGTGCTCGGACTGGCCATCGGCTCTACCGACCCAAGCGTAACAACTGCATAGAATAAATGGGACCGAGATCGGAACACAGTGCTCGGACTGGCTGGCGGCTCTCCCGACCCGATTGCGACAACTGCATAGAATAAATGGGACTAAGATCGGAAAACAGAAAACAGTGCTCAGACTGGCTGGTGGCTCTCCCGAAACAAACGCGACAAGTGCAAAGCTTAAATGGGACTGATATCAGAACGCAGTGTTCGGACGGCCCGATGGCTCTCCCAAACCAAGCGTAACAACTGCATAGAATACAGTTAGGTCCATATATATTTGGACAGAGACAACATTTTTCTAATTTTGGTTATAGACATTACCATAATGAATTTTAAACAAAACAATTCATATGCAGTTGAAGTTCAGACTTTCAGCTTTCATTTGAGGGTATCCACATTAAAATTGGATGAAGGGTTTAGGAGTTTCAGCTCCTTAGCATGTGTCACCCTGTTTTTAAAAGGACCAAAAGTAATTGGACAGATTCAATAATTGTAAATAAAATGTTCATTTTTAGTACTTGGTTGAAAACCCTTTGTTGGCAATGACTGCCTGAAGTCTTGAACTCATGGACATCACCAGACGCTGTGTTTCCTCCTTTTTGATGCTCTGCCAGGCCTTCACTGCGGTGGTTTTCAGTTGCTGTTTGTTTGTGGGCCTTTCTGTCTGAAGTTTAGTCTTTAACAAGTGAAATGCTGCTCAATTGGGTTGAGATCAGGTGACTGACTTGGCCATTCAAGAATATTCCACTTATTTGCTTTAATAAACTCTTGGGTTGCTTTGGCTTTATGTTTTGGGTCATTGCCCATCTGTAGTATGAAACGATGACCAATCGGTTTTGCTGCATTTGGCTGGATCTGAGCACACAGTATGTCTCTGAAGACCTCAGAATTCATTCGGCTGCTTCTGTCCTGTGTCACATCATCAATAAACACTAGTGACCCAGTGCCACTGGCAGCCATGCATGCCCGCGCCATCACACTGCCTCCGCCGTGTTTTACAGATGAGGTGGTATGCTTTGGATCATCATGAGCTGTACCACGCCTTCGCCATACTTTTCTCTTTCCATCATTCTGGTAGAGGTTGATCTTGGTTTCATCTGTCCAAAGAATGTTCTTCCAGAACTGTGCGGCTTTTTTAGATGTTTTTTAGCAAAGTCCAGTCTAGCCTTTTTCTTCTTGATGCTTATGAGTGGCTGCACCGTGCAGTAAACCCTCTGTATTTACTTTCATGCAGTCTTCTCTTTATGGTAGATTTGGATATTGATACGCCGACCTCCTGGAGAGTGTTGGTCACTTGGTCGGCTGTTGTGAATGGGTTTCTCTTCACCATGGAGATTATTCTGCGATCATCCACCACTGTTGTCTTCCGTGGGCGCCCAGGTCTTTTTGCATTGATGAGTTCACCAGTGCTTTCTTTCTTTCTCAGGATGTACCAAACTGTACATTTTGCCACTCCTAATGTTTTTTTTTCTGTTTTCACAGCTTAAGGATGGCTTGTTTCACCTGCATGGAGAGCTCCTTTGACCGCATGTTTACTTCACAGCAAAACCTTCCAAATGCAAGCACCACACCTCAAATCAACTCCAGGTCTTTTATGTGCATAATTGAGCAAGACATAACAAAGGGATTGCCCACACCTGTCCATGAAACAGCCTTGGAGTCAATTGTCCAATTACTTTTGGTCCCTTTAAAAACAGGGTGGCACATGTTAAGAAGCTGAAACTCCTAAACCCTTCATCCAATTTTAATGTGGATTCCCTCAAATGAAAGCTGAAAGTCTGAACTTCAACTGCATCTGAATTGTTTTGTTTAAAATTCATTGTGGTAATATCTATAATCAAGATTTGAAAAATGATGTTTCTGTCCAAATATATATGGACCTAACTGTATATGGGAGTGAAATCAGAGCAGTGTGCTTGGACTGGCCGGTGGCTCTACCAACCTGAGTGCGACAACTGCATAGAATAAATGGGACTGAGATTGGAATGCACTGCTTGGACTGGCTGGCTGCTCTCCAGACCCGAGTGCGACAACTGCATAGAATAACTGAGGAGATCAGAACGCAGCGCGACTAGTATGTAGTACAAGTGATCAAACAATCACTGGTGCAAGTAACCACAGAAGACTAAAAAATCAAGTGTAAAGTAAAAATAAAAGTTTTTTTGAGACTGTTACAAATATTAAAAAATAGCATAAAAAATTCCAGTCTCCACCCTTTTCCAAAGTCAACAATAAAAAAAAACAAAAAAAAACGAAACATATTTGATAAAGTCGTGTCTGTAAAATTGTTTAACCCTTTGTTAAAAAATACCGCAAGAAAAAAAAATTCCAGAATTTTTGTTTTTTTTTGTTGCTTCACCTGCCCCTAAAAAAAGCAATAAACACTTACCAAAATACTGTTTGTACCCCAAAATGGTATCAATAAAAAAGTAAAGCTCGTCACCATGAAAAAAGCAAGTCCTCACACGGCTCCAACTACAGACAAGTAAAAAAGTCAAAATGGCAAAATAATTTTTTTTTTTTTATAAAATTTTGAATTTTTTTTCACCAATAAATTGAATAAAAATGATACAAGTCACCGTAATTGTACGGACATGGAGAATCAGGTTATCAGATCATTGTTACTGCACAATGAACGCCGTAAATCCAAAACCCAAAATGGCCGAATCGAGGTTTTTTTTTTACACCATTTTAGCCCTCTTAGTATTTTTCTGGTTTTTTTTTTAAAATGCATTATAATGGTAACATAATTGGCATAATGCAACGCCTTATTCCGCTAAGAAGGCGAGCCCTCATACGTCTATGTCTCTTTGGCAGAAGGGAAGGTAAAAAAAAAATTAAAAGGGCAAAAATAAAAATTGAGTACATCCCTCAGGGTTAAAAAAAAACCTAATTTACTTCTGCTTTGCAGCAATTTCAATAAATCTCCATTGCCATATGCGTTTTTTTTTCATAGAAATCCTATTTTTCCAAAGAGTAATGAATTTTGCAACGGGGATGTATGAGATAAGTGACTTCCGGCCGGGGACCCTTCCGTCAAGGTGTAAAAGACGTCACTTCCGGACATTTGCCCATAACCATCATGGCGCCTCTGAAGTCCGGTGCCCGGATGTAGCAGAACGTCACTACTTTAGGAGAAGGCGGTGAAACCAAGAAGCTGTCAGCTGATCGGCGTGTCGGGGCCCGTACACAATAAAACGAGGACGCCATTTTATTCTTTCTCCTTCTGGACGGGCTGAGGTGGGTAAGAGCTATCCGAGGGCAATGGCAGTAGCCGAGAGGTGGGGTTAATGGTGACAGATCCGAATATAGACTTGAGTATCATCCTACCCCCCTTTTTTGCTGCATTTGGTGACGTCCTCAGGCGTATAATACAGAGGGTGGATTATTCCACTCTTCTCATAGGGGGAGGTATATGTATATTTTAGTGTGTGAATGTTTTATATGAGCCTTCAGGAAAGCTGAGTAACATGGCTGCCTGTGCATGTGTCCTGTGCTTGTCTTTCCTGTATATGGAAGCTGTGTTTACAGGCTTTACATAAGGCCTCTAGGAACGTTCTGTAATAATGGCTTATCATTTCTGCCTCTTGTATTGGAATGTGGGGTAATGGTGAATATGGCCGCCGTTATATACCGCCCAGCGGGTGTTGTCACACGCTCCGCCCGTGTTTCCGTCAAGTGGCCGCTTGTCACCGTCCTGCAAAGGGGAAAAACGGACGGTCATCTGTTCTGTCATCCCTTTAAGGCCGGGTGCACACGTCCGCTCCGTCCAAAGCGCTGCTGGCTTTTGAACACAGGTGATTCCGCGTGTTTATTGAACTGCGTTGGCTCACCGTGTCCTATACATTGGATGGTGATGTTTATCTTGTGGGGATTCGCATCTCCTCAAGATAAATAGATGTGATGCAGTCTGGAAAGACGCGCCGCATGTCCATCTCCGCGGGTGATTTGGGGCGTCAGTGCATGCAGAGTGGACATGGGATTTCTTGAAATCCCATTCACTGTGTTGTAACATCTGGACCTTGCGGATGTACGCAGTGTTTACTGACCGTGGGAGCGTACCCTAAGCGTCCGTTATTTACTGCTGCATTTGCCCAAGACTGATGATGCTCAGAAATCCCTCTGGGGAAGGGGGGATGCAAAATGGAAACTCATGTGTGTGCATCCAAATTACTTTTTATTTTTTTATTTTTTTAAATCCATTAGAAAAAATTGCATCTATGGCTTCTGTAGTGAGATATATATATATATATATATATATATATATATATATATATATATATATATATATATATATATATATATATATATATATATATATATATATATATATATATATATATATATATATTATATTTTATTTGCTGAATTTCTCTGAATAGGCCCGGTTCCTGATAAATGTTTACATCCACTCAAATGGCAGCCTGTCGGCACATTTATGCTTACTGACATAGTTACCACTGTATACATGTCAGTCTTCCCAACTCAAATAACTTTTTTTTTTTGTAGTGATTGTAAGCACCAGTCACAAAAACCTGCTCTTGGCAGTGAAGAAGCAGTTTTTTTTTTGTTTGTGTTTGTTTTTTTTGCTGCATTTTCATAAAGTATATTTGTCTCTGCTCATACTGATAAAGTTTTAGTGCGTGAAAGAAAATGATGCAGCTTCCTAAGGTTTTTGCACCAAAACCCAATCCTGATACCTGCATTTTTTTTTTTTTCCTGCGTTGTTGCAATTACCCATTGTTTCCTATGGGTGAAAAAAAACATTGAAGGTGACATGCAGTAGTTTTCCAATTTGGTTAGGAAAAAGGTGTGCGTTTGTGAAATCTCATAGCTTTTGCTGGTACTGTAAAATGCAGCTTAAAGTTTTGCCTAAAAAAAAACAAGTGAACATGGCCTTTGGCTGCATTTATTATTTGATCAGTATTTGGAAGCCAAGACCAGAAGTGATAACGTGTTTCTATTATACTTTTTCTTCTGATTATTCCGCTCCTGGTTTTGGTTTGCAAATACTGGTGTAAAATGCTGAACGTGGCCTTAAAGGGAATCGGTCATCAGGTTTGCTATGTAATCTGACGGCAGTATGAGGTAGGAGCTGAGACACTGACTTCAGTGATGTCATTTATTAGGCTGTGTGCAGTTTCCATACAATGAAGGTTTTATCACCAGGAGATTACCTCTGCCTGGACCACAGTACATGTGAGCCATGGTCTGACCACACACCCACCACTGATTAGCAGCCCACTGTCAATAGGCAATGTCCAGATATCCTGGTGTGGGCTCTGCTGCACCCAGTAAACTGAGTGACACATCGCTGGAATCAGGCTCACTTCACTTGCCCTATACTATGTTACTGTCAGATTGATTACCAAACACCTGTTGGCAGTGGCGCAGATTTTCAGTAAGTGGATCAAAAGAACTTTACAGAACTGGATGAGTTCTTAATCTCAACCCAATTTTTTTTTTTTTTTAATTAAACTTTGTTTAGATTTGTAATAATTA
This sequence comes from Ranitomeya imitator, assembly GCF_032444005.1. Classification (NCBI taxonomy): domain Eukaryota; kingdom Metazoa; phylum Chordata; class Amphibia; order Anura; family Dendrobatidae; genus Ranitomeya; species Ranitomeya imitator. The sequence continues at coordinate 32,176,266 of NC_091288.1, forward strand.
ATCTGCAGTATGTCAGTCTGTTTTGGAAACTAGTTGGTTTAGTGCAAATTACCAGGTTTCTTTTTTAAGGGGCACCTATATCTGCAGAATGTTTATTTTTTTTCGTGCATTTCCACAACGCACAAGTACCTTGGTCCTCCATTTTATACCAACATCACACTTGCAGACAGTGCCATCACTATGAATGGAGCATCAAGTCTGTAGGCTTTACCAACACTTCTGTTTAAACTCTAACCAAGAAGTGGGGAAACGGACGAGCTCCGTAATTATCACGTGACATATGGGTAGCACAAAAAATGGTTTCACACTCTGCAGCCAGGGACATTTGCCAGGATGAAAAGAAAAACGCAGTGATGTACAGGTCTCTATAGGAAAAGAGTGCTCCGAATGTATCGGTACGGCTGTCAAGAAGAAACCTGATCACTAGTGATGAGTGAACATGCTCGGATAAGGTGTTATCTGAGGATGCTTGGGTGCTACCTGAGTATCTTTAGTGTGACTGAATAATATGTTTGTGTCACCACGGCTGCATGTCTCAGCCACAACGCATGCAATGATTGCCTAACAGGTAACCCCTGCATATGTTGCAGCTGTCATTCGCGAGACATGCATCCGCAGGGACTCCAACATATTATTCAGGCACGCCGAAGACACTCGGGTAACGCCTTATCCTAGCATGTTCGCTGATCACTAACTGACTGCAGGCTAGACTGGCCATAAAATAACATTACTGCACTATTGCCGCAGACTGGCCATATGCGTGCGGCACGGAGCCATACTTCAGACCAAAATGAAACTTTCTGCTTTTAATTTAATCCCACCCAAATGAGTTTTATACAGAACAATTTCACCTTCATGATATTTTGCTATATGTTTTTTTTTTTTTTTTTTTTTTTTACTTGTTAGGTTGACAAATCGTGCGAGGTGGATATGATCTGAAACTAGCAGCACTTTGGATGCAGCGTATGTTCTGTGTCAAAAGCACTGCCAGCTATTGAACGCAGGTAAATTTGCATATGATCACGGAACCGTGCAGATTTATTGCATCCAAAACAGTTCTATTGCTGAAATTGCGTCTCCGCAAGAAAATTTGACATGCTACAGTCTGGAAAGACGCGCTGCATGTCCGTCTCCACGGGCGTCTGGATGCATAGTGGGCATGGGATTTCTTGAAATCCTATCCACTATGCTGTATATCTGGATGCTGTGCGTTTAAAGCTGCACACGTGCGCAGCATCCAACCCGCAGCAGTTCCTGATCGTGGGCACGTACCCTTAATGGCACATCTCAAAGCAAAGTTCTGAAATCCAGTGACAGAAACACACTGAATTAAAGCAAGCTCAAATTTTCTTTTGTTCTTGATGGCGCTTTTGGCCATGATACAGGGTATGTGGCAGTAGATCGCTATGTGTTACACCGTAATGTGGATGAATAAGCCTAGAACATGTGTCTTTTGTTCCTCCACAACTTGCTATTCTTGCAGGGGTAATGTACATCAGGGGTGAATACTGCACAAGTATCTTGTTGGTTTACACTTTCTGCACTGGCCATGTTGGATTGAAGAGGGAAGTTATTACTGAGAACTGGGGAAGGGGGAGCGTGGTTGCGGGCGGATCACTGGGGGGGAGCGTGGTTGCACGCGGGCGGATCAATGGGGGGAGCGTGGTTGCGGGCGGATCAATGGGGGGAGCGTGGTTGCGGGCGGATCACTGGGGGTAGCGTGGTTGCACGTTGGCGGATCACTGGGGGGTAGCGTGGTTGCACGTTGGCGGATCACTGGGGGGTAGCGTGGTTGCACGTTGGCGGATCACTGGGGGGTAGCGTGGTTGCACGTTGGCGGATCACTGGGGGGTAGCGTGGTTGCACGTTGGCGGATCACTGGGGGGGAGCGTGGTTGCACGTTGGCGGATCACTGGGGGGGAGCGTGGTTGCACGTTGGCGGATCACTGGGAAGGGAGCGTGGTTGCACGCTGGTGGATGCGATTGGTCTGATAACTCAGCGGCCGTGTGATCTTGGCCTATCTTCATACTGTACATGCACGTTCGGGACAGCTGTGGGCGCATACGTTAATGTTGCCATCGGGCCCCATTTTGCAGTCTGAGTCCACAAATGCCCCCTTTATACTGGCCGGACAGATGTGGTCCATAACTGTATAGGACCGTGGATCTGACTGCGCCTCCCTACACTGTGCATTAGTGCCACCACCTACAAGGGGCGGGTGCAGGTCTCCACCACGTTGCGGCCGGCGCTGGTTGTGTGCCCCATTGTACTGCCGTCTCTTCCTGAGGGAGGAGAATGAGCCGTCTGTTCTGCTGAGGCCTCTGGTAGGAGAGATCAGATGTCCAGAGGCAGAGCCTGCAGTACAGGAAGCCTGCGCCTGCTGCTCATACTGGGAAGAAGCTGTTTATAACTCGCCGCCCCATTCCTGGCAATCCTGTCACCCTGCTCCAACAAGACTCAGGAAGACATCTGCTCCCGGACTGGATACTGGTAATTTCCCACAGCTTTGTGGGGTCCTAGGTCTGCGGGAACAGCCGGGCTGCAGGCGCCAGCTTGTGGGGAGAATGTAGTGTTTGCTTAGTATCAGAAAGTGACTTGTCCTTTGTTTTTTGTATCTTTTGAGTCACTTTTCCTCTGTGTTTGTCATGTTAACGCCTGGACAGGAAACGTAGCATTGGGGCTCCGTAACAGGAACATGTACTGTATATATACTTTTTTTTTTTTTTTTCCGTCTTGTTTTTACAGAAGTCCTTACGTGATGCAGAGTAAAGTTCATCTACGGCTCTGTAACGAGGCCTTGTAAAATGCCCTACACGGATGTATTAACTCTTGTCTTTACAGATTGAGCGCCAGTGTAATGTCATGGACAAAACCTTATCTGTTAGGTGTTATTATTTTCATTATTTCCTCTAAAGATGTCCAAATTATCATACACCCAAACCTAGATGCCCATTATGGTGGACTCTGATTCTCTAACACCCACTATTGGATCTATTATTTCTTTGCTATTTTTCACCTGGAAATGACTATTGGCACTTTTTTATTTATATTTTTTTATTTTCTGCATGTGATTTTTCTCAGCCGCTCTTCGTAGACTGCTGCCTGCAGCACTGATGTCACCTCGCTGGCCGTTATCTGAGCGCGGTGGTTCTGCCATTGTTCCTGAGCTCAATGATTGGCTGCAGCGTTGGTGACGTGACATCAGACCGGCAGACAATCGCCGACACCGTGATCAGCATCTAAACCTGTGAGACGAGGTTTCCATAACTGGACATACCCCTATAATCCATGCCTTGCCAGTGTGCATTCCCCACATACATAGGCAGCGTTATGGAGATATCTCAGACCTGAATCAACCATGAGCCCCAATGTCCTACTCTCCCCACACGCGGCCCATTCTTTTCCTACCATGGAAATTATACACCAATGTATACGAGCCCAATGAGACCTCCATTGGGGGGTAAATGAGCCGGCGGATGCTCTTGCAGTTTGCACTGTCCTTTCCTGGAGAGAAGTGTGAATTCAATCTAACAAGGTCAGGTCCTCCCCCCAGGTCCATGTCATACCAGTCATCATGCTCGATGGGTCAGATCTCCTTTTATCGGTCTTGTGTAATGATTATGTTTTGGATTTTGTTTTCTCTCTCCCTTTTTGGAGCCGAACGACCTGAATCCTTCAGTAGTTTGTTCCCTTTACAGTTTGTATGAATTGTAGTGCCAGTTTGGCAAGAGCCGTATGTGCGATGGGGACATTTCCTTAATCTGATATTTACAAGGGCATTAAGTAAGGGCTATAACTTGGCAGCCATTGGGACTCGCTGAAGTTGTGGGGATGACTCTAAGGCTACGGTCGCGTGTTCACTATTTTACATCAGTATGTGTAAGGCTGCTTTCACACATCAGGTTTTTTGTTTCAGGCTAAATCGGCTCTCGGGAGAAAAAACGGAAATGGGGGGAAAAAAATAAAAACCAGATCCGTTTGGCCCAGCGTTCCTTCCGGTTTGATGCTGGATCCGGCGTACACTCAATTCCGGTGTCTGGGGAAAAAAAAAATCTACTGTAACACTTTTGTCTCCGGCGAAAAAGCCTGAGCGCCGGAACCGGCGCTTCCGGCTGTTTGCTAGAATGGGAGCTGGAAGGTGCCGGATGCAGAAAATGGTGGATCTGGCGGCCTGATCCATGTGGTTTTTTTTTTTTTTTTTTTTTTTTAAACTGAGCATGCTCTAATTTTTTTTTTTTTATCCAATCTAGATGGGCTAGCCGGATCCGTAAAAAAACAAACAGATCTGTCGCATCAGGTTTTTCACAATCTGCGTCGGATCCAGTTTTTCAAACATTTGCTGGATTTAGCCTTAAACAAAAAACCTGATGTGTGAAAGTAGCTTAAGCCAAAACCAGGAGCGGGTGATGGATACAGAAGTGGTGACGTGTTTGTTATACTTTTCCTCTGATTGTTCCACTCCTGATTTTGGCTTATAAATACTGATGTAAAATGCTGAATGTGGCCTAAGGATGGTTTCACTGTTTAGGCACCATTCAGTGCTCGTCAGAATCTGCATCTGAAACCCCCGCAAAAACAGAATTTTGACATATGCACCAACGGGGCCAATGACTGGTAATGGTGCCGGCAGAGCGCACGTTGCATTGTTTCATGCTTGTTGTCCTACAGGAGGCGGACACTTAAAGGGAACCTGTCACCCCGTTTTTTCAGATTGAGATATAAATACTGTTAAATAGGGCCTGCGCTGTGCGTTACTATAGTGTATGTAGTGTACCCGGATTCCCCACCTATGCTGAGAAATACATTACCAAAGTCGCCGTTTTCGCCTGTCAATCAGGCTGGTCAGGTCAGGTGGGCGTGGTGACATCGCTCTTTTCTTCCCCAGCTTTCCGTTGGTGGCGTAGTGGTGTGCGCATGTCGCAGTGACTAATCCACTGCGCGCACGTGAAGAAGCAGCGCGCGATCTGCGCTATTACCCCCTGTCATCGGTGGGGGCAGCCAACTTCCTGGGACCGCACGTGCGCAGATGGAGTGCTCTGCTGCACGGGGCTTCAGGAAAATGGCCGCGGGATGCCGCGCGTGCGCAGAAGAGATCACGGCGGCCATTTTCCCAAAGCTGAGTTTGCATCTCGGCTTTGGGAAAATGGCCGCCGCGATCTCTTCTGCGCACGCGCGGCATCCCGCGGCCATTTTCCTGAAGCCCCGTGCAGCAGAGCACTCCATCTGTGCACGCGTGGCCCCAGGAAGATGGCCGCCCCCACCGATGACAGGGGGTAATAGCGCAGATCGCGTGCTGCTTCTTCACGTGCGCACAGTGGATTCGTCACTGCGACATGCGCACACCACTACGCCACCAACGGAAAGCTGGGGAAGAAAAGAGCGATGTCACCACGCCCACCTGACCAGACCAGCCTGATTGACAGGTGAAAACAGCGACTTTGGTAATGTATTTCTCAGCATAGGTGGGGAATCAGGGTACACTACATACACTATAGTAACGCACAGCGCAGGCCCTATTTAACAGTATTTATATCTCAATCTGAAAAAATGGGGTGACAGGTTCCCTTTAAATGTAGTAGACCGTCCACCTCTAGTAGGTGCAACCTCCCGAAAATGATGCACGACAGAGCGCACGTTCGCTCTGCCAGCACATTGGTCTATCGCGCCGTCGGCACATGCGTCCGAATCCCGTTTTGCGGAGGGGATTCAGACGTCTGCCTTGATGATACCACTGAACGGGTCCCGGAATGCAGTGTGAAGACCCCCTTACATGGGCACCCATCTACGTTCATTGCATCTTACCATCTGGAAACCTATTACACGTGGCGGCACCTATCGCATGCTAGATCAGTGGCCTTCTCGGTGAAGGCTAGCTTTTTGGGCAGAAGATGACAGCGTGTGAATACCTATGGCTCCATGATGTGAAAACCTTAGAGCCCCACCAACATGTACAAGAAGACCTAGGAATTGGCTTTCTAAGAAATTTGTTCATGTCTTATCTGGGTTTAAGGAAATTTGATCAGGGTGCACTGGAAACGAGACTATTAGTCTGTGCATTATGTTGTGGTATAAGGCGGTGCTACATAAGCTACAGGAAATTGAAAGGGAAGAAAAAAAATCACTTTATGGCTGATCTGTGAGCGAACCTAATGTGCAGAACTCGGAGGCTGCATAATGGATGTCTCACCTCTCCCCATCTGCAGGAAGAGCTGATGCAACGAGTTCTGCACCGAGCAACCTGAGCCTGACACTGCCTTCTCGGTATCTGGTGTTTCTCCTAGTGTCCTAGATAAAATGCCCGAGGTCTGCTAAGTTTAGCCCTCGAAGGGCAGCATCTGCCGTCCAGTTGTATATTTTTAAGCGTATTAATATCTTGAGAAGTTTCTCCATCACTTTCTGACCTGTTATAAGGGCATCGTGGAAGGGGGATGATGAATGTTAGTCTATGGCAGAGCATGTATCTTCCATTGCCGGGTGGTTCCATCACTCTGATCCTCCTCGATCATTGGCATGAATCATGGGGGGGGTTGTTGAATAAAGTGGCAGGCCGAAGATATATATTAGAGGGGGTCTTCCAGTGGGGGGAAAAAAAATGACTTCTCATCTCACTGAATGATGGTGGTCAGACCACAGGGACCTGTGCCGATCGGCAGAACTGGGAACTTTTATCCTCGATGGGATGTTCTTATCCACCTAAAAACCAAAAAATTGGAGTGTCGTGTATTGTCTAACTGCTGCTCCAAGGTCCATCCTGATGGGAAGAAGTTTCCTGTTCTGCCGATCGGTGCAGTTGTCATCACCGATCCTGTGTATCAACACGTTCAGTATTTGTAAGCCAAAATCGGGAGCGGAACAGTAAGGCTACTTTCACACTAGCGTTTTTTTTTAAATCCGTCACAATGCGTCGTTTTGCAGAAAAAACGCATCCTGCAAAAGTGCTTGCAGGATGCGTTTTTTTTTCCCCATAGACTTCTATTGACGACGCATTTGCGACGGATTGCCACACTTCGCATCCGTCTTGCGACGGATGCGTCGTGCTTTGGCGGACCGTCGGGAGCAAAAAAACCTACATGCAACGTTTTTTTTCTCCTGACGGACCGCTTTTTCCGACCGCGCATGCGCGGCCGGAACTCCGCCCCCACCTCCCCGCACCTTACAATGGGGCAGCGGATGCGCCGGAAAAATGCATCCGCTGCACCCATTGTGCAATGCAGCAATCGCTAGCGTCAGAATCTCTCCCCGACGCATTGCGACGGGGAGATTCCAACGCTAGTGTGAAAGGAGCCTTAGAGAAAATGTATAATAGAAACATATGCACCACTTCTGTATTCATCACCCACTCCTGGATTTGGCTTACAAATACTGATGTAAAATACTGAATGTGTGAACGTGGCTGAAGACTGTCCGATCTCTGCTTGGAAGGTTAATATCCTTGTTAGATTCTTTTGTACGGGCTCCCACCAATCTGGCATGGGTACTAATTAAGGACACCCCCCATCACCGTAAGGGCCAGACTGGATAAAGTGGCTGATGGTAGCGGTCCATTTATTGCTTGGGTGGCCGATCGTCTGGTCACAATGTGATACCATGTTTTCACAATCGTGGCAACTGATGGACATCTTGAACCCAAAGACAAATCTTTTTCAATAAGGTTTTTCTAAAATATTTATGTGCAACATACAGGAAGTGACAAAGGTGTGTAAATGATATGGTCATTGCTAAAGCAGCAGAAAGTAAAGCAAAGGCGATGTGCTGCAGGCTGCGACATCCGTATTTATCGCTGATATCGATGAATTGTTGCAACAGGATAAAGTCGGAAATGCAATTTACTATATTTTTTTATTCTCTAGGCACAAATATGGAACCCAAGCCATCAAGATTACCCCGGCGGATAACAGTTCAGCCTTCCCCCTCTTCTCCCATAAGTGCTCGATTGCTGAGAACTGGCAGAATAAGCGGCCATAACGAAACCTATCGCACGAGAGACGGTTCACTACGACAGGATTCTGACTTTCAGGTAAATCTGCAATAGTCATTTACTTTCTTTTTCTTTTATTTCCTGAAGTAAAAATGCAAAAACTGAAGTGCAATCCTGGCTGTGCACCACCTCATGACACAGGGGTAGGAGGTCAGCCATTAAGATAACAAACTAAACCTTTTTTTGTTTGCTAAAGGGCCTTTTTTATTTTACTTTTTTTTAGGTGTTTTGCACTAAACTTAAAGGTTGTGTTCAGAAAACACATGACTGCTTTCTTGCCAAATGGCACCACCTCGGTCTACAGGTTCTGTCTGGTATTGCAGTTCAGCTCTGAAATAAATTATAGTTTCAATAGTAAATCTAACCTGTAGATTGCAGTAGTGGCGTCTTTGGATGAAAGCAGCCATGTCTTTCCAATCTAGGACAGCCCTTTTAAGGTGGCCGTAAATGCTAGAGGAATGCTAGCCAACCCCCAATGACAATATCCATGGGACACGCTGACCATCAATTGTGAAAGAAGGGGGAAGAGCATTTTACAAGCTCATTGAAATCCTAAAATGCCACCCTTGGGCTGTGCAAAGCCAAGAGGTCTCCTCTTCTGCTGGTGACACTACCGTGAATGGTGCCCATACCCTGCAAACAGCAATAAAGGCTGTGGTCCGCCAGGCGTTTGTGCATTGGACGCTAAGGGAAATGGCTGCCTCTCTTATGAGGAAGTCTGGAGTCAACCAGAATGGAAGCTGCTTGTACAGAGCGGGAATCTGTCTTAGTGGGGGAGACCTGAGCAGGGACCCCTCTGACGTGGCGGTAATATTTGCCTGCTTTGCCTCTGGCTAGACGCAGAGGTAATTCTGTAACTAAATGCATCTTGGCGTGTAGAAGTTTGTTCCTAGCGTTTGTTGTCTTGTTGACTTGTGATGCCCTGAGGCCAGAATACACACCAGGATTGGTTTGTCTCATTATGTTCTTGGAAACAGGTCAGATAATTGGAACTGCGACTCCTTCAGCTCTAAGGTCAGTCATAAGTTTATGGCCCTCCCCGGGAACCAATTGCAATGGTGACAGCAGATCTCGCGTTCTCTCGGCCGTCACCATTGCAGTCTATTGGCCCGCTGGCGCATGTGGGGGACCTCTGATGTAGATTTTTAATGTATACCACAACGGGGGGGAGGTCACAACGCAATGTGAAAGCACACATAAACTCCCATGCCCTATAGACTAATGTCGGCCAATATCATCATGAGGACCTCCCGTCTGTCTACAAATGGGTGACGGTAGAACGTGATTCTCACCAGTCCGAATCAGACGTGCCGGATCTATTTGTTTGCAAAATAAGCCACCGCCAGAGATCTGTGACACCAGTGCTCCACAGAGAACACATGACGCTTGGCAGAGAGTCCTCCTGTGTATGGGGGAGCAGGGGTAGAGCGATCGTTCGGCTGACAGCCATCTATGTTTGGGGCTCTTTATTCTCAAGATTTAATGGAGATCCAATCTCCGGACACTTGCCAATCCTAATCTGATGGCAGCTATCACTTAAAATGGATAAAACCGCTCTGAGGTCTGTGATATACCGATGCAGATAACTGAAATTGAATAGTTGTAGGCCACTTTAATGTGGTCACTAGTGCAGCAACATCTGCAATAAAGACATTGATGTAAATCTGTGGCTTTTGACCCACATTGGGGTCCACTTCAGGGAGGTGACAGTTCATTATTTTTATTTGTATTTTTTTCCTAGCTCTGCATATAACTTGGCTTTTAGAAAATCAGACCAAATGGTTGCATAAAGTGGCTTCTAAGCCTGCGTGTAGGTACAAGAGCTGATTGTCGTGCTTCACTCCTCTGACGAGGGTGTTTTTCTGGAAGTTCTGCAGACGGCTGCAGTACTGCAATGAATAGATCACATTAGCTTTTTTTTTTTTCCCCCTCCATTTAAGATCTTGCCACCTACTCCATGCTGAGCCCTTTTCTATCCAGAGTAAATGTGATGTTTAATATTACTTCTCAGATCTGACTTGTGACCCTTCCCCAACCCCCCCCCCCCCAGGCTTCCAGCCGAACTTCAGGCAGAGACTGGACTTTTCGAGAGAGGGATAACCATGAACCTTCCTGGAAGACCCCTTCTCCTACTTACCAGCGCTGCTCAGCAACATACGACCTCCCTATATCTGGTAGTTACTTGGCAAACAGGAGCAGAATTGTAAGTGGCCCGTAACTAAATTGCATTTTTATTATATTTTAGAAAAAAAATGTTTCTTCCTTTAAACATCGGTAAAACATGACTTTCTATACTGTGGGATTTCATGCTGCCAGTCGTTTGGGCTGCAGAAAATGGATGTTCCTGTATAAACGGTTAATAATAATTTTCAGTCCCTGGATAACTTGCTGTTCCCGTTGGGCAGTAATCATCACACTTCCGCTACATCATAAATGGGTCAGAGGATAAATTATAGGCAGCTATGATCTGCACCAGACATACGTGATGTGTTCTGTATCATGCATTTGCCCAGTTTGTGGTCAACACCCACCTTGACCTTGTAGAATTCTGACCTGTCACATTCCGTGATGTCGCATTCCATAATGTCACAATCCCCTGCGCCAGAACTACCTGCACTGTCAGATGCGCTGGGAGAACTACCTGTCAGGTGCTGCTGAGACATCTACCTATGTTTCTAAAATGTAGGTTTTTTTTTTTTTTTTTTTTTTTTTAACAGAGCAAATTCTCACTAATGTCTCTGACTTTTCTGGTTTAGTCCACAGCATCAACATCCTCTCAGCCGTCCTGGTACGATCCATTGGAGAGGTCTCCGAGCACTTACACAGGATTGCATAGTCAGCAGCAAGACTGGGACTCAAAGAGACCAAAGTTGTCTTATTCTGGACGTACCCCTCTGTCTGCTGTAAGGAGTACTACTAGTTCAAGCTACACTTCTAGTCCAGGTACTCTAGTTTGACTTTTTGCCTACATCAGAGTGGCTGCTGTGACCTCCACAAAATGTGGCAGCCTCCATGACTGTCTCCTTTTATGTGGGTTTGGCTCAGGATCCTATCCAGAGTAGGAGCTAAAAGCCCATCGGATCACTAGTGATCACTACACCAATGTGTGTATATAAGGAGGCGTTGGATTGAAGTCACTGCATGCAATGGAAACAGCAGTGCTGTTGAGGAGGAACAGGGGACCGAAGTCATCTGTACTAATCAGGAGTGGGGACACTGCAATCTTAATGTGTCACTGTGTGTATGATGACCCCTGTTTTTATTCCTGAATGGTCTCCGTGTTTTTAAAAATGATGTTAAATCGTTCTACCCTCCTGCCTGCAGGAGGTGGACTAGTCTAGGACCCCTGTCAATCACTGCCCCTGACATCCCAGTGTGCAGGGTGGTAGAGAAGAGGGATAACTTCTCCTCCACCTCCCCAAAAAAATAAAAAATTGAAGTCTGCTAAAGCACTCCTAATACTATCTAGGGAACCAAGAAACCTGAAGACACAAAAGAGAATAGTAAAACCAAAAACACTCAGTTTGAAAAAATGTTGCAGTAATCCGCAAGTGCTAGTAAAAGATGTAAAAAACAGGGTATTTGGTTGATACGTTTTTTGCAAAAAATGTATACTAAGCTGCTCTACCAATCTTGGTATACTAAGCTGTTCTACCCTGTATGCACACATGGATTTTTCCTCTCTGAACCCTGTTCACACAGGTTATATACAGATGATCAGGTTTTTAAATACATCAGATAGGGATTGCATACATTAGTTAGGACTGCTCTGATAAGGGTATACCGTGAAGATTGGTAGAGCAGCTTAGTATACATTTTTTGCAAAAAACGTATCAACCAAATACCCTGTTTTTTACATCTTTTACTAGCACTTGCGGATTACTGCAACATTTTTTTCAAACTGAGTGTTTTTGGTTTTACTATTCTCTTTTGTGTCTTCAGGTTTCTTGGTGGTGTGTGAACATGATCATACAGACTTGTTCACTGTGCAAGTAGCCCATGTGTTCCTGTTTCCATATCTAGGGAACCAGTCTGATTGGGAAAGTTATTCTGACTAGTGGTATGGGGCCGTATAGGATATAATACAAAAATAAAATTGGTACCGATGTGTTTGCGCTGAGAAATCGAGCTTTGAAGCCACGTACTTATTAGCCTGGGGGGCTGTAGGTGCACTTGGAGCACATCAACACTCCTCCAATGCACTTCAGGCTAAATTGTAAATGTCTTCAAAGCTCGCTTTCTCAGCGCTGCCACTTTGGCACTACAACACACTAGGACCCATAGAGCCACGCCACTGGTTACAGTAATAACTTTCGTTTCTTAAAATAAAATATAACGTGAAAGAAAGTATTGAAAATATTTGATTTGCCACCATTGTATTAAAATAGACTCTTTAAATTGAACTCGTTTGGCACATAATGCAGTCAGAAAGTTTTTTTTGTTTTTTTTTTTTTCTCCACTTGTGACTTTTCTTGATTTGCTGCATTTAATAGGCATCATCCTTTCATGGTTTAATAATTATTTTCAGACGCGTCAAGCAGGTATGGGCACTTTCCTAGGACTTCATCTGTGATGCTTCATTCTGATTTCACAAGTGAGCGTGAGAGAGACAGGAGGACGGACACATCTGCAAGTGGACTGATGGATTATGGACATAGAAATAGCGATTCAACACCTTCATGTAAGTGCTATCATTTTTCCTGTGTAGCCTTAAGTGTCATTATGTGAGAACCCATTGTAAATTTTATGGTAGAATCTGGAGAAAATCCAACTGACGTCGACTGCTAAATCTGAAAAATTAAGAGTAATCGATTGATAACTAGAGGTGGCGTTAATCGTTTGTGAGAGCCCAGTCCCGCATCCAGGTCATTTTAATCTGTGGTAATCGTACAGAGTTCACCAAAACTGTCTTCTGACTTCTGTGGCTCTTCTTACTAATTGGCCATAACGCAACGTCACATGTGCGTCACATCAGGCCGGGGTAATGCCGGTTGTTAAGAGGCACTGGACCGGGTCCTCCAGATTGATTCGCACCAACTATAATTAAAAGAATTGGTCCAACTGGAGGAATATCTTGTAAATGTAGATTGTAGGTGAACCTGATGATGCCTCTAGTCTAAGTATAACAAAGGATTTATGGGAGGGTGGTAAGTACAGAAGAATGATCCAATGGCTTAAATCTGACTAATCTCGTAGGAGAAAAAAAAGACCAAACATAAGGGGGACCTCTGACCAGCTCATGTGTTAAGGTACCGTCACACTGAACGATATCGCTAGCGATCCGTGACGTTGCAGCGTCCTGGCTAGCGATATCGTTCAGTTTGACACGCAGCAGCGATCAGGATCCTGCTGTGATGTCGTTGGTCGCTGGGGAAAGTCCAGCACTTTATTTCGTCGCTGGACTCCCTGCAGACATCGCTGAATCGGTGTGTGTGACGCCGATTCAGCGATGTCTTCACTGGTAACCAGGGTAAACATCGGGTTACTAAGCGCAGGGCCGCGCTTAGTAACCCGATGTTTACCCTGGTTACCAGCGTAAAAGTAAAAAAAACAAACACTACATACTTACCTTCCGCTGTCTGTCCCCGGCGCTGTGCTTTCCTGCACTGGCTGTGAGCGCCGGCCAGCCGGAAAGCACAACGGTGACGTCACCGCTCTGCTTTCCGGCCGCTGTGCTCAGTCAGTGCAGGAAAGCACAGCGCCGAGGACAGACAGCGGAAGGTAAGTATGTAGTGGTTGTTTTTTTTACTTTTACGCTGGTAACCAGGGTTAACATTGTTACTAAGCGCGGCCCTGCGCTTAGTAACCCGATGTTTACCCTGGTTACCGGCATCGTTGGTCGCTGGAGAACTGTCTGTGTGACAGCTCTCCAGGGACCAAACAGCGACGCTGCAGCGATCGACATCGTTGTCGGTATCGCTGCAGCGTCGCTTAGTGTGACGGTACCTTTACGCTTTCTTTTTTTGTGTGTAAACTACAGCAGATATGCCGCACGTGACCTTCAGGGTAGGTTGACAAATTTGCATGCAAAAATCTCCAGCTTAATACAGTACTAGCAAAATCTCTAACTCACTGCTGAAACCTCCTGCAGATAAATTGGCCTTCAATGTGACATTAAAAAAAAAAATATATATATCTAACACTTCAATTCTTAATGGAGATCTCTCCTTTTGCAATGGAAAGAACAGAAGCCGCACAAAATATGCAACGTGTGAACTTATCCTTGTGATTCAGAACTGCATTTACAGCTTTGAAGGCTTCCGAACTAAAATCGTCAGTCCTTGCTTGAAAATATAAATATACTTTCATGCAAAAAAATGACTTGGCTCTGAAGCCGTCAGCGCTATGAATGCAGTTTTAAATCATAAGGACAAGTTATATTTATAATTTTCACTCTATACTAAAAATGAGTATCTGTGCATGAGCATCTATTTCATTTAGCATTTTTATCAGGCAGTGGGGTCTGTAAGACAACGTGTGGGAAAAATGTATATATTTAAAATATTTACATGTAATTTTATATTTTTTTTTTCCCTGCATGTAGATCTTCAGGAGAGAGTATCTTCATATGCACAAGGCGCAAGACCAAAAGAGAATTCACTAAGCACAGTTCGACTTAACACATCTATCAACCGCCAGTTGCCTTCTCGGAGTTCCTCGCTGCTCAGAGATTCCAGCAGAAGTTCCAGACCTGTCACGTCAGACCTGCGCACCCCACAAAGGGACAGTTCACTGGACTTCCGCCATACTTCTAGTAGAAATGAAGGGACTTCAAGGACTCCATCAGGAAGAGTCTCCCCCGCTCCTCCAAGGTCTAGTAGTGAACGGAGTACGGATGGTGAAGGCAGACGTACAACAAGGCACTTGCTTTCCCGCCTTGCCTCTAGTATGTCTTCCACCTTCTTCTCTAGGCGATCTAGCCAAGATTCTCTAAACGGAAGGTCAACCGAAGCAGAAGAGGCACAAACCAGTTTACAAAACTCTTCTCCTGAACCAGTAGCTACAACACCTGCCAATACCGACACATCAGAAACTAGGCCTTCAGATCAATCTCAGGGATTTGCATTTCTCAGAAGGCCGCGATGGGGCTTCTCATCCGTGTCTCCCAATCAACTTTCAGCTTCAGAATCGGAACTTTATAGATCAGAAGATTCTGAGAGCAGGACATCTGGGTCATGGCTGCCTTCTTCCTTAAGGAATAGGTGCACACCTTTGTTTTCCAGGAGAAGACGGGAAGGAAGAGAGGAGCCATTAAGGGCTTCATCTACCTCTGATTCTAGCAGGACGCACAGTCTCTTCAGGAGAGCGTCTCAAGAAGACTCTTCATTAGATGAAGTACACCCCATCCAAGGAGCAGGTGTAACCGCTGGCAACTCTTCACCTCGGTCTTCGAACTCACTGGGGGGCTCGGCACAGGCTGCATCTCTAGCAGAATCCCTTTTCAGTAGGAGAAGTTCTGGAATATCAGGCATGCTTCCTAACTCCCTTTTACATTTCTCAGTGCCAGCTACACTTGGGAACTCCTTATCTGACAATGTCATGATAACCGTAGACATTGTTCCCTCAGGTAGGACAAGTGATGGACAAGAAAGCGAAAAGTCTGAAAACTCAAGGGACCCAGAGAAGCTTAAGAAAATTAAAGAAAGGCAAGTGTAATGCATTGGTGACCACAAATTGTGGCCAAAAAACCCCAAATTGGTCATGACTCCTGTGCTTCCCAATCTGAGATCCTTCAGTTTCTCTGATTTTATTGCATATTTGCTATATCCCTAGTTATGTTTTAAGGCTATCTGATGGGTCTGACCTTGACTTGGAGTAGCTACCGTACTTGGCATCTATACCGCGATTAAACTTGAAAATGCTGAATGACCTGCAAATTCTGTAAGAATTTGAGTCAGAAAAGTTTTACAACACTAAGTTGGTCAAAAATTGTGACACTTGGTGTTTTTTGTGCCAGCTCAACCACTTATGGTTTTTGTAATGCATTAGTAGTTTGGTGTGTGTGTGTGTGTCTGTGTTTTTAGTTTCTAGCAGAATTTGAGATTCTGGCACTGAAGCTTACCTCCAACTTTGCAAGTTACGAGCGAGGCACACAAACTACATAACAGAAAACCACTTCCATAACCTCTCCCAGTCCTTTAAATGTACCCTGCATAAATATTGCTCCTAATGAAGCTCATGGGAGTTCCCTCTGAGTATGGTTCCACCATTCGTGGTGACAAGTACATGCTGTATGATGACCCACACTTTCCTGCATTGCTTCTCTGATGTCTTAGCTGCTTTCTCATGAAATAAAGGTCCTTCTGTCTCTAAATGGACAAAGTATTGAAGGAAGGATCTGTCTGCTCCCTTCTCCACCAATTGTGTTCAACTGTATCTTGAGGATACAGCTGAAGTTGGGACATGCCCTTAAACCTATCTGGACAGCTTCCTCCATTCGGTACTGTCCCACAGGATCCAGAACACTTGAAAGGTGTACTGAAGTGATAAGAGGCTCAAGCACTTAATTTAGTAAATTGAGGCGCAGAAATTCTTTAATGGTGTGTTATAATTATAGTTAAATCTCATTGTGCTGAGAGGCAAAAACTGTCGGTAATCAGTGGTCAAATTTTTTTTTTTTTTTTTTTCCTTGATCTAATCTTTTCTGTTATCTTTAGCCTTCTTCTGGAGGACTCTGAAGAGGAGGATGGTGACTTGTGTCGAATCTGCCAGACTGGTGTTACGACTCCAACTAATCCCTTCATCGAGCCGTGTAAATGTTCAGGAAGTCTGCAGTATGTTCACCAGGACTGTATGAAGAAATGGCTTCATGCTAAAATCAATTCTGGTAAGTCCCCTTGGATACACATGGGCACGTTGTGGGAGGGGGTTTTACATTGTCCTTGCATATAATGAAAAGTTCTTTGCAGTGTGAAATAAGTAAGGAACAAAACATGATTTCTCTCTCGCTTCATTGGGGGACACAGGAACCCATGGGTGTACGCTGCTGACACTATGCACAAAGTTAGCTCCTCCTCAGCAGTGTATACACCACTGACTTTAACTAGACCATATCTACCTTGGTTTTCGGCGTTTTTCCAGTAACATCTCTTCTTTTTCAGATGGATCTCTCCTCTACCTCCTGGAGGGATAGTGTGAACAGTCACTGTACTCGCATGTAGAGACTGAGTACAGTGTGTACAGCCACCCCATATCCTCCAATGTCTAGTTGGCAGGACCCCAAACCCTAACACATGAAGAGTGTTTAGGTGACTCCTAACGTTAGTCCTGGCCCCTGTCTCCTACCCACACGCCCACCAGAGACAGTCTGTTTCAGGAGGCATGGACGTCCCTCAATCTAAGAGGCTTGGACATCTATTAAAGGTCTTTTATAGAGTATTTTCCACTTTAGTTCCTGGATTCAGCACGGCCTAGCCTCTGCATCTAGCTCTGCACCTCTTCCCAGCATTATTGGGCAGGCTTTTTTCCTGCCCACTTGCTGTAGACACTCCACATCATCTTAATTGCTCTGCCCCTTCTCAGAGCTTCCGCTGTTAGCTCCGCTCCCTTTCCCTGGCCTCATCGTACAAGTTCTTCTGCACACACTCCCCTTTCCTCCAGTGGCGCAGAATGTGTGCGCTTTTCACACTGTGGGCCCTCCTCTTCCTCCCTGCAGTCATCATTTGCCGTCGTCGGAGCCTGGAGGTGGCTTTTCTCTGCAGGAAGTTCTGCATTTACTCCCACAACTATCTTGGACCTCCCTCTATAGATTGGAACCACACAGGTCCTGCATCTTCTTGAGTAGCTCTGCAGACTGACTCTCCTCAGCATATTTCTTTCTGTCCCTAACCTTCTGGCATTAGTTAGTGGGTCTGCTTCAAATGCCTAATGCTAAAGGAGCGTGTTCTTGCCCTCCTGCTTTCTCTTCTGCTCTTGTCAGGAACTTTGCATGTACATGAAGAGCAGACAAACTCCCTTCAGATCAGTCCTCTCCCTTCTGTCAAGACTGTGGTGCCCCTATCGCAGTGTGGGCTATCTGGCAGACCTCACCAAGGTTTCACAAACCCTGGTGTCCGCTCTTGAAAGGTTGCCCCTTCTTGGCCTCCGCTGTTGCTAGCGGATCACAGAATTCACCGGCTGTCTACCAACATGGGCTGTAAGAGATCCAGGCAGGAGCGTAGTTTTAGGTCCTCTTTCCACTCTCCCTCCCCCTGGTCTTTCCTGGTAGACTGCTTCTTCCTGGTCCTGCTCCCCCCCCCCCCCCCGGTCAGGTGAGCAGGACGATGACTCGGATTCTAACTAGGCCTCTAATATGAGACATGGTCCAGAGCCTCATTGTGGCAGTCAATCAGACATTTAACACTACAGATGCTGCTATGGAACCCGCAGAACAGGCAGTTTCATTTAGATGGTCGAGACCAGCTCCTAGGGTCTTTGCCACACAGAGTTTGAGGAGGTAGTTTCCAGGGAACGGGAAAACGCAACCAGACTCTTCCAAAGAGGGAAGCACCTAATCATCCTATATCCTTTCCCCTGAGCGCACAGCAATCTGGACCGCTTCTCCAACTGTAGACCCTCCAGTTTCCAGACTATCCACCAACACTGTCCCCCAGCTTACAAATGGTGCATCCCTCAAGGACTCCAATGACAGAATTGGTCTTTTGCGAAGTCTGCCTTTGAAGCGGCTGCTTCTGCATTATGCCCTGCCTTTGCCACCACCTGGGTGTCAAAGTCCATAGCTGCATGGGCTAAACAACTCCGTCAGGGCATTCTTTCTTGAGCCTGACTGGAGGAATTGGCTTACCAGATTTCTCATGCAGGGAAGTACATGGTATCTGCCTCCCTGGATGCCGCTTCGTGTGTGACTCGGGCGTCCAGCAATATTGTGGCTATCCGACAGACTATTTGGCTTAAGGCGTGTCAGGCCGATTTGGCTTCAAAAAAGTCCCTTACCAGCTTGCCTTTCCAGGGTTCCTGTCTTGGCTCAAAGTTGAACAAAATTATTAAGGAGGCTACCGGAGGGACAAGCTCCCTCCTTCCTCAGTCAAGACGTTGCTGGCCTTCTCTGAAGCGTAAGTTTTGTCCTTGTGCCCCTTTTGCCGTTTCTCTGCAATGGAAGATTTTTCCCGTCAGAGGCCACGCGCTCACCAGGATGGGAAAAGGGCTTCTTTTAAACCCACACCCTACTGGCATTCCTGTAATGCGCAGGGTATATACACCAGGCCTAGACCTGGTATCTTCCTCTGCATGACTCCTCTCCAGATTCCAGGGAATCTCCCAGGCTGGGCAGCAGTCTCCAATTGTTCAGAGACGTTTGACTAGCCTCGGTAGAGGACGCATGGGTCAGGGAGATTGTATCCTCCAGATACAAAATACATTTTTTCGAAACCCTTTCTCCAAGAGACTCTTCTCTGGTTTTAGGGTTCTTTGCGTCCATTACCTCCCTGTTCAGTTGTCATCGTTCCCATCCTAAACAGGAATGTTTTACAGGGTTTTATTCGAGCCTATTTGTTGTACCGAAGGATGGCACGGTTCAACCCATCCTGGACCTAAAATTACTGAACAAAAGGGTCTGTCTGCGCCACTTCAGGATGGAGTCCCTTGATTCAGTAATTGCTTCCATGGAGTCGCGGGAGTTCCTGTGCTCTATAGACATCCAGGACATCCATGTCCCAGGGTACCAGAGATTTACTATGTTTTGTGGTGCGGCAGGACCATTTTCAGTTTGTTGCCCTGCTGTTCAGGCTTGCAACCGCTCCCATGGTTTTCACAAAAATCATGGTAGCGTTAATGGCCGTTTTGTTCATCAGAGTTCATGTACTCATACTGTACCTCGATGACATTGTCATCAAGGCTTTGTCCTGTTAACAGGCCCAGGAAAGTCTGTCAATTGTTCTAGACTCCCTGTCCCGATTCAGATGGCTAATCAACAAGGCAGTCTTTCCTTGTACTGACTCGGCGCCTCATTTTTCTAGGCATGTTCAAGACCTGCCGGGCACGGGTTATGCTTCCCAAGAGGGCAATCCTCCAGCAGGGGGTTCACTCTCTGCAGGGCTCTCAGCTTCCTTCTGCTCGCCCATGGCGGTCTTTAGAATGATGGTGGCAGTGTCTGAAGCAATTCCTTTTGCGCAAATCCGTTCAAGACCGCTTCAGCAGACCATCCTATCTCGGTGGAACAAGTCTGTTCTCTCTGGATCGCCCAGTTCAGCTCTCCTCCTGAGTCAAACGATCTCAATTGGTGGCTGTCATCCCCTCATCTTCCAGGGTCAGTCCTTCCTTCCCATTCACTGGCTGGTGATGAGACAGCCTTCTCAGCTGGGGTACGGTCTTTCACCACCTGACTGTCCAGGGTCGTTGGTCAGCAGAGAAATGAGATGAGGGCCATTCTTCTGTCCCTCCGTCTCTGGGAAAGGCTTCAGTTGTCTGCCGACCAGAGTTCAGATGGACAGTGGCATATGTCAATCACCAGGGAGGAACTGAGTCCCTTGGCGATGGCTGAGGTATCCAAGATTCTGCTCTGGGCGGAGGCGATGGTTCTGGCAATATCTGCAGTACATATCTCTGGCTTGGACAATTGGGCTGCCGACTTTCTCACCTGCAAGGGTCTCACAGCGGGAGAGTGGTCTCTGTATCTGGAAGTCGTCCATCAGATTTGCTTCCGATGGGGTGGATCTCATGGCATCCCGGCTGAACAGGAAAGGTTCCACTGTTCGTCTCAATGTCCCGCGATCCTCTTGCGGTGGGCACCATCGCTCTGGCAATACCCTGGTTAGTTTGTTCTTCCCGATCGGTTTCCTCCCCTCCCTTTTTCCAAGTCTGTTCAAGATCAAGGCGGAAGGGTTGTCGGTCATTTTGATTGCACCTGGTTGGCTCGAGCGGTCTTGGTTCGCAGAGATCATCAATCTTCTCACAGACACCCCCTGGAGGCTTCCAAACAGACCAGATCTTCTATCCCAAGAATCGATTTGCCACCAGAATTCCTCGGTTGCTTGATTTAACGGTGTGGCTGTTGAAACTGCTGTATTGAAAGCGGCAGTTTTCAGATGAGGTGATACAGACCATGATCCAGGCTAGAAAGCAATCTTCTTCCCAGGTCTATTATCTGACTTGGAGAGCCTATCTCAGCTGGTGTGAGCCTAATCATACAGTCTGTCCTTTGCTCTCCCTTCCGGTGTTTCTGCATTCTGGACTTAGTTTGCTAAATGGCCAGGTGTTTGCACTTTCTATTTTTCAGAAAAACTTATCCTCCCATTCTTAAGTCAGAACTTTTCTCCAAGGGGTAGCACATGCTGCACCTCCGTACCAGACACCCGTGGACCCCTGGCACCTCATTCTGGTCCTGGAGGCCCTTAGGAGTTCTCCCTTTTGAACCTCTCCGAGGTCTGTCCTTTGAGGAAGATGGTGTTTCTTGTGGCCATCACCTCCCAATAGGCGTGTCTCTGATTTGGCGGCTCTCCTGTCGTTCCCCTTTCCTGATTCTCCACCAGGACAAGGTGGCTTTGTGGCCTCTACCATCTTTCCTTCCCAAGGTGGTGTCTGCCTTTGACCTAAAATGAGGATATTGTCCTCCCTTCCTTTTTGCCCGGTTCCGACTCATCCTCTGGAGCGTTCACTGAACAGGTTAGGCTACGTTCACATTAGCGTTGGGCGCAGCCGCAGCGAAGCATGCGTCATGCGCCCTCATATTTAACATGGGGGGCGCATGGACATGTGTTTTCTTGCGTTTTGTGATGCATGCGTCATTTTGGCACAACTGTCAGGGCACAGAGGACGCTGCATGATGCAGTTTTTTCTGCGCCAAAAATCATGCAAAAAATGAACGCATGCGTCACAAAATGCTGCGTTGTGCATGTGTTGTGCCGCCGACGCTGCGCCGTACAACGCGTATGTGAACGTAGCCTTAGACCTGGTCTGGGCGGTGCGGGTCTATTTGGCTAGGACTGCCCTCTTTTAGGAAGATGGACTCCTGAGTGCGTGTAGAGGCCTGCCAGCCTCCAAGGCTACGATTACTCGCTGGATCTGGACGTCAATTTTGGATGCATACTGGGTTAACAGAGCGCCTCCCCCTGGGATTAAGGCACTCTTACCGGGCAGTGGGTGTCCTGGGCAGTACACCATAGGACATCCACTGTTGTGAATTCTGTTATCGAACTCCCTCCTGTGGTCATGAATGGTATTTCAGCGAGTTCTGTCCATGGACTCCCTCTGGTGGCTGTGAGTAGAGCTGCTGCTTCTGAGGTTCCTTCCACAGGTGACAGAGTTTATTCTTTGGCTGGCTCCACTCAGATCGTTACTCCATGCCAGCTGTCAATGTTCTTGTACTGGTTCAGTTCGCTCTTGGATCTTTCTGGTTACCTGTCTACTCCAGCAGAAGCTAAGTCCCTGCTAGTTAATTATTTGTTCATTGTTTCCTTGTCCAGCTTGCTATCATGATTTTGCCTTGCTAGCTGGAAGCTCTGGGATGCAGAGTGGCACCTCCGCACCGTGAGTTGGTGTGGAGGTCTTTTTGCACACTCTGCGTGGTATTTTTGTAGTTTTTTGTGCTGACCGCAAAGATACCTTTCCTATCCTCAGTCTGTTTAGCAAGTCTGGCCTCCCTTTGCTGAAACCTGTTTCATTTCTGTGTTTGTGACTTTCATCTTAACTCAGTCAATATATGTGGGGGGCTGCCTTTTCCTTTGGGGAATTTCTCTGAGGCAAGGTAGGCTTTATTTTCTATCTCTAGGGCTAGTTAGCTCTTAGGCTGTGAAGAGGCGTCTAGGCAGAGTTAGGTACGCTCCACGGCTATTTCTAGTTGTGTGATAGGATTAGGGGTTGCGGTCAGCAGAGCTCCCACTTCCCAGATCTTGTCCTGTGAGTTTCTCAATCAGGTTGTTCCGGGTGCTCCTAACCACCAGGTCCATAACAATCCACCCAGCAACTCTGCAAATCAGCAACCTGGTCTTCCATCCACACGTTCGCCAAATTTTACAGGGTCCAAAAGTACGCTTCGGCGGATGCCAGCCTAGGTAGAAAGATCTTGCAGATGGCAGTGGAGAGTTCTCTGACCTGAACAGTTTCTGCTCTTCCCTCCCCAGGGACTGCTTTGGGACGTCTCATGGTTTCCTGTGTCCCCTAATGAAGCGATAGAGAAAAACAGGATTTTTGGTTACTCACAATAAAATGTTTCTCGGAGCCTTCATTGGGGGACACGGCACCCTCCATGTTTATCGGCTCTTACGGTGTTTATACTTATTTTTTTTTTTTTTTCTGGCTGCTTCCTCACTAACTGATTAACCTAGTGCTGGTTGGTGTACACTGGAGGAACTAACTTTTATTATTATTATTATTATTATTATTTATTTTTATTTTTTTTTTTGTGCATAGTGGCAGCTGCATACACCTATGGTTTCCTGTGTCTCCCAATGAAGGCTCTGCAAAATATATTTTACCGTGACTGACTAAAAATCATGTTTTTTTTTTTTTTTTTTTTTTTTTCCATTGCAATTTTTTTCT
Source organism: Ranitomeya imitator (assembly GCF_032444005.1). Taxonomy (NCBI): domain Eukaryota; kingdom Metazoa; phylum Chordata; class Amphibia; order Anura; family Dendrobatidae; genus Ranitomeya; species Ranitomeya imitator. Next base: position 32,199,719 of record NC_091288.1, read on the forward strand.
CCTTTTTTGCCTTTGTCTACAAATGTTGCAGACACTGGGGCCATGACAGCCCGTCAGCACACAGGGTTGGGAGGTAAGGGGGTTTTGTTGGACACTGAAGTACTGGAGGTTAAGCCCCCACCCTTCTTGCAGCTTTTACTTTTCTAGATGCAATTTGCCAAGATTGTGCAGAAACCTTGTAGTTATTTTAAATAAGCAATTTGCAATGCATGCACTGTAAAGCTGCTGTGACTTCCCTGAAGAGGCCACTTGCTATAACCACCCCCACCCATGTGGCCTCAATGCTACTACATCTAAAGTGTCCCTAGATCAAGACTTCTGTTAAACCAGACAACCAGCTGCACTGTTTGAGAACTTAAGGTACCGTTACACTTAGCGATTTACCAACGATCACGACCAGCGATACGACCTGGCCGTGATCGTTGGTAAGTCGTTGTGTGGTTGCTGGGGAGCTGTCACACAAACAGCTCTCCAGCGACCAACGATGCAGGGCCGCGCTCAGTAACCCGATGTTTACCCTAGTTACTATTGTAAATGTAAAAAATAACACTACATACTCACATTCCGGTGTCTGTCACATCCCCCGGTGTCCGCTTCCCGCACTGACTGTCAGCGCCGGCCGTAAAGCAGAGCACAGCAGTGACGTCACCGCTGTGCTTTACGGCCGGCGCTGACAGTCAGTGCAGGGAAGCTGAAGGCGGGGGACGTGACACACCGGAATGCAAGTATGTACTTTTTTTTTTTTTTTTTACATTTACAAAGGCAACCAGGGTAAATATCGGGTTACTAAGCACAGCCCTGCACTTAGTAACCCAATGTTTACCCTGGTTACCAGTGAACATATCGCTGGATCGGTGTCACACACGCCGATTCAGCAATGACAGCGGGTGATCAGCGACCAAAAAAAGGTCCTGATCATTCCCAGCAACCAACGATCTCCCAGCAGGGGCCTGATCGTTGGTCGCTGTCACACATAACGATTTTGTTAACGATATCGTTGCTACATCACAAAAAAAGATATCGTTAAAGAAATCGTTGTGTGACTGTACCTTTACTAAAAGTTGCACAGAAGCATGGACCCAACTCGGTGGTGGACATTTTTGCTGGTCCCTTTTTTTTTTTTTTTTTTAATAATGTGTAACAAATCTGTATTTTTCGCAGGTTCTAGTCTAGAGACAATAACTACATGTGAGTTGTGTAAGGAGAAGTTGGATTTAAACTTGGAAGACTTTGACATACAAGAGCTGTATCGGGCCCATGCAAATGAGAGGGTGAGTAACCTGAGATCAAAGACTGGGAGCATTGCTTCTCGATGGCAGTATCGTCCTGCTGCCGCCCTGGAGAGTCATACATAATCGTGAGGCCTCGTTCATGTGGTTTCTGTAGTACGTGCAGTGCCATTGTACAACGCATACCTCTGGAATGGACACTGTTGGCAAGTGCCCCCACTGCAGGACTGGTCTGTCGCCCTCCAGATGGCCACACATATTTTATTCTTTAAAGGGAAGGTGCCACCAGTTTTCTTGCATTTTGTTTTTTTGTGAAATTAAGCTTAAAATAGTAATTAAAATGTATTAATGCAATGTTTGCACTGTTTGCAAACATTTCTATATGAAAAATATTATATATTTTTCTACAAATATACATATTTACCACTAGGGGGAGCATTTTCCGTTTTAGACCTCAAGCAGCTACAGTAAGATTTAGCCGCTCTGTCCCAGGGATATTAGACCACCTAAAAGGGGAGGGAGTGCAGCTTACCGGAGATCACAGGGACTGTGTGTGAGGGGGAGACATGGCAGGAGAAACACAGGGCAGAGTGTGAGAGCAGAGGATGTGTGCCTGGAGTACAGAGAAGCAGTGAGCGCTTCTTCTGTCCTGCGATAGAGAGCACAGGGCTATAATAAAATGGCAGCCAGTCACACCTACAGCAGTGAGTTGTGCAGCCCCCAGAGGCGTGCCCAGCTCACTGCTAATGCTGCTGCAATGTTACAGATGGGGTCCGTGCTGGTCTATTATCTCCTATGTCCATGGGGTGCCGTAATCTGACACTGATAGTGCCCTGCTACTGCTGCAAAACCAAGATGTCAGCCCCCAGTGCATTCTTTAAACTCATATAACACATGAAATCTGTTTCACATGCATTTCAAACTTGCTTATAGCAGCATGTTATGCTACATTACAGTGAGTTATTAATGACCTACAAACGCAGTACCTTCCCTTTAATCTATAGGTTTACATATTATAATTTGTATTTTTTTTTCCCCCACCTGTTCATATACTTATTACAGCGATGTACACAAGCATTAATAAAATGCACTCGCACATATTTTACGTGCAGTAGGCATTATTGCAAAATGTCTATCATACAATATTCTCCTATTAGTGAAGCGAGTTGCTAGCTCCAGTCATCAACTGCAAGATCCATTTGATCTCCTGCTCCATCTCTTGAGGAAAATGGCAGCAGAAGGAGACATGCACACACTATGCTTTCAGCCCTGCAGAACGCTGTGTACTGTGCCCACAGACATCCCCCTCCCTCCATGTTCTAACTATGGATCATGCTGCATTAGAAGCTTGGCCTGTTAGGGTTATGGCTGGTATTTGACACTTATTTGGGTACGTGCAATGGGAACTTATTTAAGGTGTATACATGTGACATCGTTATCCCAATGTAAGCCAAAAGTAGCAGTCTGTTCCTCCTCCCATACTGAAGACATGCAGTGTGGACCGTTCTGCCTTCAGAACATATGAGCAGAGCAGTCCCCCTGATTAGTGGCTAACATTACACTCACAGGCATATTTTTATATATTTATGTAATCTGCCGTGACTTTGAGGATCAGGTGAAACTTATGGGGCATAAAAACTGCAGCCGGAGTGCTGAAGTGTGGATGGAATATTTGATAAATGAAAAGTTGTAGTGGGGTTTTTTGTTACAGTAACTCTGAATTAACACTTTTTTTTTTTTGTTCCTTTTTTTTTTTTTTTCTCCCTCTAGGCTGAATATGAATTCATAAGCTCCGGTCTGTATCTCGTTGTCTTACTGCATCTATGTGAGCAGCGCTTTTTTGACATGTTGGGAACTGCGACCGAAGCAAACACTCGGATTAGAGTGAGTTCACAAACTTCTCCATTTCCTTGTTGTGTTCTTCTTGTAAAGCTTACTCGTTATCTTGATGCAGGACATCCGTTACTTTCTGTTGCATTAGTGCCAGTTTGCCGTTGTATGTTCTGTACCCGTATGTATAGACTGGTGCGTGCCATTGGCCTTTTTCCAGTTAAAGGCATGGTGACTCTTTTGATTTCCTGATTCCTCTGGGAGAATTTTTGGGAAAGTGTACAGGCATGTAGTATTGCTTTGTTTTTCACCATCATTTAACTCTACGTTAATTCCCCTTGCAGTCAATTATCAATCCAGAGTGCACCACTACTAGGAGGAATAGGATGACAGCAGTGCTCAATAGACTAAGGTTTACATAAGTTCTGGCTCCACGTTTGAGTAAGTCTTCAGTTTCGCGCTACTTATGATGATCAAAGGGGTATTCCGATCTTTCACTTGTGGTACAACCACAGGAGAGGTGATCAGCTGCTTGTGAGACCCACTATCTCAAGAACTGCACCCTCTGGTAGCAACTAAAAATGGAGGCTAGCGGTCAGGATTGAATTTCCCTTTCCGTTCTCTTCTATGGGAGTCTTGAAAATGAAGACTAAAGTATGCCGCAACCCCTCTTAATCACCAGTAGCACCTACTCAGACATTTTTGATATGCAACAAAACCTTTAAAGGGAATCTGTCACATCAACAAACCTGATTAAAATGCAGATATGGGGGTCAGTCTGCAGGCTAATGGCGTTCTATAGCTACCACGAGGAAATTAACTTAAATCTACCTGATGGCCTCCAGCTTTCAGTCAGAGGTGCGGCATAAGTCACTGCCGTGACTGAAAGCCAGAGGGGTTAAAGTTAGTTTTCTCCTGGCGGCTGGGCTGTTAACCTGGAGACATGGGATTAATCCTCAGGCTATAGCGCTTGGGTTACGTGACCGGTTCCGTTTAAAGAGATGTGGAGGGGAATTTAGGAAACACAAATCCTCAAAAAAATAAAATAAATAAATGTGTATATATATATATATATATATATATATATATATATATATATATATATATATATATATATATATATATATATATATATATATTTAAATTGTATTATCCATGTCTATAATCCTTTTCTGCCCTTGTGTAATTTTATTATGTTTTTTTCAGTTTATTAACCTTGCCCGTACCCTTCAAGCACACATGGAAGATCTTGAAAGTAAGTTCTGTTCGGTCATTCTAGACTCGTCTGCTACATGGTTTTGTCTGCATGAAGGTCCTGTGAATCCATTGTAATTTTCTAATGAGAGGTTCACTTTAAAAAAAAAAAAAAAAAAAAAAAAAAAAACATTGTGTAAATCAGACTTCCAGAATGGATTTTTTATTTATTTTAAACTCCTACTACACTCCGAAAATATGTATATTGCCACCATGAACAGATTTGGCCTCTGATCTTTTATATTGAAGCATCTAATGTGTGAGCAAAGGTCATTGTACATTGTAAAGAGTGAGTGTGAGAGCTATGAAATGTCCACACAGGATCCATTACTCACAGTAGATGTCCCAGCTATCCTCCTCTCTTCATAATGACCTTTGCACAAGCTGATTAGATGCTTCAACACAAGTTGGGGGTCAATCAGTTCATTGCAGCTAAAGGCCCCTTCACATTAAGCGACGCTGCAGCGATACCGACAACGTTCCGGATCGCTGCAGCGTCGCTGTTTGGTCGCTGGAGAGCTGTCACACAGACCGCTCTCCAGCGACCAACGATGCCGGTAACCAGGGTAAACATCAGATAACTAAGCGCAGGGCCGCGCTTAGTAACCCGATGTTTACCCTGGTTACTATCCTAAAAGTAAAAAAACAAACCGTACATACTTGCCTAACGCTGTCTGTCCTCCAGCGCTCTGCTCTGCACTCCTCCTGTACTGGCTGTGTGAGCACAGCGGCCGGAAAGCAGAGCGGTGACGTCACCGCTCTGCTTTCCGGCTGACCGACGCTCACAGCCAGTACAGGAGGAGAGCAGAGCACAGCGCTGGAGGACAGACAGCGTTAGGCAAGTATGTACGGTTTGTTTTTTTACTTTTAGGATGGTAACCAGGGTAAACATCGGGTTACTAAGCGCGGCCCTGCGCTTAGTTACCCGATGTTTACCCTGGTTACCAGTGAAGACATCGCTGGATCGGTGTCACACACGCCGATCCAGCGATGTCCACGGGAGATCCAGCGACGAAATAAAGTTCTGGACTTTCTTCAGCGACCAACAATCTCCCAGCAGGGGCCTGATCGTTGGTCGCTGTCACACATAATGATTTTATTAACGATATCGTTGCTACGTCACAAAAAGCAACGATATCGTTAACAATATCGTTGTGTGAAGGTACCTTAATGTGTGTTTCCTGAAACAATGAAAAGTATGTGTGTAAAGGCCCCTTCACATTAAGCGACGCTGCAGCGATACCAACAATGATCCGGATCGCTGCAGCGTCGCTGTTTGGTCGCTGGAGAGCTGTCACACAGACCGCTCTCCAGCGACCAACGATGCCGGTAACCAGGGTAAACATCGGGTAACTAAGCGCAGGGCCGCGCTTAGTAACCCGATGTTTACCCTGGTTACCATCCTAAAAGTAAAAAAAACAAACACTACATACTTACCTACCTCTGTCTGTCCCCGGCGCTCTGCTTCTCTGCACTCCTCCTGCACTGACTGAGCACAGCGGCCGGAAAGCAGAGCGGTGACGTCATCGCCACTGGCACCCTTTGCTCTTCAGATGAAAGGTGGTTCACACTGAGCACGTGACAGTCTGGAGACGCCGTGGAGAGTGATCTGCTGCCTGCAACATCCTTCAGCATGACCGGTTTGGCAGTCAGTCAGTAATGGTGCACAGCCCTCCATGTGCCAGAGGTAGCCTGACTGCCATTAGGTACTAAGATGAGATCCTCAGACCCCTTGTGAGACCATATGCTGGTGCGGTTGGCCCTGGGTTCCTCCTAATGCAGGACAATGCTAGACCTTATGTGACTGGAGTGTCAGCCGTTACTGCAAGATGAAGGCATTGAAGCTATGGACTGCCCCCCCCCCTCCCCCCATTACCCAGACCTGAATTGGATTGAACACCTCTGGGACATCATGTCTCGCACCATCCACCAACGTCACATTGCACCACAGACTGTCCAGAAGATGGCGAATGCTTTAGTCCAGGTCTGGGAGGAGGTCCCTCAGGAGACCATCCGCCGCCTCAGGAGCATGCCCAGGCATTGTATGGAGGTCATACAGGCACGTGGAGGCCACACACAATACTGAGCATCTTTTATTCAGTCGCCATGACAGCACAACGAGAGGGGGGATCCGCCCTTCAGGGACAGGAAACCTACAGACATAAAAGGGCGGTACCTCTCTCCCACGTCAGTTGGTTTCCTGTCCCTGACAGCGGAACCTCTTCAGACAGGCCTGTGAAGAAGGTCGAAGGTATGACACGTCCCCACCCCTGGCAGGCTGATACTGGTAGCGGAGGCCCCCTACCTCGGCCTGATCAGGGGGCAGGAAGCACCACACGGCAGGGGGACTGTTGGTGTAGGTGGTAGCAGGAGGAAGCAGCCTCACACAAATAGGCTGGCTTCTATGGTGTCCGCAGTAAATGGGTACCTGTGGAGGATCTGGAGGAGGGAGTCTACGCTTGGTGCGGCTGCTGGGTCCTTGGAGTCCGTCTGTGCCTAGCGGGTGTCGGTCCGGTGAGGTGTCTGCTGCCGTCCCGGTCCGCGTGTCTGCTTGGCGCCGCTGCCGCGTCCGGAAGGGGCGTGTCCGGATGACGCGGCGAGCGGCGCGGCCGAATGACGTGGCCGGGCATGCGCAGTAGCGCTGGTTTCTTCCGGCCAATGGCGGCGCCCAGCTGGGGGCAATCCGGGCTTCGGGGATGGTCTGACGGAGGTTTTTTCTGTCGGGCGGGGGCGGCGCAGCACGGAGCGGTGGCAGTCCCTCATCGATTAAGGCGGCACCTTGGATTCCCTGCTAACCCCCATCGGGGGCGGTACCCTGGGGACCTTTTTTAAACGCTGCACACATGGTGGCTGGTGTTCCTGTTCCATTCCGTAATGGAGTCGCCAGAAGGAACACAGAGCAGCCAGCAGCAGGAGCTTCAGCAGTTAGAGAAGCCTCGGAGGAGCTCCCAGCGTCGGTCTAGTGGCAGTAGCCGCGCTGGTGGAGCTAAGGAGGCTCAAACTTTAAGACCAAAGTCCTCAAGCCGTAAGGAATTGCCGGCTGCGAAGGACCCCCCCATCTACGGTACCACTCATTACTGGCGGGGTAAGTGATCTTCGTGAAAGTTCACTTAGTGATTATTTGTTCCCCTTATTTTCCCTCTCTCCTTATTAGGGGAGGAAAAGTTTAACTAAGGCCAAACATAGGCAGTGTGCCGAATGTGCAGAGCCACTTCCAGACGGGCATTTAAGGAAATTGTGCAAAACATGTATACAACGTTTACTGGAGGAAGAGGCTCCTGATCTGACCTCCACAATTAGAGAGATGGTTAGGCACGAAGTGAGAAGTTCTGTAAAGTCCAAGTCTCGGGTGACGGAAGTTGAAAGGTCATCCCCTTTATCTGATGAAAATTCGGACTCGGGTGAGCTGAGCTCTGGGTCCCTCCCATCTTCCTCCTCCTCTGAAGATCTGGAGTCTAGTCGGGCCTGTTTGTCCTTGGATAGGGTTAACCATCTTGTTAAAGCAGTTAACAGTACAATGGGGATAGAGGACGCCCAATCAGAATGCTCCATTCAGGATGTAATGTTCAAAGGTATTGAGCGGAAGTCCCGTAGAGCCTTTCCAGTGGTGGACAAGATAAAATCACTAATTTCAAAAGAATGGAAGAAGCCCGAGAGAAAGGGGTCACTTCCGCCTGCATTTAAGAGAAGATATCCCTTTGAGGAGGCTTCATCCTCATGGGATAAGGTTCCGAAGCTGGATGCGGCAGTCGCCAAAGCATGCAAAAAAACATCTCTCCCCTTTGACGACTTGGGGAACCTAAAGGACCCATTAGACAGGAAAGCTGATACTTTTCTTAAAGGAGCTTGGGAGACTTCGGCTGGGTCCTTGAGACCAGCTATAGCGGCCACCTGTACAGCCCGGTCCTTGATGGTATGGTTAGGACACCTCGAAGATCAGCTCAAGGATAAGGTTCCCAGGACTGAAATCTTATCCTCTATGCCTATAATCCAGGATGCCGCAGCTTTCCTTTCGGACGCATCAGCAGACTCTGTCAGGTTGGCCGCCAGGTCCTCAGCATTATCTAACGCAGCCCGGAGAGCGCTATGGATAAAATGCTGGCCAGGGGACTTACAGGCCAGAACAAAGTTATGTAGCATCCCCTGTGAAGGAGCTCACTTATTCGGACCGGTCCTAGATGAATTATTGGAAAAAGCAGGGGATAATAAAAAACGCTTCCCTTTCCTAGGAAGACCCTTTTACAGACGGGACTACAATAGAGGATGGTCTAGCCGTAGAAGGCCGTATAGAGATTCTAACAGGGAATCTACCAGATACGACAGCAACAGAAGAAGGGGTAAAGGATTTATGTTTAATCCTTCACGAGAATTTAAGAAACCGCAATGACTGGCGGACCAGGTGGGGGGTAGGCTTTCGGCCTTCTACCCGGCCTGGGTACGGATCACGAGTAGCCCATGGATTCTAGGCATCGTGGAAAAAGGCCTAAAGTTTGACTTCCACCATATTCCTCGAGACAAGTTTATGTTGACACCTGTTCGTTCCTCCTCTACAGAGCAGTTGGCGCTGGAGTCTGAGGTCCGGGAACTTCAACAAAAGAAAGTTTTGGTCAGAGTCCCTATGGGAGAGGAAGGTAGGGGGGTTTTATTCCCCTCTATTCCTGATCAAAAAACCTGACGGTTCATATCGCACTATTATTAATTTGAAAGGCCTGAACAATTTTTTGTTGGTTCCCTCCTTCAAGATGGAGTCGGTTAAAACAGCAATAAAGTTACTCTTTAACCATTGTTTTATGGTTGTCTTAGATCTCAAAGACGCCTACTACCATGTTCCAATACATGTAGATCATCAAAAGTTTCTTAGGGTGGCGGTTTCACTAGCTGGCACGATAGAACATTTTCAATATCAGGCACTTCCCTTCGGAGTCGCAGTTGCACCCAGGGTGTTCACTAAAATCATGGTGGAGGTTATGGCACACTTACATGAACAAGACATATTAGTAATCCCATACCTAGATGATTTACTAATTGTAGGTCACTCAGATTCACATTGCAAGGACCAGCTAGAGAAAGTGATGAGAGCTTTGAACGACTTGGGCTGGATAATCAATCTCAAAAAGTCACGTCTTCAGCCCCTAAAAATACAAGAGTTTCTGGGATTTATTGTAGACTCTAGTCGGCAGGAGTGTCGCCTGCCGGACGCAAAGGTAGCGAAGGTTCAACAGCTGGTCACAAGGGCGATTGGCAATCCCTTAGTGTCAGTTAGAAGTGCAATGTCTCTCTTGGGCACTCTTATGTCTTGCATCCCGGCGGTCCTCTGGGCCCAGTTCCACACAAGGACACTACAATGGGACGTTTTACACAATTCCCGTCGTCTAGGGGCTCGCCTCAATAGTAAATTTACACTTTCTGCGGAGACTACACATTCACTTGTTTGGTGGACTCACACTTCAAATCTACATAGGGGGGTCCCTTGGATAAATCATGTTTCTAGAGTTCTGACTACGGATGCTAGCCCTAGGGGATGGGGGGCTCACTTAGGGGAGGATTGGGTTCAGGGGCTATGGCCTCAGTCTGAAGAGGACTCCTCCTCCAATCTAAAAGAGCTGTTGGCTGTAAAACATGCCTTAAATAAATTCCTTGTACCCCTACAGGGTCGACACGTCAGACTATTATCGGACAATCGGGTAACTGTGGCCTACATTAATCGTCAAGGTGGTACACGATCCAGTTCATTGATGAAGGTCGCAAATCATATTTTTCAGGTGGCCGAAGAACATCTTCTCTCTCTGACGGCACTTCATATAAGAGGAAGTATCAATACCAAAGCCGACTACTTAAGCCGCAACAGACTCAGACAGGGAGAGTGGTCGCTAAATCCAGCCGTCTTCAAGCAGATCATTCAGTTATGGGGTTGTCCAGAGAGACCTTTTTTGCCAGCAGGGGGAACAAAAAATTGCACCAGTTCTGCTCCCTAAATCCAAAAGACAACCCATATGCGGTGGACGCTCTACTAATATCTTGGCGCTTCAGTCTCGCATATGCCTTTCCCCCTCTAAACCTAATACCATTAGTTCTGAGGAAGATTCGGGAGGACAGGGCCCAGGTAATCTTGATAGCCCCATTCTGGCCCAAGAGGCCATGGTTTCCTTGGCTGAGGAAGATGTCTGTCTGCCAACCATGGATTCTCCCAGAACTGCCAGATCTACTCTCCCAAGGCCCAATCCTCCATCCACGAGTAGCCAACTTACACCTAGCGGCATGGAACTTGAAAGGTCTTTACTGAGGGGGAAGGGATTCTCTCAGAATTTAGTAAATACACTCCTTAAAAGTAGGAAACCCTCTACAACAAGCATCTGTTAGAGTGTGGAGAAAATTTCTGTCATGTTCAGGGGCTCAAATTGACCAGAAACCATGTATAAACCAGATTCTTGAATTTTTACAGAAAGGACTAGAGATGGGCTTGGCCACAAGTACTCTCAGAGTACAAGTGTCAGCTCTGGGGGCACTATACAATCTTAACCTAGCCAGTAATCACTGGATATCCAGATTTTTCAAAGCAGTCACTAGGTCCAGACCAATCATCAAACAAAGGTTAGTCCCATGGGATCTGAATCTGGTTCTCTCAGCCCTAACGCAAGCCCCATTCAAGCCTATCGATACCATTCCTATAAAAATCCTTTCAATCAAAACAGCCCTCTTGGTTGCACTCACATCTGCTAGAAGGGTTAGTGATCTGCAGGCACTTTCCAGACATCCACCATACATACAGTTCAGGGAGGATAGAGTAATCTTGAAACCCGATCCCCTCTATCTTCCGAAAGTTGCGTCAAAATTCCAGAGTACAGGAGGTAGTCCTACCCTCATTTTGCTCCAACCCTGCTAACGATAAAGAACGTAAATATCATTGCTTAGATGTAAGAAGATGCCTCCTTAGAGAGTTTTTTTTTTCCAGGCATCTGAAACTGTAATATATCTGTTTGTAGCCTATCAAGGGGTAAGGAAAGGTCTTAGAGTATCTAAAAACTCTCAAGCTAGATGGATCAGGGAGGCAATCTCTCTCGCTTATACAGCAGGTGGCAACGAAGTTCCAGATGGTATAAAGGCACACTCCACGCGGGCTGTAGCATCTTCCTGGGCGGAGAGGTCAGAAGTATCGATCGAAGACATATGTAAGGCGGCCACATGGTCTTCTCCTTCTACCTTTCTTAGACACTACAGATTAGATCTGGGTAGTTCCTCAGACCTTACGTTTGGGAGAAGGGTGCTGGAGGCTATTATCCCCCCCTAGTCTTCCTTGTTTTCTCTGAAAGTCTCTCGTTGTGCTGTCATGGCGACTGAATAAATACGTACGCTACTCACCTGGTAGCAGTGTTTTTTCAGGAGCCATGACAGCACCCTTAGATTCCCTACCCTATTTTCTGGATGATTCAATACCCTTTCGGTTTTCCTTATAATTGCTTGTTCACTTACATAATAAAATGTATTGGTTTATATGCTGCATCTGTGTTATTAACCTTGGTGGTCCTCTCATGCTCTGGAACCAACTGACGTGGGAGAGAGGTACCGCCCTTTTATGTCTGTAGGTTTCCTGTCCCTGAAGGGCGGATCCCCTCTCTCGTTGTGCTGTCATGGCTCCTGAAAAAACACTGCTACCAGGTGAGTAGCGTACGTATTTCCTTGTCATGAGGCATTTCCACTGAAGTTGGATCCACCTGTAATTTGATTTTCCACTTTGATTATCATTCCAAATCCAGACCTCCATGGGATATTCATAACAAATCATAATTCTCAATGTAAACCAAAATGTAAAACACATTCCACTATACAATGAATACAAATTTGCAACTGGATTATTTCATTCAGAGATATCTAGGATGTGATATTTTAGTGTTCCCTTTATATATTATTGTGTTTTTGAGCAGTATATATCAATCTGATCAGCTCCTCCTGTTCCATAGCCTCCTTCCAGCAGGTCAGACACAATTTTCAACATGACAAGTTTCCTTTAAGACTGATGCAAAAATTGCACCTGGAGTCTGCTCATCTGAAACTGATCTATGTCTTGATTAGAGATCTGTGTGCCTTTTTAAAACCCCAACGTTGGTTTCACAATTTTTGTTTTTTTCTTTAGCATCAGAAGATGATGATGATTCTGAGGATGAACGGGTGTAAAGAACAGCAAAGCATTTGTGGGACTTAAAAGACGTCTACATAATACAGTTCTTTCTCTGCATTTGTTTGTGCCCATGCCCATCATTCCTGTTATATCACACTCACTGTTCTGCCCCTTGGTCACTTGTTGCACTTGAGTAATTTTCTAATATCGAATCCGTCAAACCTAGTTTGGCCTCTTGAACCTTTAATTCTTTTTTTTTCTTTTTCTTTCGCCATGTTTGCTGCTGAATCTGTGACTGTCTGCTGTAATATGTCTTGTTTCTTTTTTTTTTTTTTTATGTGCGATGTAATCAGAACTTCTTTTCCTATTCATGTAATTCAGTTAACTGCCTATAGTGAAGGGGGCGCTCTTCCCGCTGTGCACCAGTTCATGGGTTTACCTGGTCTCAATGGCCTCACTGAGACAATACTGAAGCCTCAGCGATAGTAGGCCAAGCCAATACTCAGCCTACCAAAACTGCCTCTGTTCTGTAAGTAATGGGTGCTCGGAAAAAAAGTAGTAACTATCATGAATTGGGGGAGTGGGATGAAATTGTAATAAGTGTGATCATTACGGGATGAAGTTCCCCATGCCTTATATTCCAGGCTCTTGTTTTATAGAACGTCTTGACTCCAGTGTTGGTTTAATAGAAGAGGGATTTGTACAGCTGTTCTTCTTCTTTTCAGATCTGCCTTTTCATTTAATACCAGGCCGTTACTTTGAAGTTGTTACTTGATGATAACTTTTTCTTTTTTTTTTTTCTCTTCCCCTTTCCTGACTAAGCATATAGCACATTTTACAAAAAAAACTTTTGCAAAAATATAGATGCTAAAAAAGAAGAAATTTTAAACACTTGTAATTGCTAAAATTGTAGACCCTTGTATATTCACTAAATGCACATTGATGTGTTAGTTGTATGATAAAAATAATAAAGATGTACGGATCCAATGACTGCTCCCTTTTTATTTGTTTACTTCATTGCATTGAACGGTAAGGGGGTTGCTAATTTTTATTTGGACTCCCATGATGGCACCACGAGAGAGGGGATCCGCCCCTTAGGAACAGGAAACCCACAGACACAAAAGGGCGGCACCTCTCCCACGTATCAGTTGTTTCCTGTTCCAAAAGGGACGGGATCCTACAGAATTCACAAAAGGATCCCAAGCCGGCCGGCCGATTCAAATAGCGCCACCCGGTGTGCTGCGGGTTAGCACAACGTCCCACGCTGCTCTAGGCGCTGACAGGAAGCGCTGGGTTCCGGGGTGATGTCGGGGGCGGAGCCGGCAGTCACTTCCAGGTCCCACGCATGCGCGGTGCATCCAAGATGGCGGCGCCCAGCGGTAATTGCACGCCACTTACATTCAGACCCCAGAGACTACCTCCTGCACCTGGGGGGAGGCAGGCAGCAAATCAGGGGAGCGGTTGGTATATCTGCTGACCAGAGGAGGGGTTATATGAAGAACTCCGGATCGTGGTTCCTTGCTTCTGGCCTCATATTGTGAGCATGGAGGACGAACAGGAACAGCAGCCCCAGCTGCTGGAAGAGGTGTCTCAGAAGCCCAAAGGAAAGGAACGCAACAGAAGGAGTAGTGAATCTGGCCGCGAAAGCTCCTCCAGACAGGGGTCTGGAGCATCAGCCAGGAAGAATCCCCCTCATATTCTGGTATCTTTCTTTGGGCAGCCGCTGGTAAGTGATCTTCGTGAAAGTTCACCCAGTGATGTGATTTCCCCCTCATATGTTTTATTATAGGGGAAGAAATGCATCAGTAAGGCGAAACACAGAATGTACTCTCTGCGGGGTTCCCTTACCCGATTCGTGCCCTAAAAAACTGTGCCCCTGTATCCAGCAGACAGTGAGGTCTCAGGAAGGGGGAGGGGGGTGAGAGCTTTATATCTACATAGATTAGATTACCTTTCTTGCCCCCTCAGGTAGCGGAAAAATCCCTTACTATGGCCGCAAGCCTGAAAGAGATGGTCAGGATGGAAGTCAAGCAATCCATAAAGGGCCTATCTCAAGCGGGAAGTTCTAAATATAAAGCTCCATTGTTCTCTGATTCCTCAGCAGATGAGGATAGGGATGAAGTTTTCTCCGGTTCGGCTGCAGCATCCTCTTCCTCGGATGAAGACACCGCTCGCTTCTGTCTACCCCTTGAGGGGATAGATAAGTTAGTTAAAGCAGTCAGAGGAACAATGGGCATATCAGAACCCAAACCCCAACTTTCCAAGGAGGAAATTACATTTCTTTTGCTCCAATCCACTAAACAGAGTTTTTCCGCTCAATGAAAAAATTCAAGAACTTATTAATAAGGAGTGGAAGAAGCCTGAGAAAAAAGGTTCCTTACCACCAGAGCAGAAATGCAGGTATCCCTTTGATGACCCGGCAGTCATCAATTGGGAAAAAGCCCCTAAGTTGGATGCAGCAATAGCCAAAGTGGCAAAATGGTCCTGTCTCCCCTTTTAGGATATGGGAACCCTTAAGGACCCCCTTGACAGGAAGGCAGACCCTTTTCTAAAGGGTACCTGGGAAATGGCAGCCGGTTCCTTAAGACCTGTGGTGGCTTCAACCTGTACAGCCAGATCAATGATGGTTTGGCTGGATCAATTTGAGACCCAGTTGAAAGAGGAAGCTTCTAGGGACTCTATTCTTACTGCTTTACCGGTGATTCAGGAGGCAGCTGCCTTCTTGTCGGATGCTTCCATTGACTCTTAAAATGGCTGCTAGAGCATCAGGACTCTCGAATGCGGCTAGGAGAGCCCTGTGGTTGAAATGCTGGCCAGGTGATATACAACTGAGAGCAAAGCTCTGTGCCATTCCGTGTACAGGAGAATATTTATTTGGTCCCACCTTGGATGTACTCCTAGAGAAAGCAGGAGACTACAAAAAGTTCCCTAATCTATTTGGGTCCCTTTAATAAGCGATTTGGTCGGGGAAGAAAGAGTGTCTTTTTCACCTGTAAGAGATCGGTCTAGATGGGATGATAGACGTAGAAGAGGTACAGGATATATGTTCCGTTGTTCTTCAAAGCAAAGAAAGGACAAATGACTAGGAATCCCGGTGGGGGGTAGACTATTATATTTCTATTTGGAATGGTCAGGGATCACAAATGGTGTTTGGGTACAAAACACTTTCTCGGGGTCTCACACTTGAGTTTATCTGTACCCCACGGGATCATTTTAAATGAACTCCCTTACATTCTTCTCCCCTGGAACAATCTGCTTTAGATGAAGTGTGGTCTTTGTTCTAAGAATGTCCTTTATAGAGGTTCCAAAGTCTGATAGAGGAAAGGGATTTTATTCTCCCCTGTTTCTTATTCAGAAGCCTGATAAGACTTATAGGACCATTATAAATCTCAGACATCTTAATAGTTACCTGGTTAAACGTACCTTTTTAAGATGGAGTCCATGAACTCAACAATAAAGATGCTGTTCAAAAATTGTTTTATGGTAGTAGTGGATTTAAAAGATGCCTATTATGTACCCATTCATGAAGATTTCCAACAATTCCTGAGGGTAGCAGTATTAATGGAGAGGAGTAGTTCACCATTTTCAGTACAGAGCACTTCCCTTCGGTATAACCTCTGCCCCTAGGGTATTTACAAAAATAATTGCGGAGGTTATGGCACATTTGCGGGAATCTAATCTTATTGTTCCCTACCTTGATGATTTCCTCATAGTGGGGAACTCAGTGGAACACTGTCTCAATTAGAGTTAAACTAGAGTTAAATTGGAACATCTGGGCTGGATAATTAATTATGAAAAGTCCCAGTTGCAGCCCCTAAAAATCCAAAAGTTTTTAGGGTTGTTATTATTAGATTCAACTACACAAGTGTCTCCTTCCAGAAAATAAATTAAATCCGATTCAGCATCAGGTATTAAAGGCGATTAATATACCCTCTGACCCTTCAACAAGCTATATCCCTGTTGGGGTCACTCACATCATGCATCCCAGCGGTAAGATAGGCACAATTTCATTCTAGACCCCTTCAGAAAGATGTTTTGATTAATGACAAAATCTTGAGGGGTGTATTAGGGGAAAAAATAACTTTGAAACCGGCAACTCTTGAGTCCTTAAAGTGGTGGCTGGATAGGGATAATTTGTCGGCAGGAGTTCCCTGGATAATATATACCCCGGGTGCTAACTATGGATCCTCAGGGTGGGGGGCTCACATGGATGACATTGTGGTTCAGGGACAATGGGAACCATACACAACGTCTTCATTCAACCAGAGAGAATTATTGGCAATGGAGTTGTCAGTTAAAAAACTTCTCCTATATCTGCAGGGCCACCACATCAGGATCCTCTTGGACAACCAGGTGGCAGTCACCTATATAAATCATTAATATGGAATGCGTTCCGAGACTAAGATGCAGGTCACAGATCGCCTGTTCCAGATGGCAGAAACGAATTTTCAATCTTTGACTGCTCTCCACATCTGAGGAAAGGAAAATATAAAAGCGGACTTTCTCAGCTGCAATATACTAAGACAAGGGGAATGGTCTCTAAATGGAGACCTCTTCAATCAGATTGTCAGCCGATGGGGTCGGCCAGTGGTGGACAGATTTGCTGCAAGAGACAAGAAAAAAGTAAAAAACTTTTGTTCTCTGAATCCCAGGGAAAATCCGCTGGCAGTGGATGCATTCCTCATAAAATGGGATTTTACTCTGGCTTACGCCTTCCCACCATTGAACCTGTTACCTCTAGTGGTGAGGAAAATCAGAGAAGATTGTGCGAAGGTTGTTCTGATTGCTCCTTTCTGGCCCAGGAGAACCTGGTTCGCATGGCTCAGAACAATGTCTGTAGGCGATCCCTGGGTGCTGCCAGACATTCTGAATTTACTTTTCCAGGGGCCAGTATTCCATCCATAAGTGAAGGGTTTTCATATAACGGCTTGGAGTTTGAGTGGTCATTATTAAAAAAAAATAAAGGCTTCTCTAATTTGGTAGATGCGCTTTTTTAAAAAAAAGTAGAAAGCAGATAACAAGAATCTACTCTAGAACCTGGAGAAAGTTCCTGACTTCCTCAGATTTTAACATCAATGAAGGAGTACCGATACGCCAAATATTAGAATTTCTGCAGAGGGGGGTTAGAGTTAAATCTCTCTACAAGCACACTAAGAGTACAGGTGTCAGCACTTGGTGCCCTATTCTCGTGTAATATATCAACAATAATTTTTGGGTGTTGATTCATTCAGGCAGTCGGTGGAGCTAGACTGTTACATATAAATAAAATGGTACCGTGGGACTTAAATCTGGTCCTTTCTTCTCTAACAAAAGCCCTCTTTGAGCCCTTAACATTTTGATTGAGGCTTCATTTATCTCTCAAAACAGCTTTTCTAGTAGCTATAACATCGGCTCGCAGAATAGGAGACATCCAGGGTCTTTCTAGACAGACTTTCCCCGTATATGGAATTTTTACAGGATAGTTATCCTCAGGCCATACCCAGCCTACTTACCAAAGGTAGCATTGCAGTTTCACAGGAGATCGTTTTACCTTCATTTATTCCTAATCCTTCTAACCCTAAAGAAAATGAAATATATTGTAAAAGGCATCTCCTGACATCTAATGTATGGAGTTCAGTTACTAATAACTGGAAGAAAGATAATGCAGTATTCCTATCCTTTCAAGGTCCTAGGAAGGGGGTTAGAGCGTCAAAATACACACTAGCTAAATGGATTAGGGAAGCTATCTCTTTGGGTTACAGTGCAGGTGGGGGTCCGGCTCCGCAGAATCTGAGGGCGCATTCCACCCGAGCCATGGCATCATCCTGGGCGGAAAGGTCTGGAGTGTCAATCGACCAGATATGTAAGGCGGCCACATGGTCATCCCCTTCCACCTTTTTAAAACACTATCGGTTGGACTTGGGGGTTCTCCCCTTCGGGTTAAGGGTGCTGCAGGCTGTAGTCCCTCCCTAAAATGGCTTACATCTCTGTAAATCTCTCGTGGTGCTGTCATGGGAGTCCGAACAAAGCATTAAGATACTTACCGGTAGCGGTGTTTTTCGGAGGCCCATGACAGCACCCTTAGTTCCCTCCCTATTCACGTGGGGTTTGCACTTCCTTTGAGTAAAAAAAAAAAAAAATGGGGCGTCTCACGTGTGATATCTGGATTGTTACTTTATTAAAGATATTGTATTTAACTATATATAATGTTGTGTTTGCTTGTCATTATCTGCGGTAGTCCTTTCAGGCTCTGTAATACAACTGATACGTGGGAGAGGTGCTGCCCTTTTGTATCTGTGGGTTTCCTGTTCCTAAGGTTACCGATCCCCTCTCTCGTGGTGCTGTCATGGACCTCCAAAAAACACTGCTACCGGTAAGTAGCTTAATGCTTTCCCCTCAAATGAAACCCTATTTAGGGTAATTTCCTTTCAATCCTCCACATGTGTCTGAACTAAAATGCAGAAAAAAAACTACAAATACCATAAACACTAAAATGTTGCACAACAACAACAATAGTTTTTAGTCATGAGCAATTATAGTGTTATCTGCGGGTGCTTACTGAGTGACTTCGGCGTACTCGAATATGTTAGTCACCGCACCTGCATGTCTCGCGGCTGTTCGGCAGCCACGACTCATGCAGCTGTGGGGACTCTAACATATTTGAGCATGCCTAACGCCTTATCTGAGCACATTCGCTCATGACTAGACCACAGTTCCAGAAAGTCACTGTCAGCAGGGTGTTAAGAGCTGTAAAGGTACCGTCACACTAGACGATATCGCTAGCGATCAGTGACGTTGCAGCGTCCTGGCTAGCGATATCGTCCAGTGTGACAGGCAGCAGCGATCAGGCCCCTGCTGTGATGTCGCTGGTCGGGGAAGAAAGTCCAGAACTTTGTTTCGTCGCTGGATCTCCCGCTGACATTGCTGAATCGGCGTGTGTGACGCCGATTCAGCGATGTCTTCTCTGGTAACCAGGGTAAACATCGGGTTACTAAGCGCAGGGCCGCGCTTAGTAACCCGATGTTTACCCTGGTTACCATCGTTAAAGTAAAAAAAACAACCACTACATACTTGCCTACCGCTGTCTGTCCCCGGCGCTGTGCTTCTCTGCTCTGGCTGTGAGCACAGCGGCCGGAAAGCAGAGCGGTGACGTCACCGCTCTGCTTTCCGGCTGACCGGCGCTCACAGCCAGAGTAGAGAAGCACAGCGCCGGGGACAGACAGCGGTAGGTAAGTATGTAGTGGTTGTTTTTTTTTTTTACTTTAACAATGGTAACCAGGGTAAACATCGGGTTACTAAACGCGGCCCTGCGCTTAGTAACCCGATGTTTACCCTGGTTACCGGCATCGTTGGTCGCTGGAGAGCTGTCTGTGTGACAGCTCTCCAGCGACCAAACAGCGACGCTGCAGCGATCCGGATCGTTGTCGGTATCGCTGCAGCGTCGCTTAGTGTGACGGTACCTTAACTTTTCAGGCATAGTCTTCTCTCTCTCTTCATGGTGTCCACCAGAACTGCATCATCCCTGTACTGGAGAACTCTGGTGCTGTGTAGCCTATTAGACCAGTTTCTCATCTTGTGAGGGAATATCACTATGGATGGGTAAAACTAGTGTAATTATGATAAATGTAGCAATCAGAGTAATCTTAATGGCTTTTCTATCTGTAAAAGCAAAAATAACATGCTGTGTGTAAGTTGACTACAGTGAAGAAATCTAAGGACTGTTTAACACGTTCTGATATTTTGGGTACTAGAAAAAAAAGTACCGGAGATGTCCAAATGTGTAATACACGTGGCACACTTGTTCTGCATCAGTACCCCATGCACCTGTGCCTGAGAAGCAGCAGTACAGTTGGCGCTGTTCCCGGGGTGCTGAAGACTGCTCTCCTCATTCTCCACATCCAGCGTCAGGTGTTGAGAGCTGTACAGTCCCTCTATGTCCCTTAGGAAGGCAGTGTCCCTTTTGGGGTCACTGACTTACTGCATCCCAACAGTCCGGTGGGCTCCATTTCATACGAGAGCCTTACAATGGGATGTCTTACTAAATGACAGGTCTCATAGTGGGTACCTGGATGGTGTAATGACTTTATCCCCATTTTCTTTACAATCTCTGGCATGGTGGTTGGACTTGTCTGCTCTATCCATGGGGGTTCCCTGGGTGAATTGTATATCTCAGGTATGCATTACAGATGCTAGCACTAGGGGTTTGGTTGCTCATTTTGGTGAAGTCATGGTCTGGGGGATTTGGAGGTGACAGGAGTTGGGTAGCTCATCTAACCTGAAGGAACTGATGGCAGTGGAGTTGGCTATAAGAAGGCTCCTTATATCCCTGCAGGGTCATCATGTCAGGATCCTCTGCGACAAATCAGGTGATGGTTGCCTACATCAACCACCAAGGGGGAACCCGGTCATTGACTGCTCTTCGCATAAGAGGAAAAGAGAACATCAAAGCAGATTTTCTAAGCTACAACCAACTCGGTCAGGGAGAATGGGTACTAATAGTTCCTCCTTCAAGCAGATTGTGCAGCAATGGGGTGGTCCAGACATAGACCTCTTTGCCACCAGAGGAAACAAAGGTTAACAGTTCTGTTCTCTCAACCCCTGAGTAAGAGCAGTGGCTGCATTCCTGGTCGAGTGGAACTTCAGCCTAGCTTATGCCTTCTCTCCATTAGCCCTGTTGCCGCTGGTAGTAAGGTAGGTCAGAGAAGACAGGGCAAGGGTTATTGTAATTGCCCCCTTTTGGCCCAGAAAGCCATGGTTTTCATGGCTGAGGACCATGTCTATCACCGAGCTATGGGTGCTCATGGATCTCCTCTACCAGGGGCCAGTCTGCCATCCATGAGTTTCCAGCCTACACCTGATGGTGTGGAATTTGAGGGCATTGTTGAGGGGGGGTGAGGAAAGGTGTTTCCTACTCTTTAGTAGAATGGCTATTGGATTAGGAGAAGGTGGTCATGACTAAAATTTATGCCAGAACTTGGAGGGGTTTATTTTTTTTTTTGTCAATCTCCAAATCAAAAATTGAGGAAAAATCCCAGTAGGTCAGATTCTGGAGTACCTACAAAAAGGTCTTGACATAGGACTCTCCACTAGCAATCTCAAAGTCCAGGTATCTGCCCTGTTAAGCTATGATCTGGTATGGAATTACTGGATAGTTAGGTTTATTAAGGCATCGGCTAGAACTTATTTATAATGGAGAAAATCTTCAGATTTGATTTTCTCCATAGATGTTTGGCACACCTGGAGCCCTACTGTAAAAAATGTGTTTGCAGCGTGTGTCCAGGGCAGCAATGTCTGTGTTTCAGAGCAGAGTCAGGACATGAGAGGTACGATGACTGCATCAGAGTGAGTTCCCATTTTTTCCACGGACTCATTGATGCGAATGGCAGAGTGTGATTAGATAATTGATCCAACTCATACATAATGCAAATTTTTTCCTTGGACTCACTCTGAGGGAACAAATATCGGACATGGGCACTGCCCCAAAAAATAACATGGGGATGAGTGCTATCCATCAAAATGAAGTGGAGTAAAAATGTTCTCCAAACTTGCGATCGTTTGTACAGTAGATGACCATACTGTAATATTGAAGGCTACTGTAACATTTCCGCCAAGGTACCGGGGACCTATCTGACAATGACACTGCCACAGGTGGGCCCTATCACTTGAACCTGAGCCATGGGTCATCATTAAGCCGTGCTTCAATTTCTTTGGTATTTCACTAACCCCTTTAAAGTAAAACATGGGATTTCAATCCCTTTATAGTTCTATATGTGAAATAAACAGAACACAGCACTTTTTTATATATAAAAACAAGTTTATTGAACATTGGCTTGGCATTTCTATCATTGACTGGTCTCAGACTGAACATATCGTTTTAAAGTTTTATCAGATGTACAATTTATATACAAGCAACCATGTCCCTTATAAAATTGTCGAGAAATTTGAATATTATCAAGGTTTTATTTTATATGGCAGTAGTCTTCCACATACTAGATTGCTAAAGTGAGAATAAAAGTCTGAACTGGTTATTAATGCAACAATAGAGAGAGACAATGAGATAAATGACAATGCATAGACTAACAAACACCAGTTTCTTGCTTTGTTATCTAAATAGGTCAAAACTTTAAGTGCCAATTTATTTATTTTTTTAATGTATTTCGGAATTAAATAAAAACAAACGTATGGCTGACTACAGATACAAAAAGAAAAAACCTACAGTTTATAAATGTATGCAGCGAACTTCTAAGTAAAATTTCAAATGGTTCCAAATTATTTCACAATAGAAAATGTATATTTCCAATTACTAAAAATAATCTTAGTTCTTTTTACCTATTGGAGTGGTTTTCATGTGCTTTATTATACTGGTGGTTTAGAGAGCCATTAGCCCTACATATAGGTCTGTATATAAAAGCATTCCATGTAAAGAATGAGAAAGCTGAATTATTGCATAGTGCAAATAAAGTCAAGTTACGGCTTTCCAACTTTTGCGCATTTACAAGTTCAGGGAATTGGGGGTCCTATAGTTGTCAAACACCTGAAGTTTGGCGTAAACCCTCTATTAAACCTTATTATTCAACATCACACCTAGTATCTACAGCTTCAAAAGTTTGCTTTATTGTGCTGTATAACCAGGTGCCGGTAGCTTTACTTTGCAGAGAATGAAAATTAGAGGATATATCCATCATAATTACCAATTCATATGGCTCCAAAACAACTAAAATGAAAACGGAAGCAAATTTTTAAATTGTTCTTTATTAAAAAAAATCTCCTACTGTGTTGTGTTAATAGCTACGATAAAGGCTTTCATGTCTCCATGGTAACAGACTACAAACAAACACTGCAGTCACGCTTTCATCCATTTGTTTCCTACTTCTTAGGTTAGGTGCAGATGACCCTATAGTCTCCACCCGAGAAAATCGGTCCAGAGTGTGATCAGATTTTAATCGAAGGTGGAGAGAAAAAAAAAAATGGTTTCTCCATGCATTATATCTGTGAAAGTTTGATCACACTCTGATGTTACCCGTGTGCGGTCTGATGATTTCCAAGTACCCATTGACATGAATGGGTGAGTGCCATCCAATTATCGGAGGGAAATAGAGCATGCTGTGATTTTTTTTACCTTGGATTGACAGAGTCCGCGGAAAAAAAAAATCGGACATGTGCACTGCCCCATAGAATAACATTGGGATGAGTGTTAGCAGTCATAACGATGGATAACACTTGTCCAATTTTTACGGTTGTGTGCACGAGCCTTTACAGATGGATATACAGCTGCAAAACAGAGGCGGCAGACAGGAAAAACAAAAAAAAAATATGTTGGCTGACTAAGGTACGCACGTCTTGGCGCAGTGGTTAGCACAGCAGCCTTGCAGCGCTGGAGTCCTGTGTTCTAATCCCACCTTGGACAACATCTGGAAGGAGTTTGTATGTTCTCCCCGTGTTTGCGTGGGTTTTCTCCGGGTACTCCGGTTTCCTCCCACATTCCAAAGACATACTGATAGGGAATTTAGATTGTGAGCCCCATCGGGGACAGGGATGATAATGTGTGCAACCTGTAAAGCGCTGCGGAATATGTTAGCGCTATATAAAAATAAAGATTATTATTATTATTTGTTGTTAGTTACCAAACAGTTATACTACATAGAAGCAGGAGACAAAATGGTTAAAAGGTTTTTAATTAAGGCTATTTAAAACTGGTTTAATTTGTTATTTTATATGTCAAAAGCATTTATTAAAAGTGAGACTAATATTGCAATAGAAAAAAAAAAAACTCAATGGGCCAAATTTATCAAAACTGGCTAAAGAGATAAACGTCCACTGTTGCCCCTAACAACCAACCACGGAGCAATATTTATTTTAAAAAGAGCAATTTGAAAATGTAAAAGCCGAGCGTTCTGATGGTTGCTATGGGCAACAATGACATTTTTCTTTTAGCCAGTGCTGATAATTGAGGCCCGATGTTTTATTTTTATTGTTTGGTTGAGGAGCTGAACATGGCGTTATGAGCATTGTATAATCTTCTACTTTGTAATAAATAAAGATATTTTTCAGGATGAAATCTATGTATAGGGTTAGTATCGGAAAGCCAATTATTTAGAATTGAAGTATGCCGGAATTATGGACACTTCAAATCTTACAAGGAGTATTCCCATCTTCTCCTGTGGATATGCCATAAATATAAACTAGATGCGGATCCCACTAATGGGACATTAGTCTACATAAAAAAAAACAAAAAACAGGGCCACGGCTTTCAGTGAAGAGATAGTCAGGATTCCCAGTTATCTGAAGGGTCAATGCGACAACTTCTGCCCTGAAAAGAGCACGAGACAGAAGAAGGCCCAACGTCTAGTACATTGATATACCAGAACTGTATGAGATAGGAATACCATGTTGAAATTTACTAAGAATTTGCAAGCAAACTCCTAGGGCTAAAAGCTGTAGTCCTCAAGTTTTGTTGGGTTGCCCTTAAACCTGTGCTAAGAATAAATAAGCAGATATACAAAAAAAAAAAACGTAAATTTCCTTCTGTTACAGTAGCGTTAGAAAGCAATATAAATTAAAATTTCCAGAAATTCACAACCTACTATATACAGACAGTAATATTTATTTATCCTGGCATTTACGCGACTTAACAGGTGCCAGAGTAGCATTAAAAACAGTGGCGTAGCGCAGGCAAAGGGGCACACGGTCAGTTCATTCTTAATCACGCAGAGGTACAAGTGGTGTCACTAGCACTGAAGATTTGTCAGCCAGGTGCACAAATATGAAGTCTATACGGTTGATTCTGTGGCCATTCTCTGTTCTGTAGGTCTACAGCCTACAAGACATCAGCAACCCGTCACGGCATCGCACCGCCTGTGCCCGCTCAATCTGTGTGCAGGGGAGAAGAGGACTTAGTCACTCAGATAACAGGAGTGCAAACTTCTGTACGGTGCGATACAAAATGTGGAATTATTAGTTTTTGAGGGGACATCATTACTTTTTGAAAAGGGACATCAAGGGGATAGTACTACTTTCCAAAGGAGGCATTATTCATTTTAAAAGGGCACACAAGCAAAAATTATTAATGGGTTAGAGGGTGCAATTTTTGCATTGCCCGAGCGCTGGCAACCAATGCTATGCCACTGCATTAAAAAAAAAAAAGTAAAAAAAAAAAATCAAATATGCAATTCGAATTAACCCAAAATAAAATATCTTCTAATATTCTATGTTTAATCAAATTAATGTAGTAACTGGTTCTCTCCGTCCAATCTTTGGCAATTTATTAAACCATCCGGATAATCTAATGCCAAATGTATGGAATGTTACCAACATTATATGTAGCCTAAAATATCTGCACCTCATAGCCTTCAATGATAAGATATTTTCTCCAAGAGATGATCGACGGTGCTCTCCAATGAAATGAATGGAAACCCTACAAGAATGCGTACGCGTCGAAAGCCATCGGTGCATGTAGACATTTCTCCACTTTTCATATCTATCAAAATGTCCAAATGTTCCACTACTAATCATACAAAGTAGAAATGTAAAGATCAACCCTAAATTATAAGCAGCTGCTTTGATAACTTACAAATGAAATCTACTAGAAGATGAGGGGCAGGTATTTTGGTACCAAGAGTAATTGTTAAAATTGTTCCACATCCTTTCAATTTGCATCCAACTGTACCGTACAAATTTGGATATATTTCCAAATATTCTACTTAAAATTAGCCAAAATTAAAAAAAAAAAACCTTTAATTGCAAAAACAAAAATTAAAATTCCAATGATAAAATCTAAATTTGGCTTAAGAAAAAAATAAAATAATAATCATCAAGTATTCAGTAATTTACAACAGACTGGTTTCATAGTAGTCTTCCACAACAAACCGAGAACAGACTAAGGATATGGGCACACATTCAGTATTTGCAGCAGAGAAATCTGCTGCAAATACTGATGTGTACTGATGTGTTAGCAGGAAAAATGCTGCAAAAATACGAGCTTTTTAGTTTTTTCCCCTTTCAGTATAATGAACGAAAAATGTAGCAATAACGCTGAAAGAATTGACATGCTGCAGATAGGAAACCGCTTCAAATCTGCAAGGAAAAAAAAAAAAGCAACAAGTGCATTAGATTTCAGAAATCAAATTCGCTTTGCTAGGACAGTAAAATGCTGTGTTTTTAGTGACAAAAACGCAACGTGTGAACATACCCTAAAAAGAAAAGTTTGTAAAATGCAGCATTACAATAAATGTGCAAAATAAAAATGCAAGTAAATGGTTAACAGCAGTCCTAAGTATAATCAATCATCGACTCCATCTGATCTTCCGCTCGCCGATACCGAATTGCTGAAGAAAAGGGATTTCTCTTTCTAAAGAAATAGACGAGGATCCCGACGAGCAGAACGATAATCACAGACACTGCAAATGCAACTGCAATTCCTGTTCCACTGGATCCTAGGACAAGATGAAAACAAGCACGGTTAATACAACACTGGGGGAGGGGGTTACCGAGATGGACAAGTCATCATTTCTCATTGTTCTCATGATGGTGGATGAGGGACGCTCCTGCCATCTGTGCTCAGTATTTTATAGTGTATCCTATTGAAATCAAAGATGTGCCGGGAAATTTAATATGCGAGCCTCGGGTTATTGGAGGTTCTTACTAATGGGAGGGAGCCAATCAGCTGATAATATAAGGTTCTCTCAAAATTCCCCAAACTAGACAATTGGAAAAAAATTGTCTGACCTTAATAATAATAAAAAAAATACAGTAGCAAAAGGGTCAACTTTTCATTCCCCAAAAACAATGCAACTTTTGTCCACAGACTGTATCTGATAACCAATTAAAAAAGAAAAATGGTATTCAACAATGAGTAATAAATTGCTAAAAACGATATGCAACAAAATTTCTTAAAACGTTTATGTCGTATTCCCGGTTCAAAACTGTAGATCTGAGGGTGCCAGATTCCCGTTACCCCCATCGCTCAAACCGAGCAGTATTTGGGCCAGTTGGTAAGGGGCAAAAGATACAGCATCTCAAACATTATTTGAAAGTTTAGATAATTTTGAAATCGTTTGTCCAAGGCTGAGATATTGATGGTATATTCTAAGGATAGGTCATCTGTATCCGATCAGTGGGTCAACCGGCCTTCCAAAGGTCAATTGTTGCCAGACTCTGTGGTAGCTGGAGACGTAACACCAGATCACCATACACCGAGTAGTGGTCGTACTTGTAAACTGCACGTCAGCTTCTATTCTCTTCAATAGGAGCTGAGCCGCAGTATCTGAGATCAGACACTATATAGACTACAGAGATGTGGTGTCCTGGCTCCATACATGGTGTACTTCCAGCCTATGCAGAACGTAGTAACAGATGATCTATAGAGATGGCTTACTAAATTTTACTTGTGGTCCAACACCATTTGGTTTTGAGAATAAAAAGAACACCCCCTCCTACCGCCAATTGTAATTTTGGGAGAACTTACTCAATGGTGATTTGCAGACAACTCTGCCATGTCCTGATGCACATGGGACTTTATTCCACATTCCTGTCTGAGGCATCAATACAACGCACAATCCTGCCCCCGCATTCTGTGTAGGCTCCCAGTTCGTATACTGCATAGGCGAGCCATCGAGCCACACTGACTTCTGACCTGAAGAAAGGAGCATGCACATTATTTACTCTTCCATGTGTCTTAGCCACCATAATCTTTACAAATTCACATAAATTACACTCATTGATTCCTTTCCTTGCCCCAGAAGAGCCTGGAAGATTATACACACTCATGTATATACAATGCGAAAAATTAAGCTAAAACTTGAGAGCCGAATTCCAAAACCACTCCAAAATTTAAAGTAAAAAAAAAGAAAAATTCAAAAACAGGTCCAATTTGCACAAATTCCATCATGGGAACTTCTAATGTGACTCATCAGTAGGTTGCATGGCCCCCAAATGCTTGAATGCGCTCCCGACAATTTCTGGGCATGAGACGGTGGATGATGACCTGGGGGGAGATCTCCTACAAGACCTAGATCAGGACATCCGTGAGCTCCTGGACAGTCAGTGGTGGCATTGGATTGGATACATAATGTCCGAGAGATTCTAACTCGCTTACAGATCTGAAGAACGTCGGCACCAAGCAGTTAATGGCAGCAATGCCTTAGTCATCTGGGAAATGTCTACACACTCTGCTCACACATGGGACCAGGAGGAATCCAGAGCCCACTGCGCCAATATAAGTGCTGACAACATTATCCAGTTGCCTAAACATCAGGTAAGGTATCATTGGCAATCACATGGAGGTTTTTGCTACCCTTCCAGGCTTCAACTCCGCAAATCATCACTGCTCCACTGCTAAATCGGTCAGGTTTTCACATCTGTCCAATGTTCTCAACGTGCTCCTGCTTTTATTCTTGAAGGGAACAAAGCGCCAATGGTGGACCTGCCAATTCTTGTTTTCGCTGGCAAATGCCAACCAAAGCCATGGTTGTTACAGCAGCTCCATAACATTTACTTATTGGTTTTCTTTTGAAAAACTTACCAGTAGACGTAGAATTTACTCCAAGCCAAATTCTGTTGGTAACATACGGATCGGTGCTTAGATGTTTGCTAACAAAGGTATTTTCCTCTTGATCTTTTACAGTTAGCAGTGTGGCAGTGGGATCTGTAATAAAAGGATAGTGAATAACAATATCCAAGCCCTTTCCACTTCCTGCCGACTTCAACTCAAAAATATTTCACGAATCCGTTCATTCCTCAACCAAGAATCTGCAAAAATCCTAGTCCATGCCCTCATCATCTCTCGCCTTGACTACTGCATCCTCCTCTCTGTGGCCTCCCCTCTAACACTCTTGCACCCCTCCAATCTATTCTAAACTCTGCTGCCCGACTAATCCACCTGTCCCCCCGCTATTCCCCAGCTTCTCCCCTCTGTCAATCCCTTCACTGGCTCCCCATTGCCCAGAGACTCCAGTACAAAACCCTAACCATGACATACAAAGCCATCCACAACCTGTCTCCTCCATACATCTGTGACCTAGTCTCCCGATACTTTCCTGCACGCAACCTCCGATCCTCACAAGATCTCCTTCTCTACTCCCCTCTTATCTCCTCTTCCCACAATCGCATACAAGATTTCTCTCGCGTATCACCCCTACTCTGGAACCCTCTACCACAACACATCAGACTCTCACCTACCATCGAAACCTTCAAAAAGAACCTGAAGACCCACCTCTTCCGACAAGCCTACAACCTGCAGTTACCACCGATCGACCAAACCACTACACGACCAGCTCTACCCTCGCCTACTGTATCCTCACCCATCCCTTGTAGATTGTGAGCCCTCGCGGGCAGGGTCCTCTCTCCTCCTGTACCAATTGTGACTTGTATTGTTCAAGATTACATGTAAACCGCCATGGAATAAATGGCGCTATAACAATAAATAATAATAACAAAGATTGCTTATGTCACACAATGGTGGGTGTTCATTACCAATGGTAAGAGTTTTCCCAGCCAAGATCCTTATTTAAATGTGCTGACATTCTGCTTCCAATAGATTGAACAGACTATTTTATTATATACGTCTCGACATTCCATCACTTCTTTCAACATTCCATCCTGGATTGTAAATGCTAATTCCATTAGGTGAGCCTGTATATATACACACAGGTTTGCTAAGGGGTCTTACATTTTAACACAAGCACACCTACAATATACGGCAGGCTTTATGCATAAAGTGATGACGTACCCACAGTCTGACACATTTTGTTGGCATCCGTATTATTATACACAGTGTAGTTGTAAAGTTTCACATCAAAACCATAGCAGAATTCCTTGTAACGGATCCATTGCCCTGAGCCAGGAGTTTTAGGACACAACTCTTCACTATCACGTTTCGATTGTACTGGAAAACAAAGAAATTGTGTAAAAAAAAAAAAAGCAAAATACACAATATTATAGTCCATTATTAAATATTAGCTATTGTTACAGTGAAATTGGCAACAAAACTGCTGAAATAGTGTTTAGTTTCTTTTTTTTTTTTTAAATCCTCTCTTCTTCTTCTTGCAAGACCCATAACTTCCATCGATGGCAGTGTGAGGCTTGGTTTTCTTGCAGGAAGAGTTGTAGTTTTGAATGGTACCATTAATTTTATTATATTCTGAACAGGAAAATGGGGAAGAATTTCAATTGAGGTGAAGTGATGAAAAAAAGAACAATACTGACAACTTTTTTTTTTTTTTTTTGGGGGGGGGGGGGATCCTTTTTAGGGTATGTTCACACGTTCAGGATTTTTGATGCGTTTTTTTGATGCAGTTTTCTAGCCAGAGTCTGTGTGTTTTCTAGGAATTTTTTTAGGGTTAAAATGGCTGAAAATACCCTAACCCTACCCCTAACCCTAACCCTACCCCTACCCCTAACCCTACCCCTACCCCTACCCCTAACCCTACCCCTAACCCTACCCCTAACCCTACCCCTAACCCTAACCCTAACCCTACCCCTAACCCTACCCCTAACCCTACCCCTACCCCTATTCTAACCTTAGTGAAAAAAAAAAAAAAAATTCTTTATTTTTTTTATTGTCCCTACCTATGGGGGTGACAAAGGGGGGGGGGGGTGTCATTTACTATTTTTTTATTTTGATCACTGAGATAGGTTATATCTCAGTGATCAAAATGCACTTTGGAACGAATCTACCGGCCGGCAGATTCGGCGGGCGCACTGCGCATGCGCCCGCCATTTTGCAAGATGGCGGCGCCCAGGGAGAAGACGGCCGGACGGACACCGGGACGCCGGGTGAGTATAAGGGGGGGAGATTAGGGCACGGGGGGGGCATCAGAGCACTGGGGGGGGGCATCGGAGCACGGGGGGGCGGGATCGGAACACGGGGGGGGCAGCCACACTCCGCCCACGCACTTCCGCCCGCTCCCCGCACTTCCTGCTGCAGCGGTTCTGCACATCAAACCGCAGTAAAACCCGCAGATATATTTTTGATCTGCGGGTTTTACTGCGGTTTGGACCTCACAATGGAGGTCTATGGGTGCAGAACCGCTGCGGCTCCGGAAAAAGAATTGACATGCTCCTTCTTTTTTCCGGGAGCTATTCAGCGCGTCTTTTTTTTTACAATTTCCGGACCATGTGCACAGTGTGTCCTGTTTTCCATAGGGTACAGTGTACTGTACCCTGCATGGAAAACAGCTGCGGAACCGCAGCGGCAAAACCGCCGCGGTTCCGCGGTAAAAAACGCACTGTGTGAACATGGCCTTACAGTGTTTGTGTATCATGATTCTCAAGGAGAGTTTGATTACAGTGGTAACAATTTTTTTACAGGTCTCAAAGAAAAAAGCAAAAAAATAAACAGAATTGTTTAAGTAAATAAAAGTACGTTTTGTGTCACCATTTTCTGAGACCATGACTACTTCATCTTTCCATTGATACAGCTCTAAGTGCCAAGTGCTTGGTTTTTTTTCTTTTTGTCTGGTGAGCTGTACCTTTATTATTTGTTGGCATTACTTGGGCTTACAAATAACGACTCGATTGCTTTTCTCTATCGCCTTTCATTGGGGGACACAGGAACCATGGGTGTATGCTGCTGCCACTAGGAGGCTGACACTATGCAAATAAAAAGTTAGCTCCTCCTCTGCAGTGTACACCCCACCGACAGGAAGTAGGATCTTCAGTTTAGCTTAGTGTCAGTAGGAGGTGGACACGGGTCTTTCATTAGACCCTTATCTACCTCAATGTGCGTTGTTTCCTTTCAGGTTTTTCCAGAGGGATACAGGGTGAACAGTCACACCTGTAGTCCCACTATGCGGACTATGAGTACGGCGTGTACTGCCACCCCGTATCCTCATAGATTCCTCTCCAGGACCAAGATCCTAGCACACAAGCGTGCTCAGAAGTCCGGTCCTGGCTCCGTCCCCCACCCACTCGCCCACCAGAGCCTGTCGGTCGGAGGAGACGAGGACGTCCATCAGCTCCGTGGACGTCTCATTCCTTCCAGGTTAGTACCGGCGGGGGATCTTTAGGTGAGTATTTTCCCGCCCCACCCTGTGGCTTCCCTGGATCCCAGAAATAAAAAAAAAAAAAAAAAATCCTATTTAGGGGGGTTTTCTGATGCGAATCGCATCTCTTTTCAGCCGCGCCACTTCCGTGGATGCGGCCTCCCTGTTCCGGCGCGGCTGCCTTTACGGACCACCGCGCCGCTTCTTGTCCAGGCACGCTATCTGCGTGGCCTTGCTCAGGGGGGGGACATTTCCGCCTCGGGTCCTGCAGGCTTCCTAGCCCCACCTTCAGCGCGGTGGCTTCGGCCCTCAGTGGCTCCCCTGCTCCGGCCGCTGTTTGCGGCCGTTCATTTCTTTTCTGCGTGGTGGCTTTGCGTCGCATCGCTCTGGCCGCTGTATGCGGCCGTTCTTTTCAGCGCGGCGGCTTCCCAGCCGCCACATCGCTTCGGCCCTCTCTGGCTTCCCTGCTCCGGCCGCTGTATGCGGCCGTTCATTTCTATTCAGCGCGGCGGCTTTGCCGGCCGCCGCATCGCTTCGGGCCCACTGCAGCTGCGTCCCTCTGGCCGCTTACAGTGCTGCTCATCCTCCCTCAGCGCGGCGGCTTGCCAGACCGCCACACCGCTTGGGACCTGCGGCTGCGCTACTCCCGCCGCTGTAGGCGGCCGCTCACCATCGCCTTCTGCGGCGCACGGTTCTCCGCTGCGGCCCTTCCATGCCGGTCACCGATCGCTAATTTAGGCCCCGGCTTCTGCCTGGGCCTACTTCCGGTGCCGGACTCCGCCCCCCTTCCTTGTTCGTCGTGCGGGCTTTTCTCCCGCCCGACAATTTCACTGAGAACCGCCTTTTCTCCTCCCACCGGCGCCATCTTGGGACTCCTGAACCACGAGTCCCCTCCTCCGGAACAAGAGAGTGAGATAGTACAGTGGTAAGGTGTGCAGGCTTGCAAACAGAGAGCTGTGAGTTCGAACCCCAGCAATGAAAGTTAATTTTAAGCAACGCAGATCGATCAAGATTACGGCAGCAGGCCTTACCACCCTCCTGCCTAAGGGTCTATTTCTCGCCGGAGGTCCATACCATCTAGCCGGACAGCTTCCTCCGGATTTCGTCTGCCGTAAGTAGCTCTGCACCGCAGACTGACACTCCGCTATGTCTGTCCTGCAGCAACCCGATTGTTCCCACCGCCCAGGATCCCCCAGCCGATCCGCCCCAGAGTGATACCCATCCCAGGCTGGGCCTCCTCTCTGTCTCAATCGGTGGCCAATTTAACAGGGGTGTCTCAAACCCTGGTTTCCGTGCTGGATCGGTTACCCCTGCAGACCCCCGCAGTAGCCACCGGGTCGCAGGAAG
Source organism: Ranitomeya imitator (assembly GCF_032444005.1). Lineage (NCBI taxonomy): Eukaryota > Metazoa > Chordata > Amphibia > Anura > Dendrobatidae > Ranitomeya > Ranitomeya imitator. The sequence continues at coordinate 32,233,453 of NC_091288.1, forward strand.
CTCCGTCCAAGCCTTCCAAGGCTAGCTGCAAAAGGTCCAGACAGGAACGCCGGTCTGAGTCCTCTTCTCGCTCCATCTCGCCACTCGGTCCTCCTCTGCGGTCGGCGTCCTCCCGATCCTCATCCGCTGAGTCAGGCGAGGCTTCTCTGATGCGCCTTCGGAGGATAATTTGGGGCCGGATTCGAACCAAATCGCTGACATGAGGGATATGGTTCAAAGCCTCATTGGAGCGACCAATCAGACCTGTGGCATCGAAGATTCCTCTACGAAACCCGCAGATCAGGCGGTTTCGTTTAGACGGTCTAAACTACCTCCCAAGGTATTTGCTCCTCATCCTGAATTCGAGGAGCTTCTGGCCAGAGAGAGCGAATTCGACCAGACGTTCTCAAAGAGACAAGCGTCTTGGAGTCTCATATCTCTTTCCTCCGGATCTCATTGCCAACCGGAATGAGAGGCGTTAGAGAACGACCTCTCCCCCTGTGGATCCGTCGACCGCTAGACTTGCCGCCAACACAGTCCTTACGCTGTCCGGTGGGCGGCTCTGAAAGATTCCATCGATAGGATCATGGAATCCTTCGTGAAGTCGGCCTTCGAAACTGCCGCATCATCCCAATGCCCGGCTTTGGCTTCCTCATGGGTTTCGAAGTCTGTATCTGAGGGGCTAAACAACTCCGTTGGGGCATTCAAGCTGGAGCTCCGTCAGGCCGGCTGGCGGAACTTGCCACCCAGATTACTCATGCCGGGGAATAATTTGTTCCCGGGACGTCGCGTCTTCTGCCGCACGGGCGCCCAGTAATGTCGTTGCCAGCTGTCGCACTGTTTGACTCAAGAGTCATCGAAGAAGTCCCTCACTAGCCTGTCTTTTCAAGGTTCACGTCCTTTCGGTTCCAAGCTGGACCAAATTATTAAGGACGCCACTGGTGGCACCAGTCCCCTTCTCCAGACCTCACCTACTTCCCCTTAGGCGGCTACTTTGGTCTTTTCGACCTTTCTCGTAGTTTGCGGCATCAGATTCTTCTTCGCAACTGCAGAGGCCACAAGAGAAGAAGGTTTTCTTCGGCTCACTCTTCCCTGGCATGCCCGCTACTCCTAAGGTGGATTCTCCAGGTCCAGGACTGGAAGTTCCACTTAGGCATGACCCACGACTAGACCCCAGCCCGTTTCTCAGACTGGGCAACCGTATCCTGTTCCTCAGGGACGTCTGGGTCTCCTCAGCAGAGGTCGCATGGGCCAGGGCACCTGTTCCCTCTAGACACAAAATCTTCTTTTCACGGTCCTGGGATCGTTTCCTTCAAATCCCAACCTACGAGAGACCCCGCTCTAGTCCCGGTTTTTCTTTACTGCCATTGTTTCCCTCCTTAAATCCGGAGTAATCGTTCCCGTCCCAGAACAGGAACGGTTCACAGGCTTCTCTTCGAATCTTTTTGTACTGACAGAGAACGACAAGGGTCGTCCCAGTCCAGATCTCAATTTGCTGAACAAGAAGTTTCGTCGGAGACACTTCAGGACGATATCCCCTCGTTCAGTAATCGCTTCCATGGAGGCTCAGGAATTTCGGTTTCAGGCTCCCGAAAGTCTATCCATCTTTCCCGACATTCTAACTGTTGCGGGTGGCTCGTCAACAGGAAGAAGTTCCGTCTTGTTCAGCGCCTCGTATCTCCGGGCATGTTCTTCGACACTTGTCGGACCAGAGTCTTCCTTCCCGAAGACAAGATATCCCTCCTTTGTCAGGAAGTTCACTTGCTCCAGGGTTCTCGGCTCCCCTCCTTTCCGATGGGCCTTAAAGGCCCTAAGGAGGTTGGTTGCAACATCGGAAGCAATTTTCCCTTCGCCCGTTTCATTCAAGACTTCTTCAGCAGGCTATTCTATCACAGGGGACAGGTCTGTCTTCTCCCTGCATCGTCCGATCCGGTTTTCTCCCGGGTCAAATGGTTCCTCGACTGGTGGCCGAGGTCACTTCTCTTATCCCAGAGTAGATCCTTCTCAGCATATCCTTCCTTCCAGTTCCCTGGCAGGTGGTGACGACGGGCGCCAGCCCACTCGGCGGAGGCGCGGGGCTTTGTCTCCTGTTCTTTCAGGGTTGTTGGTCGGCGCAGGAGTCCTCTTTGCCGATCAGTGTTCTCGAGTTCCGGATCATCTTTCCGTCTTGCCTTCACTGGGTAAGGATTCTCAGCAGCCTGCCAATTCGAACCCAGACAGACAATGACACAGCAGTGGCATACGTCTACCACCAGGGGTGGACTCGGCGTTCTCTGGCCTCGGCCGAGATTCCAGGATCCTCCTTTGGACAGAGGCAATGGTCCTGGTGAGCTCCGCAGTGCATGTCCCCGGCGTGGACATTTAGACCGCCGACTTCCTTGGCTTCGAGGGCCTCGCGGCAGGGGAATGGTACTTCAGGAGGTTTCCCATCGGATTGCTCTTCGATGGGGGACTCCAGAGGTGGACCTCATGGCGTCCCGATTGAACAGGAGGTCCCTCGGGTCGGCCCAGGGTCCCGTGATCCCCTCACAGTGGTGTTGACATTTTGGCCATTCCTTGGTCGCAGTTCCTGCTCCCCTATCGGTTCCCACCCCTTCCATTGCTTTCCAAGCTGTCGAAAAAGATCAAGGCGGGATGGGTGCCGGTCATTCTGATCGTCCCGGATTGACCCTGGAGGTCTTGGTTTGCAGACATCGTCTATCTTCTCGCGGACACCCCTGGTGCCTTCCAAACAGACCCGATCTGCTGTCTCAGGGTCCGATCTGCCACCCGAATTATCGGTCGCTCAGTTTAACGGCGTGGATGTGGACTCCACTGTTTTTAAGAGTGTCCGGCCTTTCGGCCCGGATGAGTCACACTATAATCCAGGCTAGGAAGCCTTCGTCTTCTTCCAGGATCTACTATTGTACCTGGAAGGCTTACTTTCGCTGATGCGAGTCCAACCGCTTTTCACCCATGTCCCTTTTCCCTGCCTTCCATTTGGTTTTCCTTCAGGCAGGACTGGATTCGGGCTTCGCTCTCAGTTCTCAAAAGGGCCAGGTTCCTGCGCTCTTCTTCCCTTTAAGAAGACTTTATCTCCTCAGCCACAGGTTAAGACTTTCCTTCAAGGAGTAGTCCACGCTGTCCCTCCGTTCAGGGCCTCTGAGAATTCATGGGATTTAAAGGTTGTGTTGGTTGTTCTTAGGGGTTCCCCCCTTTGAGCCTCTCAGGGAGTTTTCCCCGTCAGTTCTATCTCGGAAGGTGGCTTTTCTCAGGTCCATCTCTTCGATCCGCCGCGTTTTTGAGTTGACGGCCATTTCCTGCCGTCCTCCTTTCTTGATTTTTCCACCAGGATAAGGTGGTCCCAGGCCTCCGCCTTCCTTCCTTTCTCGAGGTGGTTTTCATCTTTCCACCTCAACGAGGACTTCGTTCTACCTTCCTTTTGTCCAGCTCCAACTCATCCTCTGGAGCGATCGTTGAACAGGCTGGACCTCGTCAGGGCAGTGAGGATCTCCCTGGCTAGCACGGCCGCTTTCCGAAAGATGGATTCTCTTTTCGCCATCCCTGATGGCGTGCGTAGAGGCCTGCCGGCTTCCAAGGCGACGATTGCTCACTCGATCAGAATGGCAATTTTGGAAGCTTACCGGGTCAAGCACAGAGGGCCCCCTCCTGAGATGAAGGCTCAGTCTACCCGGGCAGTCGGCGCTTCCAGTGCGGTACGTCACAGGGCTTTCGCCGACGGCTTTGCAAAGCGGCAACCTGGTCTTCCATCCACACGTTTCGCCGAACTACGGCGGACTCCAGCCTGGGCAGAAGGATCCTGCAGGCGGCAGTGGTGAGTCCTCTGGCCTGATGGAAGTCTGTTTTTTCCCACCCCAGGGACTGCTTTGGGACGTCCCATGGTTCCTGTGTCCCCCAATGAAAGGCGATAGAGAAAACAGGATTTTTGGTTGCTTACCGTAAAATCTGTTTCTCGGAGCCTTCATTGGGGGACACAGCACCCTCCCAAGTTGAACAGCTCTGTTTACTGTCTACGTTTGAGTTCTTTGAACACTGAGTGTTTGAAGCTGTTAATCTGTGAAGCGCCATGGATTTTGTTGGCGCTATATAAAGTTTATTATTATATTATCCTTCTCTTTTACACGTTGCTTCTCCTACTGCTTTCTCACTAACTGAAGATCCTACTTCCTGTCGGTGGGGTGTACACTGCAGAGGAGGAGCTAACTTTTTATTTGCATAGTGTCAGCCTCCTAGTGGCAGCAGCATACACCCATGGTTCCTGTGTCCCCCAATGAAGGCTCCGAGAAACAGATTTTACGGTAAGCAACCAAAAATCCTGTTTTTCTTCCCTTTATTAATTTATTTTTAAGAGACGTACGATTGCCAGAAATTGGATCAAAAGGAACCTCCCTTGAGGGGAGAATATCTAAATATGTGAAGCAGGTCATTACCCTGGAAAAGGGTATATATCAGAAAAGAGGGAAGATGGGCCTGTTCGAAAAATTGTAGACGCCTTGGTTGGAACTAGGCTAGGGGAGGCTAAGAGAAGTTAGGCCTAAGGAGGGCTCGCCTATATATTTATGGCGTACTCGTTTACAAATAAAAGTTATTGTATATGGATAACGTATATAATACTACAGGATATGTTAAGAGGAAAGCGTGAGCGGTCTAAAGGGAAGGAGGGGGGGATGGGTAAGGGGGGGTTAAGAGTGGGGAAATGGAAATTTATGTCTTAATGTGAAATGTTTTATTGGACTCATATTTAATAAAAAAACTTTTGAGTAAAAAGAGATGTACGATTACTGAAAAACTAATTCTAGAGTTTCAAATTTTTTTCTTTATAGAGTTCACTGTACAGGGTAACATTTTATATTTACAAAAGGTAAAAAAAAATATTTAGTTAGATCAGAATTTTATGTATGTAGCAATGTCAAATATACTATACATTTATTTTAACATTGGCAAAAGGGGAAAGAAACATTTTTTTAAATTTATTTTTAAGATTTTTAATTACTTTTTACATATTTATTTAGTTCCCCTGACGGACTTGAACCTGCAATTGTTTGCTTGTACTATATACTGAAATACTTTAGTACTTTGGTATTGCAGCAGGTAGTAAAAATATGGTCTGGGCTCCACAGGAGCACCAGGATGGGTGCAGCGAGAGCCTTCAATAGACTCCCAGATGGCAAGGTAGTCCATCGGCACCCCGCTATTGTATTGCTGGACAGCCATTGTGTACCCAAATGAACGCCTATGCTTCTTCACACCATTTAAATGCCACTGCTTGACAGCAGCGATAGGCGCCAGCTCTGCTCACTGCTGTTAGAAATCACAGGAAAGGAAAACTGTGGCTGATATGTGCTGCTGGTAATAGAAAATGGTAAATCCAGGATGGTTGGGTTTTTTTGCGTCCTGATGAAGAAGTGTGTAGGACTTCAAATACGTTGACCAAATAAGACAAAACAAAACAAAAAAAAACGCCAAACCACTTGTGTGGACCTAGATTTACCATTTTCTATTACCAGCAGCACAGATCATCCACAATTTTTCTTTTCCAGTGATTCCTTCGGTCTGAGGACCCGCTGGACCTGCAGCAGTTGGATTTCTAGGATATAAAAATTTTGCATGAACACAACCAGTCCAGGTTAGCATAACCTTTTTTAAATATTTAATGGTCTACCGGATAAGACCCTAATGCGCGGTCTTCTGCTCCCTAGTTTTCTAGTTGATAGGGACAAGAGCTGACTGTATAGCACAGCTGGCAACATAGTGCATTTGAGGCTGCTCATCTCCTACGCCCATTCCATCCATCTGTACCTAGTCTGTGATGTTTCCCATGGGTCAGGCATTGATTTGACATTATTGTCAAGTTAAATTGTGAAATCCATAAAGAAGGACCAACGAAAACATCCACGAGGGTAACACTCGCCTCTTGCAAATGCCAAAACTAGGAAAGTCTCCCCTAATCACAACTTACCTGGAAATGTTTCTTTATAACATATTGCACCATTTTGAATTTCACTACAATTCTTCTGGTACCAGTCTCCCTTTGTATCCAGATAGATACAGTTTCCAAGGCTGAGCTTCTTTGGAAAGTATTTAGATGCGTAGTTGGTTTTAGTACCGTCCGACCACTCCATACTGGACCCCTATTAGCCAAACATATTTATAGAAATAAGTCCAAATATGTTTAAACTTATCACATTTCAAAGAGAATAAAATGATTTACAGAAGTGCAGCGATGGACTGATCATCCCGCTGGCTTTATTTTGAGATTGGAGTACTCACGTCATTATTCCACAGTCCAATCCACAGTGCAAACCCATCCTGCCTGAGAATGTGCTCCACAAACAATTGCTGGTTCTCAGTGTGAACACTGGCCAGGTGGCCGCCACTCTTTCTGCATTCCTTCACTGCTTCAAACCAGGTAACCTTCTTGTTCACAACATAGTACGTAGAATTTAAATATGGAATAGAGGTTGGCATCGGCAAAACGTAATCTCCATTAGAACCTTAAGGGGTTACATTAACATTACTTTAGGCTCATCGTAAGTCATACTATAAACAAGTCTACCTAAACTGCTTCTATAAAAAACGTCACAATTAAAAAAACAAAAACAAAATCCAAAACATACTTCAAGAGAATAAAGTTAGGAGCTTGTATATATACAAATTATGCAAACTGTCTCTTCAGGGAAAAAGAAATACAAACCTACAGGGCCCTGTGTGAAAATGTGATTGATCCCTAAACATAACAACTGGTTGGGCCACCCTAAGCAGCAACAACTGCAATCAAGCGTTTGCGATAACTGGCAATGAGTCTTTTACAATGCTCTGGAGGAATTTCAGCCACTCATCTTTGCAGAATTGTTGTAATTCAGCCACATTGGAGGGTTTCCGAGCATGAATCACCTTTTTAAAGGTTATGCTACAACATCTCAATTGGATTAAGGTCAGGGCTTGGACTAGGCTTATCCCAAAGTCTTAATATTTTTCTTAAGCCATTGAGAGGTACACTTGCTGGTGTGTTTCAGATCATTGTCCTGCTGCATAACACAAGTGCGCTTCACCTTGGGGTCACGAACAGCTGGCAGCACTTTCTCCTTCAGGGTTTTTTGGTAGACAGCAGAATTCTTGGTTCCATTTACCAGGTCCTGAAGCAGCAAAACAGCTCCAGACCATCACACCACCACCAACATATTTTACTGTTGGTATGATGTTTCTTTTTCTGAAATGTTGTGTTACTTCTGCACCAGATGTAATGAGACACACACCTTCTGAAAAGTTCAACTTTGTCTCATCAGTCCACAAAGTATTATCCCTAAAGTCTTGTGGATTATCAAGGTATTTTCTGGCAAACTGATACGAGCCTTTATGTTCTTATTGCTCAGCATTGGTTTTCATCTTGGACCTTTGCCATGCAGGCCATTTTTGCCCATTCTGTTTCTTATGGTTTAGTTACGAACACTGACCTTAACTGAGGCAAGTGAGGCCTGCAGTTCTTTGGATATTGTTGTTGGGTCTTTTGTGACCTCTTGGATGAGTCGTCGCTGCACTCTTGGGGTAATTTTGTACGAACGGCCACTCCTGCGAAGGTTCACCATTGTTCTATGTTTTCACCATTTGTTGATAATGGCCATCACTGTGATTTGTGGGAGTCCCAAAGCTTTAGAAATGGCTTTATAACCTTTTCCAGACTTATAGATCTCCAATCTGCCAATTTTTTTTTGGATAGCGGCATAATGTATAGCTTTTGAAGATCTTTTGGTCTACTTCACTTTCTCAGGCAACTGCTATTTAAGTGATCTCTTCATTGAGAACAGGTGTGGAAGTGATCGGGCCTGGGTGTGACTAGGGAAACTAAACTCAGCTTCCCAAAGATGTAGTAAAGCACAGTTAATTTATGTTTTAAGGGAGGGGGGGCGGGGAATCAACCACTTTTTTCACACAGGGTCCTGTAGGTTTGGATTTCTTTTTCCCTTAATAATAAAGACCTTCATTTAAAAACTGCATTTTGTGTTTACTTGTGTTATCTTTGTCTAATATTTACATTTGTTTGGTGATCTGAAACATTTAAGTGTGAGAAACATGCAAAAGAATAGGAAATCAGGAAGGGGCAAACACCTTTTCACACAACTATATATATGTATATATGTACATATATATATTATTTATATACATACATATGTTCCTTTAAATAATAAGTCAATTTCTGATGACAAAGTTCCCTTTAAAGGGTTGGTACTGCTCCGCTGACTTGCACATCGAGAGTTGAGATGGGCAGGGGATGTCATGTCAACTGATACCTCCCCTGGGGTGCACGAGATGCACGAGATGCATGTTGGATCCTGAATTCTAAAGGACAGACTGATCAGCTCATTTAAATACTCCACTCTGCGGGTGATTCGGCCATTAGACCCTACCCAGGCCTAGGTTGGTCTAAATCTAACTAAATGATCATATCTCATTGAGCTCATACTCTGCCTCTGTTCATTTTTCAGTTTTTGTTTAACACAACTTGGTCTACATATTATTGGAGGAGTTACCTTTCTCAATTTTGCAGGCCACAACAGAGTGTTGTTGAAGGTATAACCGCTGAAAATCCATTGGACTTGGATAAATGTCCCAAAATCCATCAGTTTTCATAGCAGCATAAAAGCTGTTATTTGTCACATCTGGTCGCCCCTCTCTCCAGTTGGAGTATCGTACAAAGGTCTGGTCATGCCACCGTAAACTATTGGCTGGGAAAGGAACAACACTGTAGGTTAAGTATTGATTTAACGACTATGGACATGCAAATGTTACTGGTTACATTTAATTACTATAATTACACTAGGTTTCAGTCTGCAATCTTCATTCATTTGCAGACCCCCTGATATTCAGTTTGCAGCTTGATCCAAACTTTAGATCGTTCTCTTGTGGGGGCATCAATCCCAGTAATATAGGTTGGATGGAAGGTCTGTATGTATGCAGGCAGGGTATCGCCGTCTTCATTATCTCATACTTCTATCCTGCACTTAATTCCTTGTATTTAACTCACTTATATGGCGTCATTAATTACACAGCGCTTTAGATATTATCGTACATTTTCTTGTTTTTCTAAAAACCCTGTTTTCTCCTCCCTCCCTGAGAATGTACATACTTTCCCCCTTCTCCATTCTTAAGATCTTTGTACATCCCCTTTCCTTGCTTTTATTTCTAACACAGAGAAGGTAGTGGGAGAAAAAAAAAAAAAGTTGTGTTAACTGAGCAGGAGCTCCGATAGATTTTTTTAAAAAAATGTTGTCATGTACACGAATACCTACTTTCTATCTTCTCCCCAAGGTCCACAAAGACGCTCAGAACCCGCCTGGACGTCCTATTGTCTCTGGCATAGGGGGGCTCAATGAACCACTGTGTAAATACAGGTCCTTCTCAAAAAATTAGCATATAGTGTTAAATTTCATTATTTACCATAATGTAATGATTACAATTAAACTTTCATATATTATAGATTCATTATCCACCAACTGAAATTTGTCAGGTCTTTTATTGTTTTAATACTGATGATTTTGGCATACAACTCCTGATAACCCAAAAAACCTGTCTCAATAAATTAGCATATCAAGAAAAGGTTCTCTAAACGACCTATTACCCTAATCTTCTGAATCAACTAATTAACTCTAAACACATGCAAAAGATACCTGAGGCTTTTATAAACTCCCTGCCTGGTTCATTACTCAAAACCCCCATCATGGGTAAGACTAGCGACCTGACAGATGTCAAGAAGGCCATCATTGACACCCTCAAGCAAGAGGGTAAGACCCAGAAAGAAATTTCTCAACAAATAGGCTGTTCCCAGAGTGCTATATCAAGGCACCTCAATGGTAAGTCTGTTGGAAGGAAACAATGTGGCAGAAAACGCTGTACAACGAGAAGAGGAGACCGGACCCTGAGGAAGATTGTGGAGAAGGACCGATTCCAGACCTTGGGGAACCTGAGGAAGCAGTGGACTGAGTCTGGTGTGGAAACATCCAGAGCCACCGTGCACAGGCGTGTGCAGGAAATGGGCTACAGGTGCCGCATTCCCCAGGTAAAGCCACTTTTGAACCATAAACAGCGGCAGAGGCGCCTGACCTGGGCTACAGAGAAGCAGCACTGGACTGTTGCTAAGTGGTCCCAAGTACTTTTTTCTGATGAAAGCAAATTTTGCATGTCATTCGGAAATCAAGGTGCCAGAGTCTGGAGGAAGACTGGGGAGAAGGAAATGCCAAAATGCCTGAAGTCCAGTGTCAAGTACCCACAGTCAGTGATGGTGTGGGGTGCCATGTCAGCTGCTGGTGTTGGTCCACTGTGTTTCATCAAGGGCAGGGTCAATGCAGCTAGCTATCAGGAGATTTTGGAGCACTTCATGCTTCCATCGGCTGAAATGCTTTATGGAGATGAAGATTTCATTTTTCAGCACGACCTGGCACCTGCTCACAGTGCCAAAACCACTGGTAAATGGTTTACTGACCATGGTATTACTGTGCTCAATTGGCCTGCCAACTCTCCTGACCTGAACCCCATAGAGAATCTGTGGGATATTGTGAAGAGAAAGTTGAGAGACGCAAGACCCAACACTCTGGATGAGCTTAAGGCCGCTATTGAAGCATCCTGGGCCTCCATAACATCTCAGCAGTGTCACAGGCTGATTGCCTCCATGCCACGCCGCATTGAAGCAGTCATTTCTGCCAAAGGATTCCCGACCAAGTATTGAGTGCATAACTGAACATTATTATTTGTTGGTTTTTTTGTTTGTTATTAAAAAACACTTTTATTTGATTGGATGGGTGAAATATGCTAATTTATTGAGACAGGTTTTTTGGGTTATCAGGAGTTGTATGCCAAAATCATCAGTATTAAAACAATAAAAGACCTGACAAATTTCAGTTGGTGGATAATGAATCTATAATATATGAAAGTTTAATTGTAATCATTACATTATGGTAAATAATGAAATTTAACACTATATGCTAATTTTTTGAGAAGGACCTGTATATTGACTACTATCTCAGATCACAGGTGGAAACCTTGCCCTCCTATGTCAGGGACACTACGGACGTCCTGAGACGGTTGGATGGCCTGCAGATTGAACCTGACATGCTCCTCGTGACGGCTGACGTGGAAACACTCTACACGTGTATCGATCATGAGGATGGCATGAGGGCTGCAGGATTCTTCTTAGAATCCAGTAATGTGGATCCGGATGTCAGGGATCTGGTGTTGGACTTATTGCGGTTCATCCTGGAACATAATTTCTTTACATTTAAAGACCGTTTTTACCTGCAAAAGCGGGGGACCGCGATGGGGGAGGCATGTGGCCCTCGTATGCAAATTTATTTTTGGGGTTCTGGGAGAGGGAAATTTTTCCTGTGGACGCACATGCCGCCCCCAGATCCTTGGATGGTACCGCTTTATAGATGATGTTTTCTTTATTTGGCAGGGACCGGTCAGTGAACTTGATTTGTTCATGTCCAGGTTGAACCGCAACGATTTCAACATTAGATTAACCTATTCCTGGCATCCTAAGGAAATCTCGTTTCTTGATCTGAAGATACAGGTACAGCCTGATGGTACATTGGGGACGGATGTGTATAGGAAGGAAACCTCTGTAAACGCATTACTTCATGCATCCTCCGCACATACCGGATCTACCATCAGAGCTGTACCTGTTGGTCAATTTCTCCGAATGAGGAGAATTTGTACCACGAATGAAGCTTTTGAGCGTCAGGCAGTGGACCTTGGGGAGAGATTTCATGAACGTGGCTACAGTAAAAGATGTGTCAAAAAAGGCTACAAGAGGGCCAAACATACCGATAGGATGTCTCTATTATCACAGGATCAATGTGATCATGTGTCTGGTAAAAAGAAAGGGGGTAAAAATGGACAACAAGGGACGACTAGGTTCATTACAACCTTCAATTCAAACTGGGATGAGATACGATCTATCCTTTCGAGACATTGGTCTGTTCTGAGGATGGATCCTGTCCTCAATCAGCATCTATCAGTCAATCCAATGATGACGGCCAGACGGAGCCAAAATTTGCGTGACATACTTGTCAGGAGTCACTATGTGGCAAAATCCCCTAACATTTTTGGGGCTAATAAATCAAGGGTGGGTTTCTTCCCATGTATGGATTGCATGGCGTGTAAGAACCATCAGCGAGCTACATCTCTTACATCCTCGGACGGGTCACATGAATTCAAAATCCGAGAATTTATCTCGTGTAAAAGCGTGTGTGTTATTTACTATGCAAAATGCACTTGTGACCTTATATATATAGGGCTTACCTCTCGGGAATTGCGTGTGAGAACACGAGAGCACGTGAGAGATCATTGCTGCGAAGGATGTTAATGATTTGGACACGTTAAAGACTATCCCTAGACACTTTCGGGAAAAACACAACTGCAACCCAAACGACCTCAAAGTGTGGGGTATTGATAGAATTCACATGGGTATCAGGGGCGGTGATTCTAAACGTATGCTTTTTCAGCGCGAGTGCAGGTGGATCAACGTCCTCAATACAACAGTCCCGTTTGGTCTCAACGAGCAGAATAGCTTTGCTTCGTTCCTCTAAAATTAAAAATTAAATTTTGAAACTGTATCTGGATTTAGATTTTAATTGTCTTTGTGTGTCTTGTCATATTTTATTCATTTTTTTGCCTTATATTTTATTTTTAGTTTCTCATGATGGAATTATTATTGTCCTTGACGTCCACGGCACCTGTCTATGGGACAGTGAAAGCGTGAAATATCTATATATCCACTTGTCTTCACATTACCTTGGAGAACTTCATCAAGCTTTGGACTACTTTGCGTCACTGTATTGTCATTTTTTTATTATTATTTCTATTTGTTTTTTTGTATATTTAAAGTATTTGTATATTGTAATATCTTCTAGGGAAATATGAATTCATCTTGCACAGCACTCTGCACTTTAATACGTTTTATCTTGGTATTTCCCCATATTATGTAACGCACACATACACTTACATCCACTTTCTTTGCTCTCTTGGTTGGGGCTTGTGCACATGACTGTGACCACAGCGTGACGGTGCATCGCCGCAGGCTTCCATTGGGCCGGCGCGTGAGTCAGGGTTGCCATGGTTATGGCTCCCTGGCTCGGCGCTCTGCCCGGAAGGCCGGGCTGTGATGCTAGTTCGGGCGCTGTGGTCATATGCGCATGCGCCGACGCTTATGCCCTATTACGAGCTTCAGGTGCGGTGGCTCTTTATATACTCTGCTAGGGACACACGCAGTACAGCCCCCGGAAGAAGCCTACGCGAAACGCGCGTAGGGGCTGGCGTGGCTACCTACACAACTCAGCTGACATGGGTGAGGTCCAGTCCTGTATGTTTTTTTGATTTATATGTCTATATGGGTCCTGAGTTGGACGAGCTATGGAATACTACTTATTACATATGTGCTTCTAGTGAACCTGAGACCTCAAGCCGCTGATTTGGTTGTGTCTGTTGGTCTTGTTACCCTATTCGTGATTCACAATAATTACCCTATCTATATGTATGTACATTGAGCTTTTTATAAGGTTGTTAATAAATAGTGTTACTTTTTATACTTGAAGTGGCAGTTTCGTGACTCCTTTTTTCGGATGTTATATACTATTAGTGGAGTGTTGTTCTGTCCATCTGCGGACTCATATATGTGTCTCGAATCTAATTATTTACATGTACTGGAGTAGTAGGATTTTTTGTGCCATACTATGTCACACCTTCTACAGTTAATTCTGCCAACTTTTTAAGTTCAGTGATATTTGCTTCAATTTTGTGCCAGTTTATTTTTTAGCGCAAACGATTTGATGTAACAGGCCCGAAATGTTGTTACCTTACATGTCAGTGAGGGCACATGTGCTAATATATCCCCTGGTCTGTGGTCAGACAGCCATATAAATAGGACGGCAATGTATGGACTGGACAGGTGACACTCTAGAGCAGAGCGTGACAGATTACTATATTTATAAGAAACCGTCACCCTCCGGCCGGGAGAGTCGAGTCTATAAGTCCATCTTTAGCTAGCCCAGTCTACCCAAAAATAACAATTTCTGTAGTTAGTTGAGATCTCAGCGCCTGGACTTCACAGATCAACATTTTTCAATTTCCACTAGAACAGGTCAAAAGTTTACTGAAAGCTGCAATTACCCTTTAGAAACCCCCACAGTAAAAGGTACTGAGGACCTTTTGCAAACATCAGAATTATTCGGTAGGCATTTGGCCTTACTGCAATTTTTCTTTGAACCGATCAAGAATTTCCGGTCTTAACGATAATGATCAAGACTTACCACTTCTATCATAAATGAGTCCCAACCAAACCCACTTGGCCAAGTCAACGTACGGCTGCAGATGGTTAAAAACAAAAGTATTTTCGTCCTCGTCTCTGATGCTCAGAACAAAGGCATCCGGGTCTGCAAGATAGTGAAGTCTTTAAGCTCACAGTCACTTACCGACAGGTTTATCAAGTCATTAAGAATTTTATCTATTTTTTTGCACTGCAGTAAAAAAAAAAAATCTATAATGACCGATACATACGGACTGTGTGGCAGATATACTTTGATCCACTCGGTAGCCATCTTCTGTGTGTTAAAAGAAAAGCATAACAGCTATTTCGGTAAGGAATCCATACGGTTTTCCCGACTGTATGAGGACAGTCTGTGTGATTGGCCTCTGCCTTATTTGCAGGCTTTTCTACAAAATATATATGAAAAACAAATTAGCATTCGGGGGAAAAAAAAAGATGCAAAAAGTTAAAAATAATCCCTTATTAGAATGTACACGGCACCTTGCATTTTTGCAACTTTTTTTTTTAAAGGGGAACTATTAGCAGAAAATGACTGATTTGTTAGTATTAGGTTTTTGTCTTAAATATATTTTTTTGCAGTGTTTTTTTCTACAATCTGTATTAAAAAAATAAAATTAAAACAGAAATCTTGAAATTTTCACACTGGTGCTTTTTTTTTTCTTCTAGACTTTAACTCCCTTTTCTTTCAAAGAAATAACACATTTACATTAGCCCCGATGATCAGACCCTGACCCCATCTTTTTGAGGTATCTGTTGAGCGTGTGCAAAGGTAAAAGGAGGAGGAACAAGTATGACATCAAATGTTGTGATTGGTGGATCCTGTATTTTTCCGCTGTGTATGGAGGTGTTACCTGTCGCTGTAAACCTGCCTTCGATAATAGCTCTTCTAAAAACAAAGTATGAATCTAAAAAATCCCCAATGGCCAGTGTAAAAATTGAAGGGTTACTAATTTTTAGTTTTTTTTTTTTTTTTAAAGAAAGATTGTGATATTAAAAAAAATAAAAAATGAAAACAGTGGCAAATTTGTTTTTGAAAATAAATGTATGCCAAAAACCTGATTTAAATATTAGGAGGATTTTTGGTACTTGCTGTAAAATCTCTTTCTCAAAGCCTTTAGTGGAAGACACAGAAGACAATGGGTGTATACTGCTGACGCGAAAAATTACGCTTAAAGAAAAAAAAAAAAAGTTGGCTCCTCTTCGGCAGGGTACAGCTGCCTACTGGCACCAAACTACTCAGCTAGTCAACAAGCAGTAGGAGAAGCAACATACAGTAAAGAAAGACATGTCCAAACAAGGACAACTATGAAGGCTACAAGAAAGAATTTACGGTAAGTACCAAAAATCCTCCTTTCTCCGGAGCCTCATTGGGGGACACACGAGACCATGGGACATCCCAAACCGGTAGTAGGGATGGGAAAAAGAAGAGCGCCAGAACAAAAGGTAAAAGGATAGTACCGTAAGTCAGATGCCTCATGCTATTACTCAGGCAACTGCCAACGAAACACCTTTCTATCCAGACTTCCATCTGCCAACGAGAAGATATGAACTCTGAGAATGCATCAATGGAGGACCACATCGTAACCTTATAGAGCTGCAGAATTGAAGCCCGATATGACAAATGGCCCAGGAGGCCTCCACTGACTGAGTGGAGTGAACCTTAACCACCAGTGGAGGCACTCTGTCCTTAGACCAATATGTCACTATAATGGCAGAATGTATTCAGCGGGAGATAGTAGCCTTAGAGGTGGAGAAACCTCTATGAAGGCGTATTTGGCAAACAGTCACCAACAGGTAAAGACGTACTGGTCTGGCCACATCCAGACGGGGGTAGTCTGCTGTCTCCGTCACAAGATTTTCCTTCAAGTGTAATCCTTAGTATCTGCCTCCAAGAGGCAACAATAAACACCCAAGATCTTATGTGTTCCCCAATGTGGAACCTGAAAGGTCATTTTCTGCCGTTAGTTTGACGACAAGCTGCAAAAATGACAAAGTAGTGCATTCAACTTCATCAGATGCAGGTCCAACCGTTCATGGTAATGTAACCAGTCAGACATTACCCACTACAAAAAATAAGGCAAAAACTTACCTGGTGGAACATGACAAATTGCCCCAGGTAGCTGGATGTCACAGATCTCAGTTTTCCAAGTCCCATGTAAAGAAATAAAAGTGCAATCCTCCTCTTGAGTTTCTTCTGACCAGCGATTCAGGGTAACCAGGCTGCCATCAAGCCATCTGTAGTGGATCCCATCCTGGAACATTAGAACACCGTAGTAATCAGCAATAATTACTGAACATGCACATGAAATGCAAACTAAAAAAAAAAGTGACAGAAGAAAAAAAGCTGAAAAACTTACATCATGGCTAGAGAGTCCTATCCACATCGGCTGACCCACTTGACTAACAGTGACTGTGAGAAAAGAAAGCTGGTACTGATCCGTGATACTGACCAGCTCCATATTTTTGCTTTTGCATTCAGACACGGCTTCGTACCAGGTCATGTTTTTTTGAATGAATCTATACTTTCGATCTCTATACTCTACTTCTTCTGGAATCACAGTCTGTGAAGTTGTGCCGCCCTTATCTGAAGAAGATCCAGAAAAAAATAATAATCAAAAATTAGTATGCAAAAAAGTATATATGTATATATATATATATATATATATATATATATATATATATATATATATATATATATATATGTATGTATGTATGTATGTATGTATATATATATATATATATATATATATATATATAGCATATATAACATATATAATGCAGCTTTAAATACACCACATATACATGATACATTATTATTATTATACAATTTTATGGCGCCATTTATTCCATGGTGCTTTACATGAGAAAGGGGCAGATATAGACAAATACAATAAACATGAGCAAGGCACACACACAAGTACAGAAAGAGAGAGAAAATAAATTTACACAATGTGATTTGCTGGATTTTATTTTTGATATTCTATTTCTCAATGTTAAAATTACCCTACCTTTAAAATTATAGACTGTTCATGTCTTTGTGGGCAAACGTACAAAATCAGCAAGGGATCAAATACTTGTATGTATGTATGTATGTATGTATGTATGTATGTATGTATGTATGTATAGTTTACATTTTAAAAAATTACAAAAAGGAATATGGGTTGATGCAGAGGTTTGGGCACCTTGCATGGTGAGTACCAAGTTGCTCCCCCTTTTCCAAGTATCAGAGCTTGTAAATGCTTTTTGTAGCCAGACAAAAGTCTTTCAATTCTTGTTTGAGGGATTTTCATCTATTGCTCCTTGGAAAATTATTCCAGTTCTGCGAGATTCCTGGGTCGTCTTTTATGCACTCCTATTTTGAGGTCTAGCCACAGATTTTCAATGGTGATCAGATCAGGGGACTGTGAGGGCCATTGTAAAACCTTCAGCTTGCACCTTTTGAGATTGTCTATTGTGGATTTTGAGGTGTGTTTCGTATCATTATCCATTTGTAGAAGCCATCCTCTTTTCATCTTCGGCTTTTTTACAGATGGCGTTATGTTTGCATCAAGACTTTCATTGAATCCATTCTTCCCTCAACCTGTGAAATGTTCACCGTGCCAATGGCTGCAACACAACCCCAAAGCATGATTGATCCACTCCATTCTTAATGGTTGGCGAGATGTTCTTTACCCAAAATTCTGTGCCATTTTTTTTTTATCCACACATACCTTTAATCATTGTGGCTAAAAAGTTGTATTTTAACCTGATCGATCCACAGGACTTGTTACCAAAATGCATCAGGCTCGTTTAGATGTTCTTTCGCATACTTCTGACGCTAAATTTTGTGGGCGAGGACACAGGAGAGGTTTTCTTCTGATGACTCTTCTATGAAGGCCATATTTGTTCAGTTGTCTCTGAACAGTAGAACAATGTACCACAACTCCAGAGTCTGCCAAATATTTCTAAAGGTCTTTTGAAGTCAAGCGGGGGTTCTGATTTCCCTCTCTAGCAATCCTACGAGCAGCTCTCACTGAAATTTTGCTTGGTTTTCCAGACCTTATCTTCACCTCCACTGTTCCTGGTAACTGCTATTTTTAAATTACATTTCGGACTGAGGAAAGGGCAATTTGAAAACATTTTGCTCTCTTCTTTTAGCCTTTTCCTGCTTTGTGGGCCTCCACCATTTTAAATTTTCAGAGTGCTAGGCAGCTGCTTAGAAGAAACCCTGGCTGCTGTTTTTTGCACAAGCTTAGAGGCAACTGGGTTTATATAAAGCTGGGAAATTTGCATCACCTAGACTTTCCTAAAGATGATAGTGAACAAGATGTAACCCTAACAGGCTATTTAAGGTCTGAAGTCTTGATCACTGTTATTTGAGCACACAAATCTCTAAGGGTGCCCAAACTTTTGCATCGGCCCATTTTCCTTTTTGGAATTTTTAAAATGTAAAAGATGAAAATATAGCTTTTTCTTTTGGCTGAAAATCCCCCAAAAATGTGTCATCTTTAGCTTTAGCCCTTTTAGAGATCATTCAATATTCAACTTGCTTAACTGTTCACAATAACAGTAATTTTGACCAGGGGTGCCCAAAATTTTGCATGCTACTGTATATTCATATTATCTTCAGATATGAATCATATTTTATGTTTATATTACTTATAAAATATAAGTGGATACAATATAAGGTAATAAAAATAGAAGTAAAATGAGAAGAATACATAAGTAAATAATATTTTTAAAAAATACATTTTACACAAGCCAAAAATGGACTTTAGAGGAAACTATTCAAAAAACAAATCAACATTGAATACTAAATTTTGCACAAACAATATGCAATAATTACTTTATTTGTAGTTAAAGTTTTTATTTCACCTTATCCCTCTTAAAATGCTTTTCTTTTCACAAATAAAGATTACATTTTCCTACCTGCAAATTTTTGGCAGACGGACACATATTGCTGATCTGAACAAGCTGTGAAGTCCCACGTCCCAACAAATGTTGATTTGGGATCATTAAGAAAAAACACACATTGCAGATTTTTTTCCATGTTACTATCCTGGGAAAAAAATAAATAAATAAGAAACTTTAGGAATGAGAACAACTAGTTTTGCAATCGTTGAACTTCTAAATCCCAGCCCTTACATCAATCTGAAACAGTTTAAGTCTTCCTTGTAACAGCGGATGAAAGTTGGTGTAGGCGACATCTTTGCCGTCCAGCCAGTTGTACGTGTAAGCATGCCAGCCAATTCTGAGGCCGATCCAGAATTTTTTTTGCATGCTAGAACTCCAATATGTGATAAAATCTACAGTAGGAAAACAAAAGGCAACAGATTAGTAACTTGAGCTGCACAAAGATTTAAAAGAAATAATCCTGACATCTCTTGGTCTTGGGGGATATTGCTAATTCAGTGCTGCGCTTGTATTTATGGAGCTTGGTAGGTGCCAGATTATCAAAGGTTTTGGATTATCGGGCAGTAAGAACACGACTATGCCATTACTCTACTACGGAGCTCTTAGGTCTAGGAAGATAGTCACAGGAATACTCGACACTTTACAGTGTACTCCCTCCTGATAGTCACAGGGACACTCGACACTTTACAGTGTACTCCCTCCTGATAGTCACAGGGACACTCGACACTTTACAGTGCACTCCCTCCTGATAGTCACAGGGACACTCGACACTTTACAGTGCACTCCCTCCTGATAGTCACAGGGACACTCGACACTTTACAGTGCACTCCCTCCTTACCTTGCTCATGTTGGTTCAGAATTGAAGGAAGAGTGCCCCCGTGCTCACTGCAATATTTAGATGCTTCCAAGAAGGTCAGGTTTTGCTCAGGAACTTTTACGAAGCACTAAAACAAAAAAAACAATGACTTACAGAGTTAATGTAGTCCTACTGCCAGAATGATGTTACCTGTAATAGGTGCCTTCCTGTTGCATGAAGTACTGTTATGTTAAGGAGTTGTATGGAGTAAGCCCTGGAGCTGAGCCCGCTCCATACAGTGCAGTTGTCAGCTGTATTATACAGCCAGCACCTGCCTCTAACAGCTCTGTTCTGTTTAACCGCATAAAGGGGTTATCCGGTGAACACAAGATAGGGGATATCTTGTTGATCAGTGCAGGTCTGACCATTGGGATTCACGCTAAAATCGACAGAACGGGGCCCATAAACAGCGAATGAAATAGCAGTTGAGCGTCCAACCTACTTCTCCATTTTGTAACGTGGATAGAAGTTCCCCGTTTGGGGATCAGTTTGGGTACCTGCAGTCAGACCTTCACCTATTTTGCGGATAGATAACAACCCCTTTAAATGCCCTTGTAAAATCACAAACACATTTAGGACGTGGCTTGTCCACGCAGTCACCCATCAGCCATGACGTGACCTTTGTGGCCATTTGGTGCTGATGGGTTGCCATTGAACCTACTGGAGGCCCCTATAAAATAAGAAAAAAAAATCATATAATATCAGAAAGCAGCAATTTTGTAGATAATCTTACATTTTCATAGACATAGGCAATACTGAAGGTCTTATTTTTTCCAATTATTGAAATATGTGTATATGAATACACATACCGCACGTACATATATAATGTGAAGAAATATAACATTCGGTATTGCCATGTCCATAAACGTCTGGTCTATGAAAATATAAGATTATCTACAAAATTGCTGCTTTTTGATAGCTGCACCTCATATACAAAAATGCAAGAAAAAAAGCAATGAGTCAATATATCATTATTTATCTCAAAATGGTTTAACTAAAATATATACATAAAAAAAAGCACTGTACAAGTTTAATTTTGTTGTAATTGTGCAGAACTGGACAGTGAACCACACAATGAATGCCATACAAATGAAAGAAGCAACTGTGTTTCTATCACCATTCACCTCATCTAGATTTTTTTTTCAGTTTTTCAATACATTGTATAATACAATTGAATGTTAGTTTTTTCCAAATGAATTTTCATTGAAGTTTTTATAATAAGGGAGGAAGGTGGGGTGAGAAGGTGGAGAGGATTAGGAAAGGGAAGAACTGGGAACTACAAGGGAAATGGGGAAACTAACTACTAAGGTCCTACTGGTAAATTTGCACTCTGTAACCGATCTAATTTCAAAACAGAAAATCAAGTACTGATGTATCGTTAGGGATATATCATTACATTTTGACATAAAAAAAAAACAAAAAAAACAACAACTTGACCATTAAAAAAAACAAACCTCTATACAACTATGTCACAGGAAAAATTAGCAAATTTAAAAAAAGGAAAAATTAAAAAAAATCTTAACATTATTAGCCTTCAACATGCCAGGATCACAAGTATTAATAATCCGTCTTCATTATATCATGTACCTTGTCTCCAAACAATGTAAAGTTTTTCGGACAGCTTCCAGAAGAGTTGATAACTTTGTTTGTGATTATTTCCAGGAGAGAAATGTTTTGGCTCTTACATATAAATGGGAGCTTCACATTGCAATTTATTGGCTTAAACTGGTCTGCGAGATACAAACAAACAAAAAAAGGTTAAAAGATGAAAAAGCTAAAAACTATGCACACAAAAAAAGAAAATACAGTAGTTACATGGATTGTGCTTTTACTTTATGCCTATTACTAACTTTTTGCAAAAGAAACTAAAGGTACCTTCACACATAACGATATTGTTAACGATATCGTTGCTATTTGTGACGTAGCAACGATATCGTTAATGAAATCGTTATGTGTGACAGCGACCAACGATCAGGCCCCTGCTGGGAGATCGTTGGTCGCTGAATAAAGTCCAGAACTTTATTTCGTCGCTGGACTCCCTGGAGACATCGCTGGATCGGCGTGTGTGACACCGATCCAGCGATGTCTTCACTGGTAACCAGGGTAAACATCGGGTAACTAAGCGCAGGGCCGCGCTTAGTAACCCGATGTTTACCCTGGTTACCATGCTAAAAGTTAAAAAAAACAAACACTAGATACTTACCTACCGCTGTCTGTCCTCCAGCGCTGTGCTCTGCACTCCTCCTGTACTGGCTGTGAGCCGGAAAGCAGAGCGGTGACGTCACCGCTCTGCTTTCCGGCTCCCAGACAGTACAGGAGGAGAGCAGAGAAGCAGAGCGCAGCGCTGGAGGACAGACGGCTGTAGGTAAGTATGTAGTGTTTGTTTTTTTTTACTTTTAGCATGGTAACCAGGGTAAACATCGGGTTACTAAGCGCGGCCCTGCGCTTAGTTACCCGATGTTTACCGGCATCGTTGGTCGCTGGAGAGCGGTCTGTGTGACAGCTCTCCAGCGACCAAACAGCGACGCTGCAGCGATTCGGATCGTTGTCGGTATCGCTGCAGCGTCGCTAAATGTGAAGGGGCCTTAACACCATGCTTTTACAGTCCTGTGTAATGCCTCCTGACAAAACATGTTGTTGTTAAAATTGTCTATTTCAATGGGCTGCACAAAAGAAATTAAGGGGGAAAAAAAAGTAGGTAATCTGGGAGGGAATTATGTAGTACACAGTCAACGTACTCTAGCTGATACTGAGCCTTGATTGACATCTTGTTTGTTTTATCATTTTTCCACTTAGTTGCGAATAAATCTTTAAGTTTATATGCCAATTTCCCCTTTAAACCAGGAGCCAAAGTGTGTGAGTGTGTGAGTGTGTGAGTGTGTGTGTGTGTGTGTGTGTGTGTGTGTGTGTGTGTGTGTGTGTGTGTGTTGCAGAGATTCTTCTCTGGGGGAGTTTACATTTTCCCTTGTAAGATGTTGCCAAATCATAAGCCGGAGGCGTCATACAGGAGAACAAAAAGTAAATTCCCCCAGAGAAGGTCATACCCAGCTTTCTCTGTGTGATATGGCAAGACTCCGGTCAAACCAGGTAACACAGAGCTCAGTGCTAGCGATTACTGTGAGGAAGGAGGGCAGAGCTAAGTGTCATTGCAAATACCGCTCTGCAGCTATCCCACGCATTGGAGAATAATGTATAGTGCTGTACTTGACAAGCGCCGATCACACACTGCAGCTCTCCTCTGCCGACACTGTTATGCTGTGAGATAAGAGCTGTAGTGTGTGATCAGCGCTTGTCACATAAACCGCTCTGCATCTATCCCAAGTTCCAGCACATTATTACACAACCCACCACAGTTCACCTCCTGCAAGTAATCGACCGTAATTAGATCTGTGTCATACCATAACTCATTCTCAGGCAAATTTTCCTTTTTCCACTGCATGACGCTTCCTGCTTTTGATTTTATGATTGGGCAACGTCATACAGGGGAAAAAGTAACAGCCCCCAGAGAAGAATCTTTGTTAATGCCCCCTTGGTTTTAGAGGAAATTAGCACATGAACTTTATAACCCATATCTCTGCAATGTAGATAAGCACTTCTAATGAAAAAAAAATAATAATCTTGTCTGAATAAATTACCTGGAAAATGGCTGAGAGCAGAAATACTATTGCACTCTCTGTTACCTGAGCTGAACATTCGATAAAGCACTAACCTAAAATAAGAAACAGACAGTAAGAAGAATTGTAAGAATCTTATTCACAATAACTATTTGAAATCTATTAAAAAAAACTAGCTAAAGAGCCCGGGGTTGCCCGGGCATAGTAACTAACTGTGGCTATAACAAATTATAATGACTATCCTCCATCCCATAGTCCTGTGCCCATATACCCATCATACACATCCTCCATCCCATAGTCCTGTGCCCATATACCCATCATACATATCCTCCATCCCATAGTCCTGTGCCCATATACCCATCCTCCATCCCATAGTCCTGTGCCCATATACCCATCATACACATCCTCCATCCCATAGTCCCGTGCCCATATATCCATCATACACATCCTACTCCATCCCATAGTCCCGTGCCCATATACCCATCATACACATCCTCCATCCCATAGTCCCGTGCCCATATACCCATCATACACATCCTACTCCATCCCAAAGTCCCGTGCCCATATACCCATCATACACATCCTCCATCCCATAGTCCCGTGCCCATATACCCATCATACACATCCTCCATCCCATAGTCCCGTGCCCATATACCCATCATACACATCCTACTCCATCCCATAGTCCCGTGCCCATATACCCATCATACACATCCTCCATCCCATAGTCCCGTGCCCATATTCCCATCATACACATCCTCCATCCCATAGTCCCGTGCCCATATTTCCATCATACACATCCTCCTCCATCCCACAGTCCCGTGCCCATATACCCATCACACGTCCTCCATCCCATAGTCCCTTGCCCATATTCCCATCATAAACATCCTCCATCCCATAGTCCTGTGCCCATATACCCATCACGCATCATCCATCCCATAGTTCCGTGCCCATATTCCCATTATGACATCTTCGCCATGGCAACCATTCTGACATCGTTGCCATGGCAACTATTATGACATAACCGTCACCATTGCAACCTATTATGACAATCTTCGCCATGGCAACCATTAATGACATAACCATCAATACACACATACACGTATATATATATCCCGCTTTTTCTTAAACGGATTTGGACTAATGGATGTAAGGAAATGATCTCTCCTCTTAACTTTTTGGATCATTCTATTGACTTCCAGATTACCAACGTGCAATCAAACATCCCAGTGAACAAGTCCATGGCCAGTCCAGGTATTTGATGTGATTTATCTCAAGCGCACCGGGTGGAAGTAGAAGCTTTTGATTAGTTGCATCACGTCTGTTTGAGACAACACCTGATTTGAAAATGTGTATGTGAAGAATTTTATTAAAGGGGGTTGAATAATTCTGAAGATTTGATTAATCATTTAAAGGCGTTGTCCACTACTAGTAGTAGAATTTTGATGCTGGAGAAACCACTTGTTGCATTAGTTGCATCCAGCTATTAAAATTGTTCTTCTTCAGTTTGTTTTCTGCTGTTTGCAATGAACCAGTGAATGCTGAAGCTGCACTTACGGACGGTGACGTCTGAAATCAGTTGACTTTATCCACCAGTTTTGCATCAATGCTTGTAACTGAGAAAAAAAAAGAAAACAAAAAGAAAATATATATCTGTGCTTTTTCAAGGCTGCCTTTATTTCACAGTTTTTCTAGACATAGCGCCTTATACCATCACATGATAGAGATACAAAATAAAAAAAGAAGATTAGGTACCCTATAGACCGGGCTTGTAGAATACAGATTCTAGGGACACCTCTGTGACTGGTGCTGGCAATAAAGGGATTATCTCATCTTATTACATAGGTACAATTGCAACGTGCTTGTAAGAAAAACAAAACTTTGTAATGTACGTCCTATCGAGGAATGTTTAATTCTGCAGTGTACAGAACCTTGACACGTCTGTGGTGGTCGGTCTCCTAGGTAAGGAGCGCATGCTTGCAAGTGGATCATGCGCTTCTCTTAGATGGAGCTAGCTCATGCCCCCGTCTCGAAGTGCCAATATATACACACACATTAATAATAATATATATTTATATTATTATATACCATATATACTCGAGTATAAGCCGAGATTTTCAGCCCATTTTTTTGGGCTGAAAGTCCTCCTCTTGGCTTATACTCGAGTCATACCCAGGGGTCGGCAGGGGAGGGGGGGCGGGGGCTGTCTAATTATACTCACCTATTCCTCCTGGCGCAGTCCCTGCACGTCTTTTCCCCGGCGCTGACAGCTTCTTCCCGTACTGAGCGGTCACATGGTACCGCTCATTACAGTAACGAATATGCGGCTCCACCTCCCATAGAGGTGGAGCCAAATATTCATTACTGTAATGAGCGGTAACGGTGACCGCTCAGTACAGGGAGAAGCTGCGGCGTCGGGGAACAGACGTGCAGGGACTGCGCCAGGAGCAGATGAGTATAACGGGGAGGGGAGCCCTGCACGATATTCACCTGCTCCTCGTTCCGGCGCCGCTCCGTCTTCAGCAGTGCCGCTCAGGTCAGAGGGCGTGGTGACGTGGTTAGTGTGCGCCCTCTGCCTGAACGTCAGTGGCAGTGCAGGAGACGCTGAAGATGGAGCGGCACCGGAACGAGGAGCAGGTGAATATTGAAAGTGCCAGGGGCCTGAGCGACGAGAGGTGAGTGATTTTTTTATCGCAGCCACAGCAAATGGGGCAAGTGTCTGAATGGAGCATCTATGGGGCCATAACGTTTATGCAGCACTATATGAGACCATAACGTTTGTGCAGCACTATATGGGGCCATAACGTTTGTGCAGCACTATATGAGGCCATAACGTTTGTGCAGCACTATATGAGGCCATAACGTTTGTGTAGTACTATATGGGGCCATAACGTTTGTGCAGCACTATATGAGGCCATAACGTTTGTGCAGTACTATATGGGGCCATAACGTTTGTGCAGCACTATATGGGGCAAGTGTCTCTATGGGGCCATAACGTTTGTGCACTATATGGGGCAAATGTCTGTATGGAGCATCTTATGGGGCCATAATCAATATTTGTGCAGCATTATATTGGGCAAATGTGTCTATGGAGCATCTTTTGGGGCCATTATTAACCTTTATGCAGGATTATATGGGGCATATTTTAATATGGAGCATCTTATGGGGCCATCATGAACTGTATGGAGCATTATATGGGGCTCCTGATTCAATATGGATATTCAAAAACACTTAACCTACTGATGTCTCAATTAATTTTACTTTTATTGGTATCTATTTTTATTTTTGACACTTACTGGTAGCTGCTGCATTTCCCACCCTAGGCTTATACTCGAGTCATTAAGTTTTCCCAGTTTTTTGTGGCAAAATTAGAGGGTCGGTTATACTTGGGTATGATAGATATATATACATTATATATATATATATATATATATATATATATATATATATATATATATATATATATATATATATATATATATATATATATGTATGTACGTACATACATACATATACACACACACAGTGCAGACCTAAAGTTTGGACACACCTCATTTCAAGATTTTTCTGTATTTTCATGACTATGGAAATTGTAAATTCACACTGAAGGCATCAAAACTATGAATTAACACATGTGGAATTATATACTTAACAAAAAAGTGTGAAACAACTGAAATTATGTCTTATATTCTAGGTTCTTCAAAGTAGCCACCTTTTGCTTTGATGACTACTTTGCACACTCTTGGCATTCTCTTGATGAGCTTCTAGAGGTAGTCACCTGGAATGGTCTTCCAACAATCTTGATGGAGTTCCCAGAGATGCTTAGCACTTGTTGGCCCTTTTGCCTTCACTCTGCTGTCCAGCTCACACATACATGCATACATACATGTACATATACACACACACACAGAAAACTTAAATATTTAATTTACAGACAATTTTGTTTTTACCACGTTTGAACCTTTAGTTTTCAAATATTCCTGTATGTTCCTCATTGCAGTGGTAGAATCGATGGTGGCCAATTCACTGCCATTGCTGGCACAATAGAAAGAGGCTTCCTTGTAGCCGAGGTGAGTGTCCGACACAAACCAATATTCGCTGCCTTCGATGATAAGGGAGGCACCCGATCTTCCACTCCTGTCTGAAAAAGCCAAAGACAAAATGAAAACCTGAGTAGAAAACAAATGTAAAAAAAAACCTTTAAAAAGTTTAGGATTAAAATTACCTGGTTGATACCAAACTGGGGTTTTCGGAGGTGCACCTTGAAAAAAAGTAAAACACATATAATATGAGATGCTGAATTGTAGAAAAATGTAGAAATATAATAAAGGTTATTTACATAATAACAGAAGCAGCCATATCACAACTATATCACGTGACTTGCCGGGAATAGTGCTGCAAAAAAAAAAAAAATTGCTGTAATAGTGCTGCTGCGGAAGACGAGTCTTTTTATTTCAGTTGGATGGATTAAGCAAAAATTCTCCAGTAGTAGACAATGCCATTAATTTCCTGTTTTATACTGATCCTGGAGACCGATTCCTTTTTCTGACCAATTTATTCTTTTCAGAAATGCAGACTTCCACAAGAAAAAAAGACTTGACATCTAGAGCTCAAAGATAAACTTAGACCAAAAGCACACACACACAAAAAAAAAAAAAATCACAGTGTGCCCTACTTTTTTTAAAGTCTCGGATAAGAATCACACATCCAAGTATATGAGTGTGCAAAAAAAGAAACAAAAACGAGAAACAAAAACGGAACATCCGAGTGACATCTAATTTTTACAGTTACATTTCTATTAGCCTAGTAACCTAATTGTATTTGATCATGTACATTTTTAGGGTAAATGTATGAATACGGGTAACAGTCGGATGGCACACTGATGAAAATTTGTTGGAAATTGTTCGAGTTTACTGGATGAAACTCGGACGATTTTTCACACGTTCGTCTGCTTCCCTTATTGTCAAACAGGGATGGAGTCTGCGGGAAGCCCACCTTTAGGAACCTGGCACACCCACTCGAGCTCTGCATCACAGTGAAATGGTTTTAGTCGATAAGTTGTTTCGGTTTGGTCCAAAATCCCCATCCAATACATCCGTTTTGGTAAATTTATCTGTATATTTAGAAAAAAAATAAAATAAAATAGAATAAAAATAACAACATAAAAACATTTTGATGAATGCACCCTACAGGGGTTTGCTCCCGTATCACAGACTATCACAGAGCAGGTGCATTTATACGGAGACTTGATTACACACAGGGGGATTATATTTATCATCATTAGGCATTTAGGACAACATTGGATCATTCAGAGATCCACAATGAACTTCTGGAGTGAGTTTGCTGCACTGAAAGTAAAGGGGCCGAATAATATTGCACGCCCCACTTTTATTGCACGCCCCACTTTTCAGTTTTTGAATTTCCACAAACATTTAAAATAACCATTAAATTTCATTCAACTTCACAATTGTGTTCCACTTGTTGTTGATTCTTCACCAAAAATTTACATTTGGTATCTTTATGTTTGAAGCATGATATGTGGGAAAAGGTGGAAAAGTTCCAGGGGGCCGAATACTTTCACAATGCACTGTAAAACTGTAAAATAAAATGATTGCATAGAGCCAGGCATGTGAAGACTGAACAAACCGGCTAGCAGAGCACAATCCTAATAGTGTGCATATTACACGTCGTGCGGATTCCATATCAGACACTATCGCTAGTTTTATAACTGGTCTAGATAAGCCTTACAACTAATGACTAAGAACTGGAAGAACTGTTCATCCCAACAGCACAGCCAGGGTCCATGTACACAGCGCAACCCACCTCCAATGCAGCACAGTCCCGGAGAGCGTAGTCCTCCTCCTGAAAATCACTCAGTACTGTAGAGGAAATCTTTGGACGAAATATAACAGAGGGTTAAAATACAAAAAAAAAAAAAAAACCAAAACCTAATGTTGATTATTTGGCAAAACTTGTTAGTATGTAATGTATCACCCATATTATGCATCAAGACGACCAAAGCAACAGAAGGAAATCCTTATTTGTTTATTTTAGGGTCAAATATAAAGAGGAAATTACAATTAAGTAAAAAGTAAACAGAGAGGAATTATCTTTTTACTTTATGCACAAATAAAACTGCTCAAAAAAAAATTAATAAAAAAACAGCCCTGTGTTTCAAGAAATAAAAAAAACAGGTCTGGTCACTAAAAGGTTAAGCCACCAATTCCTCCGACCTTCACTTCCCGGAAGTTTAGTACAAACACAAATGAGAGAAAGAGGTTGAGTGCGAGTTATTGACTTACGGGACGACCATCACTCCATTCCCAGCTTCCCAGATTTCTTTTATTTAGCCCCAGCCAGATCCATCGGGTAGAACCGGAACTGGTAATAAAGAAATCAACAGATTAAGGGTACGTCCACCCAAAGTGCCCAGAAAATTATCAAAAGAACGAACATCTGCATTTCTATGTAACTAGGACCCGCTGATCACATGTTCAGGCGCATCAGTATCTTTTACGTCTTCAAGTTTCCAAAAATGCCAAATGATGCAAAGAAGTGAGCGGGTCATAATTCAGGTGTTTTGCACTTGGGAGACGCTTCATATTTTACAGTAAAAGGAAGTTTAGGGGAAGGCAAAAAAATAAAAAAAAACCCTGGGGGAGGCTTGGGCGTCTTTTGGAGCATTTTTGCCTATATAAAAACAAAAAAGCCAAAAAAACTCCACATTTACATTTTTCTCAAGACTGAAAGAGTGGTTGTCCAGGACCATTTTATTCTATTTTTTACTATGGTCCTAAAAATCAACAGGCAGGTAGCTGCTAACAGAGGCATCTTCCCGCCTGTTCTATCCGGCGCCTGCTCAGAGTGATCACCGCTCCTGCTAAAGATTTAGCTGCTGCACATCAACAGAGCAGCTCTTCTTCTTCAGTGCTGCTGTGTTGACTGATCGTAACTGCCAACGTCATGCTGATTGACAGCTGCGTCACTGTAGTTAGGCAGTGGGGAAGCGGCTGTCAATCAGCATGACATCGGCAGTCACGCCCCGTCAACAGAGCAGAGTGGAAGAGAAGTTGCTGCTCTGTTGATGTGACATCAGAGGAAGTTGCCGATTTGCCAGCAGGAGCAGTGTGTATTTAGCAACTACCTGCCTGTCAGTTCTTTGACCTATAGTGAAAAAAAAGTATTTTCCAATAAGAACAGAACAAAAAGTGCTCGAAGGCCAAATGGTTAATTTTAAGCATACCCCAATGCCGGTTTCAGAAATAAATACAAGTTGTTCAGGTCTTCCATATGTGAAAAACTGACAAGGTGGCCGCCAAACTCTTCACAAATTCCCTCGGATTCTTCCCAAGTTTTCTGCCTCAGAAGTCTCTCTTTATGAAACAGCTGCAAAAAAAAAAAGCAGAATTTTATCAAAACCAAGAAATAGATATTTTTCTATGGGATTTAAATTTAGCAAAGTTGGTTATCCCCTTCACCCCTGGGCAATTTTTCATTTTTCGTTTTTCCTCCCCTTCATAACTTTTTTTTTGTCTGTCACTATAGCCATATGAGGACTTGTTTTTAGCGGAACCAGCTGTACTTTTGAACGACACCATTGATTTTACCACATAGTGTACTGAAAAAAAATGGGGGGGGAAAAATTCCAAGTACGATGGAAATTGCAAACAAAGTGCAATTCCACAATTTTTTATTTACCATGTTCACTATATGGTAAAACTGACCTGCCATTATGGACACTCCAGGTCAGTACGAGAATGTGGATATCAAACAGGTATAGGTTTTTTTTCTATTTAAGTGGTTATTATAATCTTTTTCAGATTATGCATAGTGTCGCCTCCTAGTGGACAGCAGCATAACACCCATGGTCCTGTGTCCCCCAATGAGGCGACAGAGTAATTCCGTAATTTGTATGCAAGTTTTTGAATTTGTCGCCATTTTCCGAGACCTGTAGCGTTTCCATTTTTCAGGATCTGGTTCTGGGTGAGGGCTTATTTTTGGATGAGGTTTACATGGATACTGTTTTTGGGTATTTTGCATTACAAACGCTATTAAATAGATATTTGACCTGATGTAGCTGATGTACTTACTTTTATAATCCATGTCAAAATGGCATGTATAATCCCAATGTTAAAGTGAAAGCGCTCATGAACCCAAGTGTACCAAGTCCTTGACAACCCCCCAGACTGACTGACAGATGCAGCTTTTACTGAGCAGTGTGAGATTTCAGCAGCAGCAGGGAGGAGGTACACTGAGGAGCTGACAATCAGGCTAGATGGGCAGAGATTCAGAAGTCGGAAAGAAGGACAATGAAGATTATACCGCCATCCTGACATGGATTTTCAGAGTAAGTAGAGCACTCTCATCAGGTCTGCAGTTTGCAATGTGAAATCTGATCTATATTTCTGTGTAAAACAAATGTCATCATACTTCGAATGATCTCATACTTTGTAGCAATATAGGTCTGCTCCAGGCGTCCAGCCATCGGGACATGTGGTGGGAGGGGGTTTCGGCTTCTCCTCCTCTTCTGCTGCGCCAATTCTTTTTTTGCATATAGTCAAAGCTTTAAAAGCGTTACAGTCTTTGACCTCCCACTTTCCAATAGATTCTCCGGTGGCCATAACAACACATTTCCCGGCTAATGCTAGGGGGAAAAAAATTAAATAAAAATGACACATTTTTATTATTTGTGAGTTGAACTTTGGGTGCAAGCAACACTTAATGAAAATTATGTGAAATGACAACCCTGAACCAGAACATAAATGACTTGGTCCCTCACTTCTACATCGCCCACATATAGTTATACAGGTAACGAAGTACATTTTTACAATACAGTAAGCCATCGTGTTATTACATGGATTTCTGATCATTATATGATTGGTCTCTTACATTTATCCACTCCCTAGCCTGCTCTAATTTTCAGTTGTCTCTGAGCTGGTGGGGTGAAGAGCTGCTCCGATGTCTCCCATACACACAGACACGAGGGATTCTGCTCTCGGTTTATGTGAAGGATGTGTTCAGAAACCGTATGGAGATCATCATACAACATTAGGGGCTCGTGCACCCGACCGATTTTCACATAAAACCGCTATCCATGGTTTCCGCAGATAGCCCTCGTACCTACGATACTCCATAGGACTGTGAACAGGTTCAATTTATTTATTTCGGACAGAGTGGTCTGCAGAAAATATCAGAGACCCGTCCAATTTTTTATAAGAGGGTCAGATCCAAAATCGGTAATGCAAATCTATGGTTACGTGGAGGAAAAAAAAAAAAAAAATCACCAGATCTATGACACCCGAGAGTGGTCTGATTTTCACGGACTGACAGAGTGAGAAAGGTGGAGAATTTTTGTCTCTACTTGTGCGAGAAAAACTATTCCCACTCCGATCAGAATAATAGCACAATTTTTCTCGAATGTGGAAAAACCGGTCGTACCAGACACTACCCTTACTGAGGATAAAACATTAAGCAACGGCAGCCCTGTCTCTCTGCGCCCCTCATTAGACTTCAGTAGACGGCGGTCACTTTTTTTCCCCCTCACTTTGCTGACAGTCAATTTTTGCAATTTTTCCACAGAGGATGAGGAATTAAGAAACAAAGAGTGGGATAAAGTGGCTAAAAAGTGGAGGAAATAAAAAAAAAAGAAAAATTCCTCTGAAAAGATTTATTACAAAGTTTCTTATATTTGCTCTATGAGGACACTAAACCGTGATTAAAATGAAAATTGTTATTAAAGGAAATGGACCTAAGCAGGTCCAATAAATAAAAAATTACATTCTTTAAATGTCAGCATTTATTGGGTAAAAATCATTATTACCGTAAGTTACTAGGTTTAACCACAGAATTTATATAGTTTGGCCCCAAACAGATGTATGACAGGATATAGAATATTCAGAATCTGTGAGCGTCCGCATGTCTTTCTTCTCCTGAATAATCTTCTAAGTTGATTTATCACTAAATCAAAGTTCAAGTTTCAACTGGCCATAAAACAGCTTAGAAGAAAATTTACAATGTAGGTAGTCAGAAGAAGCTCACTGACAGAGTCAGAGTCAACTCATTCTGCAGTCTACGTACTGTGAGGTTCTAGGAGCTTAAGAGTTCATTTTTTGCAATATGGTTTATGTATAAAATAAACTGCAAAAAAAACGTCCCAAAAGGTGTCTCTAAATATCTGTAAGCATACATAAGAAGAAACATGGGATTACCTGGTTGGCGGGTGTTCCAGTTAGAATAGGTGGGGTCTTTTGTTCCACTCGCGGTCTCCCAGTAGTAATCTCCAGTATTTTTCACATCTCGCAAACCAGTCCAGAAATATTTCCCTTCAATATTATTCTGCTTTATTATTAAGGAGTTCAAGAATTCCTGCTCAAACCTGAAGGAAAAAAAAAAACCAAACAAACAAAAAAAAAAAAGTTGAAGATAAAGCATTAGGATTAAAAACAAAAACCTCAACTTTGTTAAGCATTAAAAACAAACAAACAAAAATTATTACTTGTTCATAACTGTGAGGTTGCATTGTGCTTCAAATGACACCTCTGTTGTGTTGAGGAGGTAGCAGTATTCTCCATGTTTTCTCCAGTTCTACAAAAGGAAAAATAAATAAAATTCATGTTACTTTGGGTCTGGAAGGATGACACCTTACCCACTCAATTTCCCACCGCAAGTCCTCTCTGCGATTCTCATTGGCTGATGACTACAAAGATCCACTAACCTCTAAACATTAAACAAACATATACAAAAAAAATAATAATAAAATGCCCAGTTTTGTCAATAATATAAAAAAAATATATCAATCATAATACAAGTTTTGCAAAAGCTCAAAAAAAAAATTGTATCAATCAAAATACAGCTTACATGTTAACACAGCCACCAGTCAAAAATGGAAGCAGAGTTCTGATTGGTTAATATGGGCAAAAATTTTTTCTCTTTTACACAGTACTGATAAAGGAGGCGCAATAAATATGTTTATTTTGCACTGCTATTTTGAGGTTTAATATCCGATAATACAGAACGGGTCATGTCACGACGTCAGATAGTAATTTATTGTACGCTTTTGTTCTAATATAAGAGCCACGTGAGTTAGCGGAGGATGAAATCTCGTGACCGTGGATATTTCTTAAGAACATGGTCAAAGGCTAAGCTTTCCTAGCAGGGAGGAGGGGGATGCTGCTGCAGATTTTCTAAGTGTTTTAAGTTACAGTGTGATGGGTGGAGGAGCGGCAGGAAGACATCTGTTAAGCATAGAACGCTGTCCATTTCACGGCATGATCACCTGCATATATTTATTCTATTCGTGCCTAAAAATTCATATTTTTGTGCTTTCGTATTTTCAATCACTGCTGTTAGAAACAGGTGCTGGCTGTACATCACTGCTGGCACCTGCTCTGTGCTGATTCCGCTTCATGATGGAAATACAGTATATGGCATGAGGCACAAAAAGGTTAAAAAGACATCAGCCACCTAAAAGCAGCTAGTTTGTACTGTTTAAAGTGAATTTATTTTGGCCAAGGAGCGAATAGTAAGATGGCGAAGCGATTTACCTTATCTGGAGGACATCCTGAGTCGGAGCTGGTGGCATTCTTTACTATACCAGGTTTCCTGCATATGGACTTCAATGGCTCTGAACAGTTTCTCACTTGCCAGCGACCAGTCTGTTAGAGACAAGGTTAGAAAACACTTACAATAAAATATACATATTTTTTTATTTTTATGGTGATTCTCATTTTAGCCAATGGTGAAACTTTGAGATTCGCTTGTGCTCCTTTCCCTCTACATTGGAGAGCACGCCTAAAATGGGAGCTGCAGACTGCTGCCTGTACCGGCCCTACCTGAGGCGTCTCAACCTAATGCCCCCAGAGGGGGATTAGGGAGGGTGCTGCTGTCACCATCAGGGGGCTTCTTCCTCGCCTTGACCTCAACCCAGAAACCAATAGGAATTGGGGAAGGACGGGGGGGTCTCGACTTCGAACCAGCACCCGAGGCACTGGGGAAGGAGCGACATGGGGAATAGCCATCTCGACTTCAACTGGGCACCCCATAATAGGGGGCCGAGGAAGGAGCCATGCCGGGAGTCTCGCAGGAGACCCACTTTTCTTCATCTGTAATCCCATTGGAAAAAAACGGAGTAAAAAAAAATTTTTGGTGTGCAAAAACTGGAGAAGGCGGACACCGTCCAGGGGTGTATACTGCAGAGGAGGAGCCACGGTCAATCTTTTTCATTTTATGCATAGTGTCGCCTCCTAGTGGACAGAAGCATAACACCCATGGTCCTGTGTCCCCCAATGAGGCGACAGAGTAAAGACAGACTCCATCCAAAAGGAGCACAAAGGGAGTCCAATGGAGCATACATTGTACTCCCTAAACTCAACTGCTCCAGCCTTAAAAATGGGATTTAGATGGAAAAGACCCCAAGACGAACCCCCAAAAAGTTATTTAATACTAATGATGGGTGAACATGTTCGAATAAGGTGTTAACCGAGTGACTTTGGCGTGCTCAAATAATATGTTGGAGTCCTCACGGCTGCATATCTCATGGCTGTTCGACAGCTGCAACAGGTGCGGGGATCGTCTAACAAAAAGGCAATCCCTTCTCAAGTGTTGCGGCTGTTGAACAGCCGTGAAACATGCAGGTGCGGCGACTTGAGCATGTTTTTTCTGAGCTCGCCGAAAATACTCGATTAGGACACGAGTTTGCTCGGATAACACCTTATCCAAGCATGTTCGCTTACCATTACTTACAACATATTCATGATTAAAGCAGCAATAATTGTAAAAATGAGCAAAACGCACTGTGCCGTAAAGAGTAAAAATGAGCAAAACGCACTGTGCCGTAAAGAGTAAAAATGAGCAAAACGCACTGTGCCGTAAAGAGAAGCTTCTGTAGTAGCATTGCAACACAAGTATAAAAGATACATACCTGTCCAGAAAAGGACACACAGTTCGGAGTCATATTGAAGGGCGGTAATGGCTCTTTTAGATCCCAGTATGTAAATTGTGCTTCCGTTCCATCAGACCACTTGAATAAGCTGGGGAATGACTGGCTTTGAAATCCCGACCAAATATTTTCATTTTCTATAAAATTAATAAATAGCAAAAACAACAGAAGTGAAGTGTGGTAGAAAAAACAGGATTTTTGGTTGCTTACCGTAAAATCTGTTTCTCGGAGCCTTCATTGGGGGACACAGGAACCATGGGTGTATGCTGCTGCCACTAGGAGGCTGACACTATGCAAATATAAAAAAAGTTGGCTCCTCCTGTGCAGTGTACACCCCACCGACAGGAAGAAAGATCTTCAGTTAGTGAGAAAGCAGTAGGAGAAGCAACGTGTAAAAGAGAAAGAATAATAATATAATAATAATAAACTTTATATAGCGCCAACAAAATCCACGGCGCTTCACAGATTAACAGATTCAAACACCCAAAGAGTGTTCAAAGAACTCAAACGTATACAGTAAACAGAGCTGTTCAACTTGGGAGGGTGCTGTGTCCCCCAATGAAGGCTCCGAGAAACAGATTTTACGGTAAGCAACCAAAAATCCTGTTTTCTCTATCGCCTTTCATTGGGGGACACAGGAACCATGGGACGTCCCAAAGCAGTCCCTGGGGTGGGAAAAACAGACTTCCATCAGGTGAGAGGACTCACCACTGCCGCCTGCAGGATCCTTCTGCCCAGGCTGGAGTCCGCCGTAGTTCGGCGAAACGTGTGGATGGAAGACCAGGTTGCCGCTTTGCAAAGCCGTCGGCGAAAGCCCTGTGACGTACCGCACTGGAAGCGCCGACTGCCTGGGTGCTTGACCTGGTAAGCTTCCAAAATTGCCGTTCTGATCGAGCGAGCAA
Source organism: Ranitomeya imitator (assembly GCF_032444005.1). Taxonomy (NCBI): domain Eukaryota; kingdom Metazoa; phylum Chordata; class Amphibia; order Anura; family Dendrobatidae; genus Ranitomeya; species Ranitomeya imitator. The sequence goes on from NC_091288.1 coordinate 32,270,951, forward strand.
TCGTCGCCTTGGAAGCCGGCAGGACTCTACGCACGCCATCAGGGATGGCGAAAAGAGAATCCATCTTTCGGAAAGCGGCCGTGCTAGCCAGGGAGATCCTCACTGCCCTGACGAGGTCCAGCCTGTTCAACGATCGCTCCAGAGGATGAGTCGGAGCTGGACAAGAGGAAGGTAGAACGATGTCCTCGTTGAGGTGGAAAGATGAAAACCACCTCGAGAAAGGAAGGAAGGAAGGAAGGCGGAGGCCTGGGACCACCTTATCCTGGTGGAAAATCAAGAAAGGAGGTCGGCAGGAAATGGCCGTCAACTCAAAAACGCGGCGGATCGAAGAGATGGACCTGAGAAAAGCCACCTTCCGAGATAGAACTGACAGAGAAAACTCCCTGAGAAGCTCAAAAGGGGGAACCCCTAAGAACAACCAACACAACCTTTAAATCCCATGAATCCACAGAGGCCCTGTACGGAGGGACAGCGTGGACTACTCCTTGAAGGAAGGTCTTAACCTGTGGCTGAGAAGATAAAGTCTTCTTAAAGGGAAGAAGAGCGCAGGAACCTGGCCCTTTAGGGAACTGAGAGCGAAGCCCGAATCCAGTCCTGCCCAAAGGAAAACCAAATGGAAGGCAGGGAAAAAGGACATAAGTGAAAAGCGGTTGGACTCGCATCAACGAAAGTAAGCCTTCCAGGTACGATAGTAGATCCTGGAAGAAGACGAAGGCTTCCTAGCCTGGATTATAGTGTGACTCATCCGGGCCGAAAGGCCGGACGCTCTTAAAACTGTGGAGTGCACAGCCACGCCGTTAAACTGAGCGACCGATATTTCGGGTGGCAGATCGGACCCTGAGACAGCAGATCGGGTCTGTTTGGAAGGCACCAGGGGTGTCCGCGAGAAGAGTGACGATGCCTGCAAACCAAGACCTCCTGGGCCAATCCGGGATGATCAGAATGACCGGCACCCATCCCGCCTTGATCTTTTACGACAGTTTGGAAAGCAAGGGAAGGTGTGGGAATCAATAGGGGAGCAGGAACTGCGACCAAGGAATGGCCAAAATGTCAACACCACTGCGAGAGAATCGCGGGACCTTGGGACGACCCGATGGACCTTTCTGTTCAATCGGGACGCTGTGAGGACCACCTCTGGAGTCCCCCAACGAAGAGCAATCCGATAAGAGACCTTCTGAAGTAAGGACCATTCCCCTGCCGCGAGGCCCGAGGAAGACGGCGGCCAAAATGTCCACGCCAGGGACCTGCACTGAGGATCTCACCAGGACCGTTGCCTCTGTCTAAAAGAGGATCCTGGAATCTCGGCCAAGGCCAGAGAACTCCGCGTCCACCCCTGGTGGTTGACATATGCCACTGCTGTGTCATTGTCTGGATTCGAATTGGCAGGCTGCTGAGAATCCTTACCCAGTGAAGGAAAGATAGAAAGAAGATCCGGAACTCGAGGACATTGACTGGCAGAGAGGACTCCTGTGCCGACCAACCACGATGAAAAGAACAGGTGACAAAGCCCCACGCCTCCGCCGAGAAGGCTGGAGACCGTCGTCACCACCTGCCAGGAAACTGGAAGGAAGGATATGCTGTGAGGTATGTGCTCTGGGATAAGAGCAGGGACCTCGGCCACCAGTGGAGGAACCGTTTGATCCCGGTAGAAAGACGGATCGGACGATGCAGGGAGAAGACAGACCTGTCCTCCTGTGATAGAATAGCCTGCTGAAGAAGTCTTGAATGAAACGGGCGAAGGGAAAAATTGCTTCCGATGTTGCAACCAACCTCCTTAGGACCTTTATGGTCCATCAGCAAGGAGGGGAGCCGAGAACCCTGGAGCAACAAGACGGAACTTCTTCCTGTTGACGAGCCGCCGCAACGGCTAGACTGTCGGGGAAGAGGGATAGACTTTCGGGAGCCTGAAACCGAAATTCCTGAGCCTCCATGGAAGTGATTACTGAACGAGGGAATATCAACCTGAAGAGTCTCAGACTAAACTTCCTGTTCAGCAATTTCAGATCCGGACTGGGACGAACCTTGTCGTCCTCTTTCAGTACAAATAGGTTCGAAGAGAAGCCTGTGAACCGTTGAACCGTTCCTGTTCAGGGACGGGAATGTTACCCCGGATTTAAGGAGGGAAACAATGGCTGTAAAGAAACCCAGGACTAGAACGGGTTCTCTTGGAGGTTGGGATTAGAGAAAACGATCCCAGGACCGTGAAATTAATCTATTTTGTCTCCAGAGGATACAAGTTCCCTGGCCCATGCGTTCTCTGTTGAGGAGACAAAGACGTCCCTGGGGAACAGGAGAACGGCTGCCCAGCCTAGGAAACGGGCTGGGGCCTAGTCGTGGGTCCTGCCTAGGTGGAATTTCCAGTCCTGGACCTGGAGAATCCACCTTAGGAGTAGCGGGAACGCCAGGAAGGAGTGAGTCGAAGACTACCTTCTTCTCTTAACGTGCCTGTGGCCTCTGCTGTTGCGAAAAAAGGGGTCAAATGCCGCGAAAACGACGAAAAAGAGGGCCGAAAGGACCGAAGTTGCCGCCTAAGGAGAGAACTGGTGCCACCAGTGGCATCCTTGATAATTTAGTCCAGCTTGGAACCGAAAAGACGTGATCCTTGAAAAAGGCAGGCTCGTAAGGGACTTCTGTTTGGCTCAAGGGTCATCAAGAGCGAGTAATCTGGGTGGCAACTTTCGCCAGCAAGTCTGGTGGAGCTCCAGCCTGAATGCCCCAACGGAGTTGTTTAGCCCCTTCGGATAGACTTCGAAACCCAAATGGAAGCGAAAGCCGGGCAGAGGGATGATGCGGCAGCTGCGAAAACCGAATTCGCGAAGGATTCCATGATCTTATTGATGGAATCTGTCAGATTCGCCCCACCGGACAGCGTGAGGACTGTGTTGGTGGCAAGTCTAGCAGTCGGCGGATCCACAGAGGGAGAGGTCGTTCTCTATCGCCTCTCGTTCCGGTTGGCGATGAGATCCGGAGGAAGGAAATATAAGACTCCAAGACGCTCGCCTCTTTGAGAATGTCTGGTCGAATTCTCTCTTTCTCTGGCCAGAAGCTCCTCGAGTCAGGATGAGGAGCGAATCCCTTGGGAGGTAGTTTAGACCGTCTAAACGAAACCGCCTGATCTGCAGGTTCCGTAGAGGAATCCTTGATGCCACAGGTCAGATTGGACGCTCCAATGAAGCTTTGGACCATATCCCTCATGCTATGATTTGGTTCAACTTCGGCCCCAAATTATCCTCCGAGGCCTCGCCTGACTCCGGGAAGGGGATCAGGGGGAAGTCGACCACAGAGAAGGACCGTGAGGCGAGATGGACCGAGAAGAGAACTCAGACCGGCGTTCCCGTCTGGATCTTTCGCGGCCTGCATGGAAGACTCGGACGGAGCTTCTAGCGACCCGCTGGCTACTACGGAAGTCCGCAGGGGCAACTAATCGAGCACGGACACAAGGGTCTGGGACACCCGTGTGAGATTCGCTACTGAAAGAGACAGAGGGGAGGCCCAGCCTGGGGAGGGAATTTCACTCTGAGGCGGAGCAGCAGGGGAGTCTTAGGCGGTGAACATAATGTGGGTTGCTGCGGGCCTGCCTGAGGGAAGCTTGGGGTTACAAGACGAACCCTGAAAGTGTTTCAGTAAGGCACAGGACAAAGTAGGAGGCCGGGAGAGACCACCTTTAAAATTAGCCCGAAGGGGCCCCTGAGGGAAATGTCTGGAGAGTAGGGGACGGGGGGTGGTCTGGCAGGGGATTAAGTAAAAATGCGGTGTAGAGGTACTCACGGCAGACGCTGCGGTTTCCGGATGGAAGGCTGCACGGCTTGGAAGATGCTCCTCAGGAACGATAGCCCCTAGGAGAACAGGCAGACATCTGATGGACTCTCTTGTCCGATGTAGCTTGCCTGCAGGCCAGTGGGAGATGTGAGGACGCCAGAAAATTGCGCTCTTAAGATGGGCAAAGAGAAACGTTCCTGGCTCAGAAATAAGTATCTGTGGCTGCCTGGGAGTGGTGGGCGGGCTTAACGCCAGGCCAGGAGCACCAAGATGGCGGCGGTGGGCGGAGCTTGCCGTGATAATCGGGCGGGAGAAAAGCCCGCCCGAGAGAGAGGAAGTGGGAGGGGACGCGGCGCCGGAAGTAGGCCCCGGAAGAAGCCGGGGCCTAAATTTGAGGCCGGTGGCCGCCAGGAAGGGCCGCGGCGGCGGGAAAAACGGCGCGGTTGCCTGCAAGGCTGCCGCGCCGCGGCAAAAGGGCACGGTGTGGCCGGAGGAGGAAGCCGGAAGTAGGCCCCGGGAGAAGCCGGGGCCTAAATTTGAGGCTGGAGGCCACCTGGAAGGGCCGCGGCGGCGGGTAAAGTGCCGACGTCAGGAAAAGCGGCGCGGTTGCCTGCAAGGCCGCCGCGCTGAGGCAAAAGGGCACAGTGAGGCCGGGAGAGGAAGCGGCGCGGTGCCAGCAAAGCCGCTGCGCCAGAAGAAACTGTGCCGCCGTAGAAAGCGGCGCGGCTGCCAGCGAGCAGAAAAGTGCGGCCGTAAGAGGGAATCGGCGCGGCTACCTAAGGCCACCGCGCCGGGGCAGAAACAGTGCGGCCGCAGGTCACACGACCGCCGCACCAGGCCAGAGCACAATGCGGCCGGGGGAAAAAGGGCAACGCGGCCGCCTGTAAGGCCAATAACAGCGCAGCCGCCATAGCGCGGCTGCCACGCGAAAGGGGCGAAGACCCCCGCCCCATGTGAAAGTGAAGGCAGCCTGGAAAAATATCCCAAGGGACCCCCAAATGACTGCCCTGGGACTGAGGAAGGACTCAGAGGTACTTTGGAATACTTACCTAAAACATCCCACGCTGTCCTTACTAACCTCATTCTGGGG